>NW_008824350.1:1524174-1550307 GCF_000699105.1 Pygoscelis adeliae
GGGAGGACTTTGGGTGGGGGGTTTTTCTGCTCAAAAAAAATTAAGGGATAAAAAGACAAATCAATCAGACTGCATTTAAGGTTTGGGGTTTTTTTGGAAGAACTCCAAGTCAAGTTTTTCAGATTGGCTCTTATAAACAGATGCATACTTCCCTCCCTACTCCCTCTTCCTATGGCTTGGCATTTAAAGCCTTTTGCTTATAAGGATAGTAATGTTTGTTTTTATGGAGGCAGTAGATAGGAATTTAACTACTATTGCTAAGAAATGTCACAGGCGCTATTTTTTGAAATACTGACAGTAATCTCTCAGACATTTCCTTTCACAGAAGTTACCAGGTTTCATTATGATCACCACAATTAGTAAGACATTATTGCTGATCAGTAATAATATACTATGAATCCACAATTACATGCTCAGTGAGAAGTACCACATACAGCTTGAGATGTCTATAAATTCAGGGGTCCACATCGAAACCGGTTATTTATACTCCCATTAGACTCAGTGGAGAGAAAAAACAGTTCAGTTATACAAACCTACTTTAAGTATACCTAACAATGAAAATCTATTTCTCTAAACAAATAACTCAGTAGACATCCAGATGGTTTCCACCCTTTTCACCTAATATCAAATTAATAATTACAAGATTTCTCCATGATAATGAAGATTTTTTAAAGAAAACATAATTCAAGAAGTAGAAGCAATATGTTAAATTCTCTAACAATCTAGTCAAAATACTTGGTCTTTCCAGCACCATGAGATCTTAATTCCAGCCTGTAGACAACATTTAAACCAGTTAGTCCAATATAACATCCTCTGGTGGTGGTGGTGGGGAGAATCTCATTTCATTACCTGAGACACACTGTTCCAAACTAGTAAAACTGCTTTACCTACTAACTGCACTGCAAGCACTCACATCAGCATTTCAGCTTCTAGTGAAAATTAAATCTATGGTAATTTAGCACACAAGTCAAGTCTTTGGCTTAGAATATAATAGATTCAGCCTTACTGTACCACCTTCCTGGTCATAAAATATTGGGATCTTAATTCAACTTTTTTCTGTTAGCTTTCTCTTCCCCATATAAATTCCAACTAGCATACAGGTTTTATTATCTCTTTCAAGATCATGGACTTTCTGCTACAATACAGACAAGTACTACAAACAAACATGCATTAAAAGCCAGAACAAGCCTTTGCACGTATGTTTTCCTTACAAGTTGTACTCACATCTCAAAATGGATTTTAAGAAAAGGTCACAATGTGCATCCTAATACCAACAGTTTAAAATAACCTTCACATAATAATAAACAACCTCCACTGAAATTGTCTGTAGAATCTAGAAATTAAGATCAAAAGTGTTCCCACACTCTTAGTCCAGCAAGACACAGAACACTTATTAGTAAGACAAAGTTTAACCAACAGCAATTTAACAGTTGATCAATCACACATTCAAAAGACGAAGTTAAGACATGCATCTCAAAATGCTAGTGCTGCCTTTCAGGGTCCCAGTTCATCTATAGAAGGAGCCAAGACTATCACCTTCTTCCACGAATACCGAAATCCCATAAATATTCACATTCACAAAACTCCTGTTTTGCCATTACTCATGAACAGTTCTCCCACCTAAGAGATTCTTAAACTACTGTTAGCCCTGATCTGCAAATAAATGGTCAATTTAAGAAAAACAGCAGAAAAGCGTGAAAGAGTGCCTTCTATTTCAGCAAAAGCTTCAAATGAAAGGATAATTACAAGCAACATCTGCTGAATTAAGTCAGAAATATCTCAAGCCATCAGTAAAGCAGATTTTGTCAGCTAGAGACAGGTAAAAACTACAGAAATGTTGCATATTGTACTGCTATTGAGCACCTATTAATTTTATTTAAAATAAGCTGCCAGCTGAGAAATGGACAAAAAGACAAAGATGTCCATTATTCAAAGAAATTGAGCTCTTGGCTTTCTTGTTACTGTTGTTCAAATCCAGGAAGAAAGTTCAATATTAACATCATGCTGAACTACAGAGGTAAGTACAGAGAATACAGATCCCTAAAGCTGTCCTCACATTAGTTATGTTACTGGTATAGAAATTACCTCCCTCACTCCTGCCATGATCTTAAGCAAAACAGGATCCCATTTATCATCCATGGGATCACGCTTCCATCTCTTTCAGATGGCTAAATGTATCCCACAGCCACGCAGCAGGTCATGTTCTTCCAGAGGGAGATCAGGCTGCCCATGAGTCAGTACCAGAGTACAGGCAGGGCTGCTGAGAACAGTGGCAATTCAGCAGCTCCGCTGATGCCAACAGTCCTCACAAGCACACCAGTCTGACTGAATGACCTCGGCCAGGCTGGAACTGTGAAATGCATGTGAAAACCATGTGGCTGCAGTAGCCTCGTGAGTCATACACTAGCTGTCATCTTCCCAACTTTAAACCACTTGGCAAAGGAACAAAAAAAGTCAAACAGGAAACAACCAGGAAAACTGTCTTCATTCTCACTGGGCCTCATGTTCATCAGAGCAGTCAATGAAGCTTCAAGCTCAGCACGGACGGAAATATCACCCAACAACCCTGAAATCCTGCACCCACCAGCAGCCTTTCCATGTCTGCAGCACAGCACACTGCTACCAGTCACTCCTCAAAACCAGACACAGCACAGAGCAAGCGGCAGATCAAAGTAACCAAGTCATCACTCACAGGAGTTTCCTCTGAATAACACATTCAGATTCTACCATTGCCGTATTGTGCATTGCCTGCCGATGGATGACCACAGTGGCAAGCAACAAATTTCACTCCTGGTATGAATGAGTTTGACATAGAAACAGTAGGAGCTGTACAGCCTGGGCAAGTAGGAAATCATGCTGCTGCTGCTGCCCAGGCTGGTAGATGAAATGATGCGCCTTGTTCTCTGTACCAAGATGGCAACACATCACCTTACTTCCACAAAAGACAGCTGCTTCTGGGATGGCAACTGAGCTTGGAAGCAGAAGACAGGGTGAAGAGGAAAGCAGTCTAAAAATGCCTGCAATGTAACAGCTGGTACCTAGCAGCAGGGCAGGCATGGTAGGGACTTGCTGCAGAGGATACTGGGTATTATGCTGCCAGATTCACACAACCATAAAAGTCACAACTGTGTTATCTTCACCAGTGACTAGTCACAAGGTCCACTGATTTGAGCAGCACCTTGAATAAACTCAATTATTCTGGCACGTGACTGTAGCGTAACTACTCCATTCATAGATCACCATTCTTAACAGTGCCCTCTATCTTCCCTTTCTAAGTCCAGAAACCATAAAAAAAAAAGTCTATTCCTTACAGAATGTGCAGTTGTCCCTTATACAATAGGCAGCTTATAGGACATTGATAATATGGATACTACCATTTAGCATGTCATTAAAATGATGTGGGAGACACCACCATCTTCCTTCATGGAGAATCAATTATATATTCCTCAATTATCCTACAGTTCCTCTATGTACATTAAACTTCACCTTATTTACTACATTCACAGGAATGGAACTTAGGAGCAGGGGATGCAAATGGCGAATCTATGACATAGGTACGGAACTGAGATAGAAAGCCAGCTTATTCCACTCTAGGAAAATCGGATCTCTTAAGAAGTTGGCATAATCCCTTCTTGCTGGCAAGTTCCACAAGAGTGGATCTTGACCACAACCCCTGGGGGACCAAGCATCATCTTATGTCCCTTTGAGATTACCAAAGCCACATGTTTCACTTGGCCAGAAAACATTACTGCACGTGGCAGAACTTAGAAAGTGCACTCAAACCGCACCATTGTTCCAGCAGTTTTAGCAATCTTCACCCCTGGTTAACTTGATGGCAACTAGTGTCTTGCAAACATGCATTCTCAAAGCATTAACAAACCAAAGGTAGTCTACATCAGAGTGGGTAGAGTCTCCCTACGTGCATTTTCTAGCACTTGCTGCATGCAAATACCTCACATTACTTCTTAAAGGACAGATTTCATTTCAAAGGCTGATTGTCCATCAGGTGCCACTTATCTATATTACAGTGCCATCTTTCTACTCTGCTTATGGTTTGTTATGTATCTTCCCAGCTCAAACTTCACCTCCTGAGATTATCTACGCAGCATCTTACCTGCAGCTTTCTGGAGCTGCACACATCGTACCAAACAAATGGCTACCACTATTAAAGGCAGTGGTCTCCTCCAGTAGTATTATTTTCTGGAAAAGGAAAGGGTTCTCAGATAAGAACTACAGAACTCCTCATCTCTCTACAAGAGCTTTCTTTTGACATTTGTAGCAGCCTAGCTTACCACTGTAGATAGAGATGATGAAAGCATTTATATAAAGCCTTCCCTTCTAGATACAAGCATTTTATCACACAGTTTTCCCAGCATCGAGACTTGAGAAGTTGGATTCCGACTCAGAAAGAGCAGCATCGCAGAACTCCTATAAATTAGGAGAAGAAAAAGCCAAGTAGCTATTACAAATGTTTCTCTGGCCAATTTAGCCTCATGACAGTAAAATTATGCAAGTGTCTACAGGCATTTGAATTACATGCCTCAAAAAGTACTGTTAGAAGCCACAAACCACCTTTCCTCGAATTTCACACCACGCATATTTAAGAGTTATGCCAAACTGATTTTTTTCCAGTGGTTAGGCAAAGTTGATAAACTCACAAATATTACCCAAAAAGATCAATCATCTATGCAATAACATGTTCTTCAGTTATTTACACTCAACATTTTACATAAATAAGGCTTCTTCAATGACATTTATCAAGCTGCAAAAGTAGTAACATAAGAATTTGCAAGGGCAGCCTAGTTTAGTCACTCAATCTTTCCTTTTAAGGAGAGCTGAAGTATTTGAACAAGTTCAGAGTTCTTAAGTTTTATATTCTTATCATTCCCTCACTGTCTATGAGAAAAATACTCTATAAAGAAAGAGGCCACATCTGCAAAAATCAGGTTCTCCTTTTCCACCTCTCTCTATTGTGAAATACGACCACTGGAAGTTGACCTCCAGCACTGTTTATACAGGGATTATATAGAAACATTTCTATAAAGTACACAGTGTCTGACTATACAAACAGACAGAACTTTCTTAGCCTTTCCAAGTCTTGAGTTTGAGTGATACCAACACTATTAAGTGACAACAGTTTCCAGTACGCTCATATTCACGTTGCCTGTTGGGAATTCCTTGTCACAAGAAGGGTCTGCAGTCCATGCATCATGTCTGACAGCTACTGTGGGTTTTCTTTTTCCGTGCTCAGTCCTCATTTTCTTTCCTGTACTTAGTCGTCCTGTGTTCAACCTTAACTCACGGCTGAGTCCTGTCTTACTCAGCCAACTTGCATTTTAGAAGCGTCTCAAGATTAAACATCACAGTCATGCTGGCTGGAAATAGACTTACCAGTGTTACAAGATGAAACCTCCTTAACCCTGAATCTATAGCAGAAAGAATAGGATGAAATTCAGTATACCCAGGACTCTAAACCCCAAAGCTGAAAAGCAACCACAACTACAGAAATTTTTATTCCCATGACTCACAATATTTTAAAAACGTATTGACTTTGTGAACTACACCAGGCCTTCCTTATTACTTATGTAACTTCTCTCTCCCTCAAATCTTACAAAAAAAGTACTAAAGATGAAGGTGACAAAATAACTTCACGTCTGGAATGAAATGCTTTTCATAGCCTCTAACGTGAACCTCTAAACTGCAACGGACTGCTGTAACAAAGCCAAGATAACCGAGGCTATCTTGGATTGTCCTACAACCACACCCAGGAATGCAACACATGCCAAAACTCAACAGTTGGTCACTGACGTAGGCGCAGGAGGAATCACAATGCGCACTGAATCAGTTTCTCACCGCTGGAATAATACATTTAGGCTATAAATACCTAGTTCTGTAGATATGGGAGGAGATTAGAGCCGTATATAGGAGACCCAAATACTAATTCTACACTGAGTAAAGTTTCAGCAATATAAAATGAAGGAAGAAGAGGAGATTCAGGAAGTGGGCTACTTTAAGGCATACGGCCTGCACACTCTGAACTCTCATGAAAACAGAGCAACCGAGAGAGAAGGCTGTGGAAGAAATCAGGGGTTTGCGCTACAGACAAATTCCCCCATATATTACATACTGATGCATACAATCCTGTTACTGAATTCATCTTTTCTAGATAAAACAAGTAAATTTTGTGTGAAAAAAACACATTAATTGGTAGCAGACTACCCTGTGACACAAGACATGAGGATGAAGACAAAACACAAGTCTGTTTGACATACTGCTAGGCAAGGCTAAGGAGCATCAGCAGCCGAGTTTTGTACTGCAAACTGAACTCTGCAGCAAGAGGCATTTCCATGTTTTCTGTCTCAGAGAGGGGCTGTAAGACTTGCAGTTGCTCTGCCTCATTCCTATCCTGCTTCTGCAGTGAAAAGTCGTAATATAGGTTACTAACGTGACAATGCACTCAGACTGAATACGTGTTTTATTAAAATGAACTTCTATAATTCCTGATCTAGTGGTAACTTCCAGAATAATTGAGTTAATCTTTAAAAGTTTCAGTATTTCAAACAGCACGAGTTAAAACTTGGACACCAGTGCTGAGCAGATAAGCCAATTCCATCCTTCCTTATTATCTAATAAGGCAAAAGACCCAAAAAGATTTGAATGGCCAGGTAAACTAACTTCCCAGAACATACCTAAAATCTGCCCATGCTTAAGATCATATACACAGATGAACATACATATAATCTGCTCCAGTTTTTGCAGTTTAACTTGTTTTTACTCCAGTTTCTTTTTGTTTAAGGGGGGGGGGGAAGTTGTTCTACTAAGAATATTTTTACTTTTAAAAATATTCTCTGAGTTAAGTGACTTTTCTACTAAGAAGGATTTTTGTAAATTTTGTTACTATTAAGGCCCTCTTCTGGAAGCCAACCTGAACTTCTGAAACAATTAAAATCTGAATAGATTAAAAAAAAAAAACAAACTTACATTTCACAAGAGTCAGAACATCTAAAGCAAGCTTGTGAATTTTTTTCCTAAAGGGGTAGAGGGGTGGGGATTGTGCAGGACAGGATATTTGACATACTGATTTCCCTGATGCTGGAAAGAAGGTCAGAAAGCATTCCTAAAATATTGGATAGTCTTGAGGTTCACAGTAGGAGGCTGTATTTCCTGCTGGATAATAATACTACGTTACACACAAAAACAGTTATGTTGGTAAAATTAAAATAGCTACAACATGTGAAGCTGTCAGCAGAGCTCCCCTTCTCTCTGAAGGGAGACTCCAGAAGGGACTAAGGGAATTGCAAGACACCAGCAAGAAAGATGACCGAACACCTCTGTAAAACCTAAGCATCCCAGGTTGATGCACATTATGTAAAGTTAATACATCCTCACCCTGGTGCAAAATCAGAACCGAGTCCTCTGGCTCTAATTCTCCTTCATACAATTATTTTGGGAATGGGGAAGAAAAGAAGTAATGTGCTTTTTGAAGATATAGTTAGCCACAGATTATGGGAGCAGTCAGTGAGTGTCAGTATTACTGACTATGCATTATGTCCTAGGTCTGAGGAGGAAAAAATTAGGGAAATAAGGACTAAAACATGAGTAAAATGAAATTACTTCATCGTTAGCACAGCTATTGCTAAGTGGCACCTTATCTAGCTTTTAAGGTGGCTAATATTGACAGACATCACAGAAGAAATAGATTTTAAGTAGAAAACTGAATATTAATAGCATTATGGATCAGCATATTGAGTATGATGTTTAAAAGCAAATCCAGGTAAGGCTCAAGTCTTCAAACCAGAGAAACGTTCAAATTTATCTACTAAGTACAATGTAAAAACCCCTAGTGTTTATTTAATACATTTCAAAGGTTCAAACTGTTTCAACATATCAGTAACTAGTAACCAATTTTCTGAATCTACTGTAAGTGGCTAAAGATTTCCGCTATAAATAATATTTATAATTGTACTCAAAGATCTCACTAAATTTAAAGGTTTTGGTAGAGATGAGTTCAGAGAACTTGAAAAGCACTTCTACACAATGTTCTCAGCTACATTAGGATGCACATTTAAAAAAGGAATAAACTCAACATCTCTCAAATTTTAAAAAACTCGCAAAATCTTAAGGTAAGAAGATGTGGTATTCAGTTTTTAAGAAACAAAGGGGAAGTTCACAAGCTTAGTTCAGGGAATAAACACATTACTCAACTGGTCAAAGAAAGCAGAACTAACCAAGGGTACATTGTCATACCTAATTCAGTCAGAAGTGCTAACAAATACCTCCTTTAATAATTTGAATCCAGTCCATCCAGGATTTGAAAAGAAAAGCCTCCTATGAAACACTCACTTTTACCTATAGAATTAAGTTGTTGGTTTCCATAGTACTTAACTTACCATTTGAAAAAAACGTCTGCTGTTCTAAGAAGTCCACTGATTACGACCCACACAGACTTGGCCAGTTACACTACACACAAATAAATCCAGATGATATAATTCTCCAAAATTCAGAGCATGAAAAGGTAAACCTCTGCAAGACAGAGAGCGTAAGGTGAGAATGCGGCTGTGACACAGGCTTCGTTGGACAGACTGCCCCGAGACACTCCCTGCAAATTCTCTTCACCGCCCACATCCCCTCGCGTTAGGTACACAGACGTGACACGCAACAGGAAGGGCCTGGACAGCCTTCGTTCTGGGTCAGGTACACTGATACGCTTCTGGGAAATCTAAACAAACTGGACATGGCCTTGGGTCAAAATAAAGGCTACGCCCGAGGTACCTAACTTGCATCTGTAAGACACTGCGGTGCACACAAACCAAAGCCATCTTCAGCTGTCTGGTTTTGCACAGGTTTTGGTAGCACCTACACCAGTTCTCAGACACCCAACTCCCAGGCAAACATTTTGTAAGAGACTACTACAATCATAATACATTAGGACATCTCTATTAGAAGCAGTAGCTATATCCTGCTATAGAAACTAGCACAGCTTACCGTGACTGCCATTTATTACACTCCATCAGATGCAGCACTGACACTGTCTACATAAAGTTAAAAATAAAATCTACTGAACTCTTTTTTGTTCTGCAGTTAACGTGCTCATAAACTCCATCCTTCCATGACAGAGAACGTAAACCAGTGGTTTTTAGCAGGCAATAACAGTCCTGTTGGATACTACAACATAAGTGAGATCTTCAATGACACCATAGCTTTTCTGCGAAGCCTGAGCAGTTGCATCAGTGGGACAGGCCACCGCAGGTTCCTTGCTCTCCACAGGAGATGCCTCATTTTCCTCTGCATCTTTAAGGCATGTGCAAAGCTTACCCTGCTCCAGCTGTGCTCACTGATAACCTAAGAAAACTTGCCAAAACAACTGGCAAGGAACAGGGTAATGTCCAGAGCGAAACATTTTAAATAGTCTCTCGTGTATGTAAACCGTGTAGCATATTTAGTTCTATAAATTGAATCGAGTGTTATTCCTGAATCCTGCTTTCACCTGTGGTGTCCAAGCTTGTCGTATGCCTGATATAGCTACTTTACTCTTCAGCACACACCTAAAAGTAACTGTGCAGAAGAAAGGATCTCTAGGCGTACTAATAAGACAGTTACAAGCCTAGACAGCAGGAAGTTTCAGCCTATTTCAAAGGAGCGTAACACTTAATGGAAGCATAGAGGCCTCCAATTACGCAGTTAAATCCCAATATACAATTTTACAAGATTACAGCTGGAAAAATTCACCTGTCCTGTGACGGAAAGAAGCCAAAAGGCAAAAGAGATATTGAGACAGTCATGAAGACATTCTCAGAATTTCTCAATTCAGCCTTGAATTACAACAGTCACTGGTGGTTTTTGTGCTCCCTCAAAATATTCAGTCAACATGGTTTACCTAGACAATAAAGACTGGAGCAAATATCTGGACTAAGTATCTCTGGAAAAGGGGTCTGCAAACACTTACAAATACTTTTTTTTTTTTAATGTCAGAAAACAAACCACCAATTTTTGGTTGTAACTACCAGGGTCATTTGATATTGGTATACACCAGCCTGTGCATTTTTGTCCAGTTTTCTTAAACAAACCTACTTATTCCATCATGCCAGGTACAAGCTAAGGCTTGTACACTGAATTAAAAGCACAGGAGTAGAACCCTGCATAACTGTATGAACCCTGAACAAGCTGTTACTGGGTTTAGAGAGATCAAGTAATAAGATGCACATGTCCCAGAAGAGTAGGGACTAATTATCCATCTGAAAATTAGAGAGCACCCAGCTGCAGAGAACCGGCTTCACCAAAGAGAGTGGAAGAGAGAGGATTTCCAGACAGCAGCTCTGTTACTGTAGGAAGTAACATACTGCTGCCATGCACTAAGATGCACCACCCTTACTGAAACACGCTGTTGCATGACAAAAAGTTCACTATAACATACGTACCTCTCTTTCTAGATATTTTCTGTAAAATATCCCATCCCTTTTCCATTGCATGTGCAATTATCTGATAAGAGCACTTCTCTGGATTACTACTTCTCACATTAAGGCGTTAAACAGCCCCAAATCAGCAGAACAGTATAGCTATAACTGGAGAAATGAGTTTGCCTTGTAACTGTATCAAATGCAATCTTTTGTAAGAAGCTTTAAAATAAGATTGAGCTATTGAATTTAAGATAAAGATTCAGAGTCCAATCTTAACATTGAACAATGAATTTTTGCCAACATATGCTTTTTTTTTTTTAAACTAGGGAAAGGATTTTACAGGTTCCAACTTCTGACTACCTAACCACGGAAAAGGAACATCATCATGAATTTGTACCCACACACAAAAAAACTGGGGAAGTGCTTTCAAATAGCATTACATGAGGTGATAAATTACATCTGGAATTTCAGGCCCTTGAGAGAGTTCTCAATATTGAAAAAACAGCACAGAAAAAACACACAAGCTATACAATAACAAGATACCATTTATTACATAGGAGCGCATCAGCAATTCGGGGGTTGTTTTGTTTTTACATATCCAAAGCCATTAAGATCATTATGCACCATCTACTGTATACTCCACATCTAGTTTATTTGACCAGTTCACTTTACTGGCTGGTACAAAAGGCTTTGTCACATCTGCACCCTTTCCTGCAAGGAGGAGGCACACCTTTATCTAAACCGAGCTAAGCAGGATGAATAGGATTAAAAAGGAAACATTACTCAGCCTTACTGGTATTTTGTCCCTCAGTATCTCTTAAATAGTGATCTAAAGTTTATCATGGCATCTGCTTAACCCTATCAAAAGTCTGGTAATTCACCTTGAAAAAAAGTTTGACAAGCTACTGTGAAAATCCAACAAAAGTCTAAAATACTTTTTGCTATGGTAGGAAAGAGTATAATAAGCAAAACAAGCCCCTCCTTCAATTTGTATAAGGGTTGTGGAGATGGGGGGAAGGGGAGAGAATAACACACCACTTTGATATCAGTACTTTAACTTTCTGGCAGTTGCATTGAAAAAGTACATACACATGCACCAAGTCAATCTGTAAACTGAAGAACACAGGTTGTTCTAAATATTATTGGGGAATAAAACAATTTGTAGGACTCCTGAGGGAAAAATGCTTCCTGAGGATTCACAAAATCATCACTCCCATTTGGAAAGTGGAAGGGAACCTGATCAACCTGAAAAGATGCAGTTTTAATTCCAAACTAAAGTATACTGTAAATTTTACATAGACTGCAATTATGGTTGCAGGAAGTGGCAGGGATTATTGAATTTGAGATTCCAAGAGCAATTCTTACAGTTACAGAATTTAAGTCAAGTTTTAGGCAAAACCGTCCAACCACTTCCCAAAAGCTGGGGCAGCAGAGGCAGTGACTCCAAGACGACATATTTAGAGCACACAGAATCCACATACCACTACTTATTCTATAATTAAACACCAAAACAAGATGCTATTATGAACACAATGTCTCTGACAACATACCACATTCAGATGGATACTGAAATATCTTTATAGATAACTGAACTTGATCTAATCTGGAGTTGGTATTTCCTGGCAAATGATGACTAACTCCTCTAAGCCATCATTAAGTACCAGGAAATACCCACCCCCAACATCAATTACTAGTTAAACATATACCAAAGTGTTACGTTTTGAACACATTCTCATAGCAAAATATCCTATAGGCAAATGTGGGGGGGGGGGGGGGGGGACACGACACGACACAGACAACCTTCCACCAGACTTGAGGTAACCAAAGTACAAAATCAAGTCCTAATATTAATGGCAAAAAGTAAGTTAGGGCCACATTTCCAGCTTGCTTAACTTTTAAAGTTTTGCTGCAGAATACTGCTGGGCTCTTACACAGTCTTACCTCACTCCCTTCATCCACACACAAAAATGCTTCCTGAATTAAATCAATCCAAATCACTACTATGCTTGGGACTATGGGTTAAAGAAGAGCTTGGACTAGTACTGTATGTACTTTGCACAGCGAGGACAAAGGTCTTCAGAGACCCCAGCGCCGCTCCGCTGTGCCCTTCCGTCACAGCTTCCCAGGTGGACTGCCCTGCTGCCCCTACCGATTTCAATCCTCAGCAACCCAAGCAAAGAAGAGACAGACGAAAGTGCCTCTCTACAAACTCCGGCCTCAAGGAGAATTCATGCCTTTTCATCTCTATTTTCCGTTCCATTAAAAACAGCAGAGGAAAGAAAGCACTTCTCAGCTTAAAAAAAGAAACAACCCATGGTATCAATCCAGTAAGTGAAAGGCAACATCACATTTATATTCAGGAAGGCTCAGGAGTGGACAATTGTCCTCTTCATTTCTGTACAAACCAAAATTAAAGACTCTCAGTAGGAAAGTCACAGCTATAATCCCCCATCTCCCTGAACTAACAAAAAGTTTTCATCACAGTAGTCAACACACCACTGTGTTATGAATATTAAATCTAATCCAAATAGCCTACCCACCCTGCCTCCCATGGTTTCCTCTCCTATCGTTTTCCCTTTTTTTTTCCCCTCCCTTTAAAGGGAAAAGATTTGCTTTACAGCTGCCACGAGTGCACCAAAATTATGTCTAGTTTACTTAGAATTACAAAATAACGATAATCCCCGATGAAATTTCTAGGTGCTATTAATTACTGTATCATTTTTCTATTAGAATTCTACATATTTAGCTTAAGTTGGCATGTGGCTTTCTGCAAGTCTTAATTAAATCCTAAATTCCTAGCAAGTATCAATATTTAAGACTTCTACCTTGAAGCAAGTCTACAGCTTTCTACTAACAATGATTTCGTTTCAAAGGACATTCTGGTCAGTCAGAGTCTACTGCCTGAATAGAGTAGGTTTTTGTTCGGGTTTTTTTTGAAAACATGAAAAATCAAACCTCCTATGAAAATTGATATTCATTCCCAACCCTCCTCCCAAAAGAGCTAACCACTTATCAAACCATTGCATTAGATCTTCTGGCAGCTTTTTTAGTTGTAATCAGAGATCAGGTTTACATTCAGATCTTGGGGAAAAAAACAACAACCACACAGCATGACACACACACACACCCCTTCATAATTTCATTTTAATTTACAAGACAGCTCCTTTGCACTCATCTGAAAGCGTGTTATATGTCGTCAGTAAAATGGGATCCAGCTTTTTCGGAAAACACTTTCAGGACAGATTTTCTAGACCAGCACCCCCATAAGCAGAGTGCTACACCTGGAAAAACACATTAAACTGCTGGTTCAGAATTTAGTGTGCAAGCCAGTGAGCAAATAAGCCCAATCTTCATTAGCTGGCATGATACCTCCTGCATTCCTTGTGTCAAGTAGTTCTTGAAATGTTACATCCATGCCACTTAAATTAAACTAGTGACACTCCTTCAAATTGGGAAACGTATGTAGTGAGCAGCAGTAACCCAAGTAATCCAGCAGCAGTTCTCACCTAACACCAGCTCACAGCCCCCTAAGGACAGAAGGGAGGTGCTCCACGGAAGTCCATAACAAGACTTCCAGCAGAAAACACAGCTTTAAAAGGAAATAAAAAAATCCCCACCAACCCAGCCCTCTAATTCTACTATGAAGTTGTTTACTAGTCAGTATATATAGATGTGAAGGATGTAAATTAAGAGTCATGATTTGGGGGGGCAGGGAAGGGGAGGAAAAAAAGGAAACAAACAAACAAAAACCACCAAAAAAAATCCCCCTCAATGTTTATCTTGCTACGTTTAAAACAGCTGTGTCACATGGAGCACAACAACCTGCTAAACTATATCTACAAAGCAAGGGTAGGGTTTTAAACTGATTAGTACAAAGGTCTTCAAGAAATTGAGCTTTCATAAATTACAGTTTTGCACACACTCCAGTTTACAACACGGACTTTGTAAAGATTTGAGGCTTTTGTAGCGACGTGTTTCTGAGTACACAACAATATGAGGAAGTGTTGTAGCTGATACCCCTCTTCTCTGCAGACAATCACATATCAAAGGTGCATCATTGTTTAAAATGGCTCCAGTTCTTAAGGATGAAGATCTATTCCTTGTCCTGCCTTGACCTCAAGGGAGGGACACACTGTCCTCCAAAACATCCTGTCAGGAAAGCAGTAACAGGCGTGCAAATTTGGAGATTAGGATAATAAATATAGTTTTGCTAGTTACTTATTTTGGCTTCCAAAAAAAATTATTGTCTAAGAACATCGAGGCTTTTCTAACCAAGTCTTGTCCACTTCAGAAATCCTGGTGAACATGTCCACTTCTGCAGCTGCAGGGAACTAGGAACAATATATTTGTTAAGCTCTGTATGTGGCGGTCTTGTGTGAAGGCTTTCATTTGTTACATCCATTCTGTTTTAGTTACATGTTTCCTGAAATTGGTTTAGCAGAACAAAATATTTATTTCCTATTTCTTCCAATATAGAGATTTGGAATTTATCAGAATATAGTCCAGGTCTGTTCACTAAGGAAACTGTAATCTTCCGTTTAGGAAAGCTGGGATGTTTTCTGCTTTTATGGCTTTTTCTGTGTTTTCTTTTTTAGGACTACATCCCCAAACCTGTGAGGAGATGGTCATGACATAAGGAACAAGGTCAACGCGTATTTTGATCAGGCTCATTTTCCCTGTTTCTTAGTACTGGCACCAAGTCCTTATAGAACAAGCTGTTTAGGTCAATAATAAACTGCAGGGCTCCTAAATGAACTGGTAATATTTTACCAATTTCCCTCCTAAGTAAAATTACTGCTTTACTGGTCAAAAAGTGTTATCTTCTCAAGTACGCAATAAACAAAAAAACTGGCCCAGACTACTTGAATTACTACTTCAAATGTGGTTTTAATGTGTTTTTATTATTAGACCTTTATATTTAGTTACCATTTCTCCCGAAGATGGAGCACTGATCTCTGCATTTTTCTTGAAGTTTATGCAAATGGAGAGCATTAAACAACAGTATTTCAATCTTTTTTTAGTAAAATGTCTACTGAAAACTACAGAAGAGCTTCATTCGGTGAGATTTGGTTTAGTGCTATAAACCCTTAAAAATGTTTACTGGAGTGAGATAGTTGGATGAGCTTGCTCTCATATTTAGTTCAATTACCAAGTGTCAGCAATCAGTTTGTATTTCTAGATATTTGCATTTGAAACTGAGATGGGGAAGAAAAAAAGCTGGCAGATGAGATCTCAAACAGTTAATATATTTTCCAGTTCAAGCTCTTAATACATTAGATAAAACACATTACCTCAGTTTTTAGCATCAAACAACAGCTAAGAATTTTTGAGGGACAGAACGTCATTTTATCACATAGCAAAGAGAATTGTGCAAGTGACACAGCGAAACACAGAGCCAAGTCACAGAATCAAAATTTGACCTTGCGTATATTAAATCCTAGTTCAAACAGTGAAGCACGCTTACATACTGTACTTTTTACACAATGACAAAGCAAATCACATAATCCAGACTGAATAAACCAGATGCCAAGATTTACAGATTCCGGTTACATTCCTTATAATATATACACACACCCTTTCCTATAAAGCAAAGCAAGATTGAGATCTCTGTTTTTCAGGAACTAAAAGTATTGTGAAATTCACAAATGCTACTTTAAATAGCAATAAAATATGTTAGTAGATAGAAAAAATTCATAAACATAAATTTTTAGAAAGCGCAGCTATATTATGAGCTGCTACTTGGGCTTTGTACAAACTTGCAGCAAAAAAAAATTCACTTCTAAGAGTTGTTACAAAACTGTTTTGCTTTCACTGTATTCTTAGGGTTCAGTTTAAATTGCACTGAGCAAGATCTAAGTGCAAAAGTTAGCTCTTGAGGTCCAATTTCAGATTGAGCAAAGTTTATCAAAAAACCTTGGCTGAAGTTTTATAACCTACTGGACTCCTTACCTGCTTGTAATGCTATGGTTCACATATTACACTGTGCCATAATTACCCCTATTTTAAATGAGAAACAACCTCTGTTGAAACACTTAACTGTATTGCCACTTCAGAATCTTCAGCAAACTACATAGCAGTCACTCTACTGCACATATCAGGGAGCTGACTGACTACCATCCCTTTAAAAAAAAAAAAATCAACCCCATTTAATTCCTGCTTGGATCTAGACATCTGGAATCAAGTATATACATGAGGAAGTACCATACACCTGCAACTGTATAAATATTTTCCTTATCAATTCCCTGCCAAGAGCATCTCAAAATTCTAAGATCAATTTCATAGACAAGAAATAAAACTCAGGTCACACAGGCAGACAGGCTTCTAGAATTTGGGTACCCACATTTGGGGTGAGAGAGGTATTCCAGGGCCAACATACAGTCTCATCTTGGATCAAATTTTCCAGATTTTGTTTCCTATGAACTTCTCGGGTGGAGCTGCTGTCTCCTTAAATTGGCATAATGATTATCACTGGTTTTATCATAAGAATTTCTGGCATCCACTTCAAACAACAATCCAGCAGACAACACACATTCCAGCTTGCATTATTAGGATTAAAACAGGAACCTCTTTCCATTGACATATTCCTTCCAACAAGGATTATCTAAGCAATTGCCAAACGGATTGCAATTGATTGCAGTATGATGATGCATAGGCACTGAGGTATATTTGTCAACAGAAAATGCTGCAGCAAATTCAAGTCTTCAGAAGTTTGATTTATAAATAAGTTTGAGAGTTCCCCTTTAACAGTGGTTATAAAACAGTAACTTGGAATCCATAGAGCATATGGAACAATATTTCTAGATTCAGTACACCAGGAGAGATTATTTTTTTGTTAAACCTCCAGCCAACCAACCTGCCTTCTCATACAAACTCGTGATACTTGTGCAGCTTCATTATCTAAATTAATTCATGTGGACATTATCACTGATGCACTAATAAAATCCACTCAGCTGTGCCAAACCTACCAAGCCAACATAAATAAAAAGATAACCACAGAAGCCCGTGAAGGTGGTGTGTGTATCATAAACATATGCGTCAAGTATTAGTGGCACCAAGTTAAAATTTTTCTTTGCATGATCACATTAATCAAGCTATATTTTTTTTATTTTGGCTTAACTATGTTGATGAGTATCACCATTCCAGAGACCACCTATAATTTAGAAGCTTGTGATGGCTTTTTCAGTCGTACATCACCATACATGAAAGAACAAAGCCATGGAAGGACGTCACAGTCTCAGACCACGATAAAGATGTACTACAACAGACCAGCACAAAACCCTAAAATAACAGAAATTGATACATTGGGCTTTTTAGCAGAAAAGAGCATCATTTGCAGCATATAGCTATTCCAAGTTTTTCTCTTGAAGCTTGTGAACTATTACCTGCTTCTAAGACTGGATGCATCACTGATGCTACAAAACTGTTGCTTTTCACTCCTTCAAGCAAGTGTAGTCACATTAGATTTTTGCTTTATAAGGTTTATGAAAACCTTCCAGAGTTCACACAACCCCTACTTACTGTGCAAGTTTGGGCATGACAATCAATCCAGGTCATCTTCTTCAAGTCCTTCTTTTGTACTCCAATTTCTTCTATCAAATGCTTTATATGGCTATATACAAGATGTTTAACATACACCCCCAACAGTTCTATTAAAGCTATTTTGGTTACCCATAAACACAGACAACTTAAGAAGTCTGTTTCTAGCACTCCTCTTAGCCTTCATACTCAAAGCCTTTGTCTCTTCACAACCCACTTTTTATGCAACCATTAACAATAACGTAAACCACAACACTAGTTCTGAAGACTTAAAGACCATCTTGTCCACCTGGACACAATGTTGCATTTTCACGAAGAAATAACTTGCAAACCGCATGCAACTTGTGGCAGCAGGGTTGACTGTACCAAGCATAATAGACCATGGGTTCAGCAACACAGAGCTAGACAGCAGCAACCCTGTAAGTTTTCAAGGGGCAAATCATTACATAAACTGCGATTAAAGCCACTTGCACACTCCTTGCTTCATTCCTTGTTTCATTGAACTCTGATTTCAAGTAACATCCATAATGTTACTTGATTACCAAATAATGGTCCAGAGTTGTGAAAATCGCCTCCTCGACACTTCAAGTACCCTTAAAATAAATGTTTTAGTTTTGTTATCACATTCTTCTCTAGGACTTTGATAGCTCTCTCCAAACAGTTTTGCATATTTTTAGTCTAATCACCACGCTTAAATGGCAGTATGCTGCCCAAGCCCAAATACAAGCAGCCTGCCAACAGCCGGCAACGGTACGAACAGTGAAGCACAGGGACAACAGTACTGGAATGCAGACACCCTTCTAGCAGATTTGCTTGTTGAACCTTTTTGAACATGAGATTCCTGTCAGCCCATTTCTTCAGCCCATCAAGGTCCCTCTGAATGGCAGCACAACCATCTGTTGCGTCATCCGGTCCTCCCAATTTTGTATCATCTGCAAACTTGCTGAGGGGTGCACTCTGTCCCATCTTGCAGGTCATTAATGAAGATGTTAAACAGCCCAGGCCCTCCTATCAACCCCTAGGGTACACCACTAGTAATTGGCCTCCAGCTGGACTTTGTGCCACCGCTCACAACCCTTTGAGCCCAGCATTTCAGACAGTTTGCAATCCACCTCACTGTCTACTTATCTAGCCTGTACGTCATCAGCTAGATTGTCAATAAGGGTGTTAAGGGAGAAAATGCCAAAAGCACTGTTAAAGTCAAACAATATCAACTGTTCTTCCCTCATCCACCAACCTAGTCATTTCATCACAGAAGGCTCACAGGTTGGTCAAGCACTATTTCGCCTTCATAAATCCATGATGTCTATTGCTAATCACCTTCTTGTCCTTCATATGTTTGGAAATGGCTTCACAGGAGAATTTGCTCCATCATCTTCCCAGGGATCAAGATGAGGCTGATCAGTCTGTAAATCCCTAGCCCTTCTCACCCTTCTTGGAAGCAAGAGTGACATTTGCTTTCTTCCAGTCCTCAGGAATTGTCTTCTATTGTCACAGTCTTTAAAAAATAATTGAGAGTGGCTTTGCTACGACATCAGCTCCCTCAACACTCATAGGTGCATTCTGTCAGGTCCCACGGACTTCCTTATAGCGAATTTGTTTAAATGTTCCCTTATCTGGTCCTTCTCTACCGAGGCTAAGTCTTCATTGCACCAGACTTTCCCACTAGTCTCTGAGGCCTAGGACTCCAGAAGGCAAATCTTACCAATACAGACCAAGGCAAAAAAGGCATCAAGTACCTCAGCTTTTTCCATGTTTTCCCTAGTATTCCTTTGGCTGCTGATATACTTGCAGAAGCCCTTCATGTCCCTGAACACTTACCTGAAAACTGAGGTCCAAAGCCACTCCCGGTCATCTTTTCTACATTCCATTACTGTCATTCCTCCCACACACACAAACAGCAGGTGCAGTTAAGTTCAGATCCAAAAAAGTACAAAACAAGGGAAAAGGTACTTCTTGAAAAACTTCTTATTGGGCATATTCTAAGTTAACCATTTTAATACAATACAAACACATCAAGGGAACCTTGACCAACTGGTTAGAATTAGCTCCAAATTGCCTCTCTACCCTGCTTAACCTTACAACACAAGTATCAAGCTAATGATGGCTAAGTTGGCTCCAGCAGTCAAAAATAGAGAGCCTGATTGACAGATGTGATACGCACTGGAATGAACGTGATTAGGTAGCGAGACGGCTGTCTCCTCAACAGCAGCACGACTTCCCTATTTATAACCATGATGGAAGTGAATTGTTACTTTCAGGAAACTGAAATGATGCATCCCTGTGGTTATGTATTCTGGTGGTTTAGAACATACAGCTCTTTCATCTTATGTATCAACCCATACCTTATAGCCTGCCCTGCATTTCTAGGGCACGGCACATACATACGTACGTCAAGAGGTGAAGTGTTAGAACAAATAATTTAAACAACTCACTAGATCTGGATAGCATGCATTAAAGAGCTCTGACTGTACACAGCAAGTGACTGAGCTACTAATATGCACATACTGAAGCCAGCTTTTATGCCACAGGATAGTAAATGTTGCACTCGCATTTAAAGGGTGCTAGGAGCGGTTCTGAGAATTAGTTACAAAGCATACTTTAGGGTGATAAGCTGGTTTAAACAAAGCGTCCCAAACAAGTAGCAGCAGTGAAAGCTCCAGAGAAGCATAGAATAGCTGATATTAACAGCTTAACATCTGTCAAGAAAGATGAAAATGAGATCATCTTTACACTTATAAAAAACAATGTATTCCCAAACTTTAGCCTGTCTCAAAATAATAAATTATTTCAAGCCTCATAAGTGGGACAAACAAAACCCAATTCTGTAGAAATCCAGATACACTTTAGCTGTCCATCAGAATTCTTGTCAACTACATTGAGCTGAGTTGTTTAAAGATAAAAACGTATTTGGATTTTCAGAAAGCGTCTGACAGAGGCTGATAAGAAGTTTTACGTATCAGAAACCAATTCTCAGGGTAATAAAAAGCGGTATAGGACTCCACATCAGCATCTTCCCTCCCTCAAGCTCACAAGTGGTCAGCCTACACACAAGTGTGTAAGTGGCTTTTGCCAATTAATACAGCTTGAATGTTCCTTTCCTACCACTCCTCTTCCTCCTATATGTAGGTAATACATTGCACCACGCTGTTGCTGTTCTTTCAGACAGTCCTCTCGAGCTGCAGGCATCCCAGCCACTCTGCCACTGTGTGACATAAGGCAACTGTTAAAGGCACAAGGAGTCTGAACAACTGTAGAAACAGCAACAAAGAAAAAAAAAAAAAGAGAGAGAAAAACAACAGTACACCCTTAACTAGTTCCCTACAAATCAGTGGCTCCCAAATTGATTTAACAGGTTTACCAAAAAAGCCTTTGAACAAAACTTTAATTAAGTCTATTCCAAAACAAGCACCCATTTTGGCTCAGTGCTTTAGGTAAAACTCCAGTGCATTTACAAGCATAATCAGTTCAGCACTGTCCTCTCTCTTTCCAGTAAGTACTGCTATTTTTGTTTGACCCAAACCACACTAAAACTGAAACAGCCAGCACGCGGCTGTTTCATCTACTTCTACTAATTTCCACAACCAGATCAACAAAAGTAGAATGAGAGATGAAGAAACATTGGGAGTGGTACCTTCAGAAACATGTTAGTGAGGATTTTTGGTGTCTGTTTAAGTTTGGTAGTGAATACAATGTTCTGCTTGAGCAAGTATTTTTACTAGTGAAAAATGCATCTTATCTGCACAAAACAATATTTTTTTTAACCCATCAGATTCAAAACTCCATGGAACAGGTACCAAAACAAATGAGTAAAGAAGAATAATAAAGTTCTACAGAAATTAGTATTGTTTATTTAAATTGTATTCATGTACTAGTTTACTGTTAACTTTCATGCATTCAAAAAGCAAAACTGTACTCTTTCTCAATACAAAAGTGAAAATCCATGTATTAACATGAGAGCCATGACATCTCAAGCCTCCCTGAAGGCCAGCACACCCAAAGCTGTGTCCACATCAACACAATTCTGACCAAGTATTTGAAAACCTGACTTGAAACACTGCTATTGGTCACACCACTCAGCATTTCTTATATCTGAAGTGGCATCTGAGCATGGAAAGCAGAGACTGCTTTGTACCTCTTCAAGTTCTTTCTGCACACATCCAAGAAAAACGTGCAATCGACTAACAAGAAGCACTTTTATTAAAAAATTTTAAGAGAACCGTTTTTCTCCAGAAACTGGTAGCATTCAGTAATTAGCAGATATATAGCTCTACTAGAGTTGCAGTATTTAATTTCTTAGCAAAACTTGCGTTCAGAAAAAGCATCACAGTGAAGCAGAAAGTTCTTACTGGTGAAGAACTTTTGGTGAAGCACAGGAAAACTTAAAACAATCCCCCCAAAATACTAGATTACAAATGAAATGAAGAAACTACAACCCAAATACACATATTTTATATTATGCTGGTTACCACTGAACAAGAAAAACTGGTTTACCCACATGGACAAAAGAAAAGTATTACTCGTCCAACCCATGTTTCCTTAACTCAGCTTTACTACAATGAACATGATGTTTAGTCTATTCTTGAGGAAAACCCAATGACTGTACAGATTAAAGTATTTCAAGTGGTCTATAGTTTCCCTTTCTGAATATGTGAAAGGCAGAAAATGGCAACAGTGGTTAGCCCGTGTAGACTAAGACAATGGATGAGATAGAAAAGCCATAATGCCAGCGTATCACTAAGGATTTGAACTTAACACAGCTGAAAGGTTTGTGTGATAGCTATTTGAAAACCTTTGACATTGCCAACAGTTTTGAGAATAACAAGAGCTGTCAAAATGCAACACTTCACCAGTAAAGCTGAACCCCACCTTCTTAAGCATCTCTGAACTTTCATGACAATCTCCTAGAGAAGATATTTAGACACTCCCCCCTGCCTTTTCGGTTTTTTTAAGTAGCTACCATCACTTGAAACCTTTGTCTGGAAGTATCCAGATGTCTTCCATGATCAAATTATTAGCTATTTTGCTTTTACAGAAATTTTGTAACTCACGATAATAGTTATAACTGTAAAGGCATTACAGACGAGAATTTCCAGTGACTAAGAGAACAGTGACAGCCAGAAACCTTGCTCCAAGGAGATAGATACAATCTATGGAAATAGATTTTTTTTTTTTTTTTTTAAAACAGACACCTACTTAATTCAGTTTGAAAATAATTGTTCTAAGATTCAATGCTACTGTGTACACACAGACCCAAGACCTGCAGGATACTGTTACAGAACATTTTTCTCTCCTCCCTTAAGACCACAGCACCTCATAAAACTTGACAAACTGCAACATTCAGAAAAGAAAGGGCTACCTCCCCATGTTTCATACAGAACATTTTCAGTTTTCTCCTAACAAGGATTAGACCTACCTTCTGTTGATAGTACTGCATAAAATCTGAAAAGAACATAACAAGGAAAATTAGTATTACTATTTATGCCCCATTTTTAGACATCCTTGGCTATGAAAAGTCAACTTTTTTTTTTCCATCCCCCTCTCCATTTCTCTATTCTCTTCTCAGGGACATAATTCTTCAGCCTTAGATGTCAAACACCATAGGGAAATATCTTTAAAGTAAAATATTACTAGCTTTAAAAAAAAAACACTTGCTTGCTTAAATACTAGTCCTAAACTACTTTAATGTTCATTTAAAGGGAACTTTACTTTTTACACTTTTTTTAAATTTAAATAAATAAAATAAATAAACAAAAAGCAGCCTGAAGATGAATCAAGCTTTTTAATTCATCTGTGTCTATATATAAACAGAGGGAGAAGGGAAGAGTTACTATGTTTGTTTTAGAAACAGCCACACATGTAGCATTCCAAGGCCGTTCATAAAAGATCTTCTGTGTGTGCAGCACGTGGAGCCACCTTTGAACCTTGCTAATGGGGTTTTGCATACGACAGGCTTAAAATCCTCCAAAGTATCAGCTCATGGCACATAACTATTTTCAGCTACATTACATGGGGCATCCAATAGGTTTGACGAAGAAAATTTAAGTTCTTACCATACTAACAAACAAATTATAGGTTCTGCTGTTCTTCCACACAAACTCATCCAATAGAGACTAAGATTTCTGAGTAAGACCGTGGACCAAGTTCATATTTGCTAAAAATAGAGCATGACAGTAGTTTGCATCATACTATCATACACTTGTGCTGATATGACAAGTGTTGGGTTTTTTCTTATATTTATTTAATTCATTGTCATCTTTCATAATAGCCTTCTCTCAATGGAGAAAAGATGATACACAAACACACATGGAGCAGGCGCGATTAACTTACACAGTAGATGTTTCTCAGCTCTGCGAAGTATTAGTTACAAAAGTCTGGGCAGTTAACGTCCTACTGCCTGATTCTACAGTTTAACCATATTTGGTTTTATTTAAATAAGAAAACAGAGCTTTTTAATTTTGCGTATTTCTGTAGTCTGAATTTATGGTAACAATTTAGCTTTACGTCAAATCCAAACTTAAGTTACAGTTTCAGAGGTCTTTATGCGTACCGCATTTCTCTCTTCAAAAAGCAGATGGAGAAAGACAAAAGCTCTTGAGTGGGAGGAAGCAACAGAGAAAGGGAGGAATGTACCAGCTTGCCAAAAATGTGCCACAGCCTCTACAATACAATGTTCATAATTCTGCCTAATGCAAATGCAATAAAGGTCAGCATTTTATATCCAGAGTCAATCCCTTTTCCTATTACTGGACAAAAACCACTATAGACTGGTTGTTGGGTTTTTTTTAGAATGACTCATTTTACTATTCCTTTAAATTGAAGGGTGCCATCTGAGGTTTCTAACAACATTTTTCATAAACTGCTTTCAGATGTATGGAATGAAATATTATTTTAAAGACTCTGGTTTGCTGTTTCTGGCTTTATTTCCAAAACTTTGGACAACATTTTGCACTAAAAAAGCAGTGAAGTACAATAGGTTTTTCAATTTCTTTGGAAAAATGAGCATAATGCAGTACTAAACTCCATCTTCCTGAGAGCCACTTTAAGAGAAGTTCATCTAAACAACTTAAAACAGATTAATTTGAAGCATATCCTATGCACTATTTGGAGTACATATAAAACAGTTCATATCTGGTAGAGAGGAAAGGACAGGTTTTGACTTGCACAATTCAGCCATAATCACACTGTAGAAATATTTGATTTTGCATCCTGCTTTTTCTACTGTAAGTCCTATTACGTTCAGAAAATAAAAGACTTTTAGAAGGAACACTCCACAGATTCTAATGTTTGCTTCACATCTTGGGAGCTCTTGCAACAGCCATGCTAGCTACTCAGCAAATAAAGGAAGTGCTTCTAAGCTCATTTTAATGCATCGTTTCTTACATTACTAATTTGAGAATGAATCAGATCACATAGTAATACAGTAACAAAATCTTTCTTTTCTCTCTACTCAGAAGTTTCCAAACCTCCATAATACAAATATTTAACAAATAAAGAATGAAGTGCAGTCTCACTATTTCTCTCATAAGCTCTGAGCTTCTGTCACAAGAATCATCATAATCGCAAACTAACCTCTATTATCATGATTTCACAAAGTTAAATAAAGGCATATAAACCCCATAAAATTTAGCTGCATAATCTTAAATTCAAGTGGGTTAAATGTTTACCTTTGTGATCAATTAATTGAATTAACAGGTAAATAGAAGCCCACCAGGGAAAGAAAAAGAAGGCGCTTCTATTTGTGTCCAGCAGAGATTAGCGTTAGGCTTAATACTGTTTGTATTGTACTTATGCCTGGGAAGAAGAATATTTAACAGTAAAATCTGCCAATATCAGAAACTGACAAATTCAGAGGTAACCACAAAAGACTAGTTATAGTGACAGATTCCTTCTTGTAATGAATTTATTTCAATATGGATTATGGCAAGTCAAACATAAGATCATGTATACCCAAAAAGGAATATAGACTAGATTTCCATCACAGGGACTACCTTGGATTCTAGTTATGCCAATAAGTGAGGGCTAGGTGAATACCTGATGCTGCAAGAGACAGAAGAAATCACCTCAGAACGTGTAGGCAGGGGAAGCGCCACAGGCAGTCCACTCACCATGTCTCCTTCATGTTTATCACTTAAGTACTGTCTACAGTTCGGGTGCCCACATTTTAAGAGAAGCTTTATAATATCAGGTCCCCAACCCA
>NW_008824350.1:1550448-1564630 GCF_000699105.1 Pygoscelis adeliae
CAACCCACCCACCCATCCCCAAAAACTGAGTTATTTCACTCAGGTTAATTAACTTCTGAAATATATAACAGAAAATTAAGCAACAATTAGATCATAGTCTAAATGACAAAGACCTCAAACTTCTTTTCATCTTTTGCTTTTTTCCTGCTAGATCAAGTAGCTGGCATTTGATACTAGACTAACATTTGTAGCTTACTTTTAGCCACAGGAATAATTTGCCAAGGCACATGAGGAGAATCCAACATTTGAAGTTTAAAAAAAAATATGGAGAGTGTGATTTACAGCATAAGCTATGGTTCAAACAAAACATGGCTTTGCTACTTAAGGTGTACTTTGCGTAAGATTTTACCACAGACAGTCACCAAAAGAAACCGTATTGCACCTAATTTCTAACTACAAAATAGGTTGACCTAGTAAGAGATTTGCAATTAGACTCCATTGGTTTAGTTCAAAATGGTGCCCCTAGAAAGAAAACAAAATGAGGAAAACAGACACTCAACATAAGCCTTATGTAAACACCAAGAAGTTAAATGTAGAGACAGGAGTGGATGTCTGCATGCCAGAGATCAGACTGTTTGCATTTTAAAGCTGCCACCTTTCTCTTGTAAAAAGAAAAAGGAGCTGCTAGGGTGGTGAGGGCAAGGGGAGACCCAGGTGCCCAGTCCCTAACATCACTAGGCTGAATGAGCTCACCATTCAGCGTGGTAAGCCTTTATATAAGCTAACACACATTGTCTCATTCTTTTCTCTAAGCACTTCTTAAGAAGCATTCTTCTCTTGCGTCAAAAATTTCAGTACTACTATTGGCCAAGGTCATTAATGGCATCTGCCCAAACACACTTGGACCTCCTGGTAAGCCCACACACTCGATAGTGTATCAGAGTCCTTAACCCAGACAAAGAGGGAACTCTGTACCTTATTATCTTGATAGGGAATTTCATAAAGGCCAACACTTGGGGTATGCTCAGCAAAGGGCAAAGGTGCAGCTAGCTCAATACCTGTACCCTAACCTGAATCACAAACTATAAGGGAGGGGGTCAGTTATATAAAATTTTGACACAATAGTACTCCAGATCCCACAAAGCTTTCATTTAAACAGAACTTTTCCTGTGACTCAAACCCTTGACTAAGACACACCACTAAAAGTCTAAGCTTCTGTCTTTGCTGTTGTTTTGGTGGATTTTTTTTTTTTTAGTTACTTAGAGTATACTAGGAACAGATCAATTTAATTGGAGATGTGCTAAAATACATATTCCACACCGCTAAGCTTTATAGAGCTACGGGAATGAATGCTATGCTCTGCTGTTAAAGAAATATTACTCCTTTTAATTCTATCAGGATGAAGAGATCACAAGGCAAAGTTTGGTGTTTTTTTTTCTCCAGAGAGAGGGGAAAAAAGTTACAGCAGCTGCATTATCTAAGAGTGGACAACTCTAAACTTGAGACCCACTTTTGCACAGCCCACTGCTTGCAGACTGAATCAATTCACAGAGGCAGATTCTCATTATCTAGGATAAAGGCAGGCTGAGCTATAGTGTACATATTGTCCCCTGCAACAAAGCCAGGGACCCACCCAAATAGAGTCAGCCCAGGTCCACCACTCATAAAGCCAAGGAGCTACAGAGCTACCTTACCTCACAACCTCCATCTTTCTTTGGGGAGCCAGCCTGGGTGTAGCACCAGCCCCATGCCAACTCCCCACCACTGGAACCACCCTGGGAAATGCAGGGCCAGCAGGGGCTCAGCACAGCTCTCCTCTGCGCAGCCCCTCTCACTTCCCCTAGTTCCTGCAAAAGCAGATCGGGAAGCCCAGTGAAAAGACACAGCCAGAGCAGCTCTACAAAAGGCAGCATCTCCGAGACAGACCCAGCACTGTGCAGCAGCTACAGAGGACCAGCGCGGTACTGCGGCACAGAGGTCTGCTCAGTACAGAACCAGCTGTTGGTGGAAATTGTAATTCTGCATGGAGCTTGAGAGCAGCAGCTGTACTGCTTCCTCAGTCCAGCTGGGACCTGACAACACCGCTAGTTTGGATGCACAGTAATAAGCACTAGCCAATAAACCTTGCAGGATCCGAGTTGAGTTTGCATCTATGCATCTATTACTCAGCAATCCAGAGAAAATCCCAAAACAAAAGCAAGTATTGACTATACTTAAGCATTACAAAGGGTCAGAAACAAAACAAAAAAATCAGTCTTAAAGGCTGGATTTGGACCCTAAGCTAACAGCAGGCTATCTTTGACATAACCAGCAGGCTTCGAAGTATGGCAGCCACTAACAGCTCAATGTATCAGGATTGAGCTAATAGCAACTTATAGTTGATCTTTTCAGAAAGTACAGAGGATAACCTACAACCTGCAAGTTCCGGCTTTTACTCCATCTGCACCAACAACATCCCTGGTAGGGTATAAAAAAAAAATAATCTGGGATTTTACAGTTTTTCAGTGTTGACAAAATCTGTTCTACTTGGAACTTCACGGTTAACTATAATTAAGACACTGTAACACAAAGCGTTGAGAAGAGGTAAACTGCAATTTTGCCAGTCCTGAATTGTTTCAGTAGACCTATATAAACTATTGGGAGTCAAATGTTAAATTAAGTCTGTGTTCACTTGTCTAGTTTCTGACTGTACTAACACCAATAGTTTTTCCTCATACTGGTAGTTTTTCTACTAGGTAGACTTCACAGACTAAATTTAAAACACATTACACCAATTACCATAAACTGCATTTCACAATTTCTTTTGGACTTTGGCAACATCCTCCCCCAGTTATTAGAGCAAACCTTTGAAAGACCTGAACCATTATGCTGAGAGTTTCAAAGTAACTGATGTCTGCCTTCATTAAGATAATTAAGGAAGAAAAGCAGAAAAGATTGCTTTAATATGGATTTAAGCGAACACTTGTATGTAACTGGAACTTAGTACCTTTTATTGTGTTATTAACAATTACTAGACCTTATCTCAGTCCTGCTTCATTTGAATGCACATTTTCAAGAATGCCCATCTTAACAAAAAGAAGGAAACCTGTGAGAAATTCAGTATTTTCTGTTCTTGACGCCTAAATTGCTTTCAAGTTTAGGAACACAACAGAAGAGATAATGAATAAATACAAGTAGTTTTGCACCTTACCTGTGAAGTGTGTCTCAGCTACTTTTACAGCTTATCTTTCTGTGAAGAACATTCTGTCTCCACAACCAGTTACTCCAAAAGCAAGGAGATCTCCAAGTCTGCATGTTTTAGACTCAAATTCTACTGATAAATTTACCTTTTGCAGAATTTCTTTTGCCAACAGTGCTAGATGTAAGGATAGCACATACCAAACTGCTTCAGTATGAGCACATTACCCAATTTCCAGACATATATATTCTTTTCACTATTGTTATTATTTTTATTTTAAGTTCTATTTTGTGACTGAAAGCTGCAGAAAGGATAGTACAGAACACTAATACAAAGCTTATCTAGAGATGGAGACTTCACGTTTGTTTGGTAGCAGTATTAAGACAAATAATGATCTCTAAATCTTACTCATCCAAAAAGCAAGCCCTTTTCCTAAAAGTTGGCATTATCAGTTGTTAATAGGCTCTTTCTCAATGCTGCTAATACTCTTTTTTCAGAGTATCAGCTTGCATCCAGCCTCTTACAGTCAGAATTAAAAAATTACCACATACCTTTTGAGAATTGTAGATTGGCACTCGTGGTTAACACTGCCATAGTCCCTGTAGAGGTGAGACTCAGGAGAGAAACTGGAAATGGCCATTTTCCATCTCTACTGCTACCAACTGAGCCAAAATTCTCTTAGCAATCAGGCTGAAATTGCCTTTGGAGGAAGGATTCCTACAGACAAGGCTTCATATTTTAAGTCCTGTTAGTTGAAAAACATTGCCCATTTTCAGTCATTGTTATTTTCCAGCTTATCCAGCATTTAAGAATCATGTTGTCTGCTTCAGTGGATATATCTTCACTCAGCAAAGCCAGTCACGGGGGATTTCTGGGTGTTTAAGTCTATGTATTTCAACACAAATTTTAATTGTTAGATTAATCATGAACACTATGAAATTTATGAGCCTGAAAAGCTTCAGCTGGCATGACTGAACTAATTGCAAAATGATGTCACAGACTTGTGACTTAGCAAAACTGTGAGATCCTTCCCTCACTTTTGTATCCAGAATTGATTTTAAAAGCACCATGGTAGACCTTGTGGCTCCAGCATCCATAAAGAAAAAAAACACACAGGCTTTGCAAGTCACCTCTATTTAAATAGATAATCCTCACTGTGTACTTACAACCTCTAATTACTTGATTTCTTGTGTTTTTTATTTCTCCTTGAAGTGTCTTTTGAACACACCCTTTTGTCTTCAGGAACTAATGTATTTTTTAACCCTTGAAAATGAAAAAAGATCAAACTTCAAATAAGACCGTGGGAGGAAGAAAAAGCTTGTCTTACACCTGCCTACTCCAGGATCATTGCTTATGTTAACCTAGCGTGGGACCTAAAAGCCACAAGGCAGAACATACCTTGAATAGCTTTAAAGCAACACATTCCTCCATTCATGTTGCTAGTACTTCTTTGGTGCAGACACCATTATCTCTGTGCTAATAAAACACATCACTTCAACGGAAAACAACCATGCACCGAGTCCTCCAAAGCTTTTGCTGAAGATCTTCACTTGCACAATTTAGTCAGAAGCCTCTAGAGCCTATAGGTTAGCGATCGCTCTGAAACCAGCACCTGATCTTTGACCTACAGCAGCAGCAGGCAGCAAGTCCTCCTGAAAGCACTTGTGGGACTGAAAGGAAGGGCGCTGATGTAAAGGGACAAGAGCTGTAAACCATATCCAGGTAAAAGCTTCCTCTCAAGCTTTGCATGTTCCGAGCAAGCATTCCTCACTAAGAAAGAAGCACGATATGTTGTTTCATCTACTCAATATGAAAATGGACCTTTCCAGGATAAGATCTGCCCTTTCAAGTCTTCTAAAGTCTTCTAAGCTTCTAAGCTTTCTCACTGGAAGAATAATGGAAAACTGGGTTTGACAAGAAGAAAATTAATTTTATTCATGATCAAGTTTTATGAAATGAGTAGGAGAGAAAAAAAACTTTAAATATAAACTTTAAAGAGGTGGACTTCATCCAGATTATTTCAGAATCAAACAAAAAGTGCTCTCCAAAAGCCTCACACAATGTTTCTGCTAATTTTCTCACTTTGAAGACTCTCAGCTTTTTTCCTAGTTCAATTTCTATTAAACTCTTCACTTCGAAACGAAGCTGTTCACATACATACTAAAGAGCTTTTCTGAGAGAAGTTGCATCAGAACAGTTGCGAAGACAGAATCTGAAATAACTGCTATCAGATTTAAACAAGTTGGATAAACCTAGCTGGACTGAAGGCAACTCACCAAATTCATTCTCACTATAATTTAAGAAAATCAAATGAGTTACATAAGTAATTATTTCAGGAGGGACGATGTCAGCAAATTACTTGGATTATCAATCGCTCTCATTACCCTAACATCTCCTTTGTATTAAAGGGTGCTCAAAGGCATCCATTATTTATAGTTTTCCCCGGGCTCAGACTTCTCTGCAGCTATCCTCTTAAGGTATATCTGTAGGACTATCTCCATGCCTCAGCACAAGTCTCACACTTCACTTTGAGGCAGCCCACTCTGACACCTACCAGCAGAACCTCTGTGCCCATGTACAAGCTATTTCACAAAGATGAAGGCATCAAGGAATTTAAAAAAAAAAATAGTCAGTTTCACAAAACAATGCTTGCCAAATTCAGAAAGAATTTTGATCTTAGTCTCCAGCAAAACAGGGACAGGTTATCTGATTCTGCTTCGCTTGGAATAGATGAAGCCTCTGACTTTGAAAATCTGAATGCCTGTCTACACAGAGATTTAGAAATTACTAGAACAACTGGTAGAGCTTTTCTAGAAACATCAGAATACCCACTTTTGAAGACACCATCATAAGAATAACCCCTCATTACTTTGGGCATAAAAATAAGATTTACCCAACACACACATACAGCTTATTGGATCACCTTTACAACATGAGCACACAGGAGACCTGACAACTCCATTCAGCAAAAAGAGCCAAATCACAGCTGTGCCACAGCAAATAAGCTGTCCGTTTGGTGTCACACACCAGAATGAAGGGGGTAGAGAGAAAAGTACAATGGTCTCAGAATTGACCATTCCTACTAGAACTCAAGCCCAAATAATGTCCTATCAGTGAATTACTAATACTAACAAATTTAGAGGCTTTTAACGCAAAGAGTAGGAATAGATTACAGTGTTTAAATATCAAAAGCACCTGGACTTTACAATGGCACACACAGTTCTGCATCCACAATAAAACTGAACCTACAACAGTTATGCTGAGAAGTTTTGGGCAAAACCAGATTCCTTTTAATAAAATCAAAGCATACATAATCCCATTAAGATTTTTCTAGACCAGCTGTCCTCATCACAGAACTAAACAAACTGGGAAACCACATATTTCAAACTCTGCTGTTTACTGCCTATTTAAAGTCAGAGATGCACACAGCAAGGCTCAATCACCACTCTTTAAAGAAAAAGACTGCAAACTAAGTCAGAAAATTCCATAGAAATGTTAAGAATAAGGTACTAAGATATAGCTGAATAAACACAGCAGGCATCCTTACCAGGAAAACAGATTAAACTATACCTAATATTCAGTTTCTTCTCCCAAGTTATATGTAACATGCAAGTTTACTTCAAAATAATTTTTAAAAACAGTGACTACTTGGCATTTAGCATCAGAGTATTACAGAAAAGTTGGCTGGAGCAGACTGAAATTAAACACTTCCTCCTACCCAAATAAATTTTACTGAGTCTATAATCATACAGAATTTCTTTCATGGCTAAAATTCTTTAGCTTTTCCATAAATACAAGGTGTTTACCTCACTAATAACTGGTCCATGTGATGAATTTTTAAACTTAATTGAGCTCAGCTATACTTTAGGTTTCCTTGCGCAGGCTGTTTAAAGTTAACTTCCCCCCCCCCCCGAAATTCTGGTCTCTTGGCAGACCTTGTTTAGGTCTAATAATCAGCTACAACATTACCAGTCCAAATGTAGGTACCTGGTATTGCTACACCCTTTTGCTAGAAAGGTAAGTGGTAGCTAACATTAAAAGGTACTAACTTGATGCTTCAGTAACACAGAACACAGTAACAGAGTGACCACGTCACAGCTATAGCCTGCAACAGATTAGATATGATGAATCGATGGTTCCACATCTTTAACAAGTGAAATACAGACTTTTACAGATTGTGCTGAACAGCTAGGGCAGGTGGCTGCACCTGCACTCGGTGGTGCCTCTGGGTTTCAAGCAGAGAAATACAAATTCTGCTATGTTTGATGCAGCCTTTCTGAAAGCAAGAGCTGATTAAATGAAGAAATTTCAGAAACTAACATATAAATGCTTATTTCCATTACAGCATGTGTCTCAAAAATCAATGCTCAGTGAGCTCTCTGTATTGTAAGAGGCATCTCCTGAAATAAGGTTTCCTAGGCAGACAAGAGGTTCCTCTTCCTTCCCCTGAGAGGCTGAGAGAAGGGCAGTCAGCAATGGGGCGAGATGAAAACAGACATTAAGGACCCACAAGCAATAACCTCCTTCATCTCACGGCCTTTGAGTTTGCCATTGCTCAAGCTGTGGCGTAAGTGAAGTTCTCTAACACACCTGTTCCCTTGCAAGCCCAGCACTTGTTCCCTCTAGCCATGGCTACACAGCTCAGGCACCCGACAGATCTCCTCAAAGCTGGTACTTCCCCACCACTACCCACCTAAGACCAGCCTGTCACATGACCAAATAGCCCTCATTCAAAACAAACCCACACACATACCAAGTAAGAGTGTTACATCCATACACTAAAGAGGAAAAAAGAAGCGCCCCACAGTCCTCGAGTCAGTCACCACAACTTCCACCATCCTCTCCTCCAGAAGGGCACCCTGACAACTGGGATTGCCCTTGGCCCACCTCTCTAGTCCAGTGCATCTTTTATTACTTTTTTGGAATGAGGAACATCTTCAAAGTGATGACATAAAACACTTCCCCCTCATAAAAAGTTGAAACACTGTACTTTTTCAAGGGCAACTCCTTTTTTGTTTATCACTTTGTGCAACTTTCCTCCCCCAAACACACAAACAACCTTTTTGCTCTCCTACCTTCTCAAAAATTATCAGCACGCCACTTCCACATGGAAATCCAAGCTAGGTTTAACTAGCTGCAAATGATCTTCTCTATTTCCTGCACTGGAGAACCTAAACTGATGTAAACTACGATCCCTTCACATTTAAAACCAGGTTGCAGGAGGTGGCTGTACCAATTGCTCCCCCTAGTTCCCTTTCTCCCTTACACCAGCATTTGTCAGACCACTTGGAGACAATTCAGCTTACCACAGCAGCAGAAAATACTCACTTTTCGCTGTTTTCATTGAATGGTTATGGTTTACGAAGGAGTCAAACACAAAAGACGCAGCAGAAGCACACGATGGGCAATGAGACCACTTCTTCCAGTGGCCACAAACAGTCAGGTTAAGAATTCATGAGATATCCACGGCCACCCTTAGACATCCTCAGCTGTGTCATTGCCAGGATCAAAAATACTCGGTTAGTGAACTGGACTTGCTTGGGAAATACATTTTTGAGCTTACAGCTCACACCCTGGGCTGTTTCTCTGAATGTCATAACACTGTCTAGAGGCACATCTACCACCTCCTTCAGTGGTATTTTGGAAGGAATGACCCATGAACCACAGAAATGTTTTGAACTTCAAAAGAGGCTTACAACCTTAAATCCCAAGGGTTATAAGCATCTTGCAGCTTAGAGTGTGGCACCTTAACCCTAGAAAGTAAGACAACTCGAGTCTCGTCTCTGTGTTTTATTTGCTATGCTGAGCAGCAAATACCCTTTCTTTTCAATGACATTCTTGCATTCCTAACTTTCCACCGTGCACCACACAGGAGAACCAAAGTATGATTCACAACCCTGAGTCTGGCATGCCAAGAACCTAGACATTAATGTTGCAAAATTTAAGTCTTCTGAATTTAACCCCAAATAACCTATTAGCAAATAGATCTGTAGAACAAAATAAAAATTAAGCCATATGTCACAAGTCTGTCTTTCACTAAAAGAACCTGCAACTTTCTCCTGTAGAAACTTCAAGGGGAAAGGTAAGGAAAATAAGAAGGAAAAAGAGAAAAAAAAAAAAAAAAAAAGAGAGGACCCCATCAACCAGCTTCCTCTTCAATAAACCTGTGCCGCAGCATGGAGCATTTTAGTTTGCAAAATCAGCAAACAATTTGCAATTTTCTTCAACATCCTGTACACTTTCTGTGTACCAGAAGAATTCTATTTTGAATGAGTCCTACACATTGGATTTATTTCACTGATTGAACACAGAATTATACGATCTGCTACTGTCCTGCCTCTCCCCCTTCCTGTTAACCTGAATTTCTGATATTCAGATGTTCCTTTAGTCACAGTTAAAGAAACGTTCTGCTACCTGCTTAAAGACTACTACACAATGATATAGACTTACTACAAAATAAAGGAGAATTTTAAACATGTTAAACTATTCTGATTGCCTTTCAGATAAACCGTAAGCAATATTTCTATTCCCAGAAAGATGAGTCATAAAAACCTTAAATGGATGTGAAAAACTTCCCTAATTTTGCTCTGGACAAGACAGAGTAATGAAATATGTTACAACCTAAACAGTAACCACCTCACACATTTTCCGTGTGTCTGAACTTAAATGATCCCAACTCCATTAGGAAATTATAACTGTAAGAAAATAATATATATTAATGACAGTTCTCTTGGTTAAGTCCTTTACAAATGTTATTGGGACTAAAGGCTTGTGACGGGGGTATGGGGACATGAATTCCTATCTTCAGGAAAATAAAACAACTTCTAAATTGCATGAAAGGAAAGAATTAGCATTAAAACCCAGGAACTTCTGTAACCCAGTTCCGATCTTAAAACAGCAGATAATGAAGTCCCCAAAGTAAACACAAAATTATGCAATATCTAATTTAATACAGTAATGCGGCTTGCTTTAGCACCTAAGCATAAATGAGATTGATGTCCATACACTCCATATGAGGGTTACTAGGGGAAGATTACTTTTTTCTATTTTTTTTAACAGCCTATCAAAGCTAAGTAAGTACTCATTAATGACACCTGACATGGCGACTACTATTCGTTTGTTTTTAAAAGATGAAAACACCTAATGTGGTGCTTCTGAGAAAAAAACTAAACAAACAAAAAAACCCCCAAAACCAGACCATCCTTGCTACTTCCCTAAACTAATAATTGTCTTTAATCATTCTGACGTGCCTAAAAGAAGTAAGAGCTAAGAATTATCAGGATTCAACAAACTACTTTGCTTAGACCTTAAAAGCGATTAAGTCCTGAGTGGAAGGGCTATTCACAGTTCCATGTAAATAGCTGTTGAGAGAAGCAATTCCCAGCTATTTCGCACTGGCACCATTCCCCACTGAAAACAGAATGTCCCAAAAATTAGGCCTGCAGCTTTAAGCCAGTATTGTTTAGAGCCCTGCCAGCCACACAAGCCTTATAAATGCTGCACCACATGGTAAGCCAAGGAACGTGCAGTGTAAAAACACAATTTTCTGCCATGAACTGCTGGTGATATCCACAAATGCCACAAAGTATATCTGAAAGCAAGTCCTGGAAGATGAAATTAATTCTAACCTGAATTCCAAAATACTACGGCTATAGCCATTTTATACCTACCATAGAACAGCAGTCCTCAGGATCTGGGGGTGATATGACAAGACTGGCAGATGCCAGTCCCTTTCCACTGAAGAAACTGGAACAGCAATTCACAGTAGATTGATCTCTGCACAGAACTAGACTGGATGTAAGGCCATCTCAAATAGATGAGTCAACAAATCATTAGTATTTCATGAAGGTAGAGGCAAACATAGTTGCAACTAACCAGTTTTTATACATGTGGTATGTCTCACAGCAGAAAGATGCACATTAGAAAGTTGAAAGACCGTCTTTGAAAGTGGAAGGGAAGCTTATGCAGAATTTACCTAGACCAAATACTGAAGCAGTAAACTGAACAATAAGCCACCATTTACATAAAAGTCACATTAAGAAGACTGGAGTAAGCATGTTTGTACATTTTTAGATGTAACTCGAGCCAGAGGCAATGTGTGAAGGGGAACAAAAAACCCAACCCCATAGCCTAGCTCCACAAAAGAAATGAAGTTTTCCATTCTTTGTAGAAAATCTGAAGGAAGGAAGATTTTGGGACTACTTTTTTTTTTCCTAAGGTAACGTTATCATTAGCAAGATAAACTGTATCTTCACAATCACCTCATTGATCATTTTAGCATTTGCCTACATTTTGCCCACACCAATTGGTTCCATTTCCCACTCGATCTAATGCTGTAAAAAGCAAGACATCCATTCAATTACTACTATTTACTTGCAGTTAGAGGGCTGCCACAGCCTTTACTTGCAGAAACCCCTACTTCTAGGGCTATTATGCGAGGGGACAGAACTAAGTCTGGCCACTGGATTGTGATACACTATATGGGGAGCAAGGGCTAAGGCAATGAGCAGAACCCAGTTGGTTCAGATAACATCTTGCCATCTACTAGAAGCAGACAGCAAGACAATATGGTAGTAGTCAGGAGATCTTCTGTCACTGATGGATTTGAGATGTGTTCTCACCTCTGAAACCTACGCCTTATGGCAAGACAATCAGCAATTGGCTGCTCATGTAACCAGAGCTACAGATGCCTCTCTACTGAAGAGGCACGGAACCATCATTACCTGTGCCACGTTATTGGCGGCCTCTCTCTTATGCAGAGATCACTTATGCATCTAGAAGAAACTCCAGTGAATGAGCTCCTGAATGCATAATCTTCACCTCAGGTGAGACCTTTTGAGGGTGAGGGAGGCAGGCAGGACCACTTCCAAAATGTACTAGCTCATCGTTTCATTAGCCGTATGCACCAGATCCATGTCACTTCCTTTTAGCAACAGCACAGCCCCTCGGCTCTTTCTCCCCCACCCAAAGCTCCAGTGCTAGCGCTTGCAAAAGTGGAAACAGGGAGCTGATCCTATTGAAAACAAACTTGGAATAAAGAAGTTGTTTTTATTGTTTACTCAATTCAAGAAAGGAATATACAATCAAACAGTCCCAGGATGCTAAACTGCAATTCAGAAGTGCAAGAAGCTTAGCCATCATCAGGCAAGACTGGAGATAAGTCACAATCCAGCATCTCAGACAATTCCAGGGTACATCACATTTCCAAAAAGTTTCTTACCTCTGAATACCTAATTTTTTTTTTTCCTGAAATGCAGGAGATGAAAAAGAGTAATAAACTATCAAATCAACCAAATTCCTGCAGGTGAGAGACAGCATCCAACAGGAGAAGACAAGCCATTTTGTGGAAAACTTTTTTTTTCCAACCAAGTGACCATACTCATACACAGCAAAGCACTGCAGTATATTATTAAGAAATTAAGACAGGAAATTGAGGAATAAGGAAATTAAGACAGACTCAGATAGATTTTCATCCTGGAGTTCCTCAAAAATAATTATTTTGATCAACAACTTTACCATCCTTAGGATTTTCAAAACAAGAATAACACTTCCACAATTCACAGGACCTCACCGTATTTGAAATATCTGTATTTCTACCTCAGCACTGCCTGCCTCAGAAGAAAGGAAGAACTGAATCTACAGTACTAGAATAGCAATTTAACAGTTGATAAATTAGTATCCATTAGAGATGAATTCTTTCTTTTTTTTCCACTTGAATGATGAATATGGTTTACTCTAAGATTTGCAGAATTGGGTCCTTAGCTTAAAGTCAACCAGGCAGAAAAAACATGTTGACTTTTTCTAGCTCCAGTTACGTTCCTGGTCCGAGCATGGGCAAGATACTAAACACTATGTGGATATGACTACCTTGAGAACAAACTCTTGCATGCAAAGTAAATTATGTCCAAAGCAAGAGTTAATTACACAGAGAATAACTGATTACAACTGAAAATAGAATTGAAGTACAGGACCCTGTCTGAAATGTGAGGTAATGGACATGAAACTGTATTATGTCTGTATCAACAGCTAACTAAGATTGTGCATTTAAGCAATAAGGGGTCATTTCTGAGGCACAAATTCTGTACTTTTAAGAATGAGGAAAACTTTCAAATAGTACTATGCATACACCTCTTTAAAGGGGTGTACCCTACCTCACTAGAAAGCGAAGAAATATTTATGTATTTTGGCTGTTCAGGTTTGTGCCAAGCCAATCTTACAAACTTTCTTTTAATGCCTTTGAACAATTATGAACATTTGTATTGCAGTATTGAGGAAAAAATAACAGTGACCTTATTTGGAGGATAACACTCACAGACTTTGAGTACTCCTTATGAAAATCCAAGACGCAAAGTATTCGGGTTGGTAAAAGGCTAAGAGAAAACCTAAAAATTAACTTAACGTACCACTGCTATTCCTGGGGGCAGCACAGAAATGACTTGTTACCATCCCATTCATTACAGTCTGGTGAAGGAGTCTCTAGGTAGCAGTTCAGAATTTGCCCAGACAAAATAAAACCTGAAGAAAAAAAAAAATATGCCGCATAATGCTATTACAGACATTTAAATGAAATTATAAGCAATCCATATTCCAATAGTTGCATGGTGCACCTAACCATAATACATCCAGAGAGTTCGACAGAGCATTCAGTGACTCTCCACTATTTGCCACTTGCACACAGTAAATCCAAGACATAGCTTAGATGAAAAAAATATATAATCAGCTATGAAAAGGTTGTTATAAAAACAACTATTTTATCAAATCTTTTGGTAAATATCCTAGCAAAAAGATAGAGGCCGATTGAATCACAGTCCTTCATTCCCTTGCACGAGGCTGGCTTTCTGCTATCAAGCTAAGAGAAATATACAGGTCTGCCCAGTTGCTCAAAGACTGAGTGGCTTTTTACAGGCTACTTTTTTTTTTTTACATAGGAAAAGCCATGCATGCCACAGTTGAGAGGCACTTTAAATAAACAAATTGCCTCCAAAAAACAAATTCATGTCATTTAAAAAAGAACAAGTAATCCTAATGAGTAAATAAATATGTATACAAATGTCATGACACTCT
>NW_008824350.1:1564641-1570312 GCF_000699105.1 Pygoscelis adeliae
AAAGAAAGCAACAAAGAAAGGAAGAAAGAGCACGTTACATATGAGATGTTTTTCACGTACACATTGTAACCTATGCAGAAATACCAAAATTTATAGACACAAGCAAAATTGAACACTTAAATTAACCCCTGATAATGTTCAAGGCCTGTTAATACGAGAGAGTGCACAATAAATTCTAACTACTAAGTAGACTACTGATAATTCACTGGGGGGGAGGGGAAGGAAAGAAACCCCAAAATTCCACTGTATCGGTAAATATCTGCTAAAATACGAAAAGCAAAACCAATACCACAACCACTGAATCCTATAAAACCTGGTCTACATAAGACCTTAAACCAGACACTCTAATTCTCGTACATGATATTTTCAGGCTGGGTTAGGGAATTTGATGCACAGGTGATATGTTTCAACCTGAAAGGCAATGACTCAACATAAACACAGACTCTGCATTGATTGGGACTACAAGGAAGAACCCGCACAGGAACCCTGGCCCAGCACAAAGCGCTAAACCTTGACCAGTACCACCTTAATGACAGGTAAATTTTTTCTCAGGCTTTTTAGACCAGATCAAGCCTCACAGGCTTTTTGGAAAATCTCATTCTTGTAAATGAAAAATAGTCAGCAGAAAGATCATGTTAAGCAGACTTTGACAATAAAATAGCCAGCCTTAAAAAAAAAAAAAGTATATACTTTATTTACAAAGGCATATTAGTAAAGCAGGGGAAAAGGCTGCAAAATTCATCTATCCCACTGCTGAGACATGAGCCAGCCACAACCCCCAGAGCACAGCCTGTACGGCTCTGTAGCCCTGCAGTTACACAGACTTGTACAAATGAGTATCAACTGTCTCTTTATGAGAAAAAGTACCCACTGATTATTTTCCACAGAATTTAGGTTATTACTTTGAGTAAGAAACAAATATTAGAGCAAAAAGCCAAGCCAGCAATTAAGTTTCATGGGACTACGGTATTTGGCTATTTGCTTCACATAAACTGGTCTAGTGCTACCAAGTTCCAGAAAAAAAATCCAAGAACAAAATTAGAAGATTACTCTTAAACACATTTGGAAGGAAGGAACGTACTTGCTTTTTCCTCATACTGTGCATACAAAGTAAATACACAAATTCAACACTTTTACCATTAGTTACTAAACAAAAGTTAGACCTGGCCTATATCAATTGTGAACCAAGTTTCTATTTGCGTCATTCCTCCATACAGGGAACAAATTCCCATGTCTCCACAGATTTTTACTTCAGCATGATGAATTAATGCCTTTGAAAGCAGACTATCCTTACTCAAAGTCTTAAGTCAACACACAAAGATATCAACTAACTGAAGACCCAAGCATTTAACAACCGCTAAGCATTTACTTGCAAGGCAAACTGAGTAACTAGGAGAGTTTGGCAGTTACACGCTCAGTGGTGCCCATCAGCAAACTGCACAGCCTTGGAAAAGCCAAGGTATCTCTAGTCCTGGTGGATTACAGAAACAAGCTTCTTTAACAGTCTAAAATCAGTTCACTGCTGAGTGGAGCCTCGACACAGGCTTGGACTGCATTAATCAAGTTTAAACAACATTGAAAGTAGAAGGAAAGTGAGAGCCTTAAGGTTTGGAGTTATTTCCCTAGAAAAATAAACTGATTAAAAGTGGTCACATCCAGATTAAGAACAATTAGCATACAGTAAGAGTGGTTCTGGCCAAGTGCACCAGTATATGTTTTTTCTTAATAGCCTCAGTAGTACTTGTAGCTCCTAGATCTGTGCCCTGTGAAGAAGCCCAGGCCAATGACCAAGTACGTATCTACAGAGAGCAGCTCTGCTTAATAAACTCTCTGGGTATACATAAGATTAAAGAGTACCATTTACAATCCAATTCACCAGGAAGTTCCAGATTGTTGTTTCCTAGAAAAGGAAAGGTAATCAGAAAAAATTCCAAACAGTTTGGTCCAAGTCTTAATACACTGTATTTGAAACCACTATTTCACTTAGAAGGCTAATAACTTTGGTTATGGCTTCAATATCAAAACCCACTAGCAAAATCTCAAAAATCCTACAGAATCAGCACTCAAAGAAGCCAAGAGCTTGTTTCTGATCCCCAAACTCTGAAATGAACAGCTTCACATTTTCCTCAAGAACACCTTTACATTTTGGCATCCACATTCCTCTTTCAGCCAATTTCTCACATGCAAATCATTCGTCCTGACACACTTTCAGTCACAACTCTGCAGAAACAGAAGACATATAAATTACCATCCAGAAACATCTTTAAGCCATCACATCCGATAACTACAGAACACCAGGACTCTACAAAGAATTACTCTGTAAGGACAAATGCTGAACAAAGCAACTCAAGTTTTCACAGAGGTATCTCCTACAACACACTTAAAAGGATTCTGACATGATGCCATTTATACTTCTAGACTGATGGCAGCCTATTAATGCTTGCGAGTCTTGGTCAATAAAAATGAAAAGGAAAAAAAAAAACAAACCACTGCCTTCTGCTCAGTGGAATAGTCTTCCTGATCTTGCTTGTTATGAAAGTTTTCTTCCTTCTGATGCAACATCTGCTTTAGCTATACACTGTAAAGAACATTGGTTCAAAATGGGTATTTGATGGATCCCACAATTAAGAAGAGAACAAATCCTCTTCCAGACACGGCTGTGTCAGTCTGAGGTTACTATGCTTAGCCCATCCCTAGCTCCTCATCCTCTACTTGCTGCTGTTACCACCCACATCAACATGTCAGCTGAGAAAAATGGCAGAACAATCTCCAATTTATTTGAGGTTTTATCAGCCAAGCCAGCTTAAAACAGTTTGCTATAGGTCTTCATTAACCCAGGTCATGTTGATGGAAAGGTACGGTTCCAGAAAAGCTCAAGAAAATTTAAATCAGAGCTACTATGGCCGCATCTCCCACCCCCTATCTCATTCACTTCTACAGGAAGTCCCATTCCCATCCCAACCTGGATGGTCAGCCAGTTCAGAAACATGATCCAGCCAAAATCCAACAAAACAAAAAAGCAATTCATTACCAGCCTGATTAACTCCCTGACTTTGCTTAACTCACAGTCACAAAGGCTTCCTTGCCAGCAGGAGAAGGTGCACAGTCAAGAAGGAGGCAGGACCACCACAGCCCCCGTTTAAGCTGGCCAAGTTTCTTGACAAGCTTAGGCAAAGCTAAAATAGAGCTGCTTCAGAAAAGAGTGGTCACAGCCGCCTCCTCCTCCTCCTATGCGAGCAATAACATTTGCGTAGCCATGAAGTCAGCCAGTTTAGGCAGCTGATCCAACTGAAGCTCAACATTTTTCCGTACCGCTGTTTTCAGCTGGATCAGCAAAGAAGGACTGACAGAAAAATAGCTCCTTTTGGTGAAAGCATTGCCAGATAAATCAAAGCTGCTCTGGTGGGAATGCAGTAACATGACTGTAAAGGACGTGCTAAGTCTTAGCTTGATGGAGTTTACGCTTGGTATTCTGTAGAAAAAGGAAAAGCAACATGCTCTAATGTCACTCATTAAAATTGAGATCCGTGAACTGAACAAGTAATCTATAATTTTAATATATGTTCACTGATAAACATAAACTCCAAAAGCAAGACTAAGGCCATGATTTCACATTAGTTTAAACCAAGCTTGCTTGATAAGCTGGCAAAATAAATAAGGATATAAATAATCTTTGACCCCTTCCCCCCAAAAAAAAGAACAAGAGTGTCAGATGAGTGGAACAGGTAGTTCCACTGAACTACCCCAAAGTCAGCAATTACACCAGCTTAGGCTGCCATGAGAATCTCTTGCCCGAGAGAGTCTGTAAAACATCTTTTCTAGAGTGCAGATTTACTCTTCTATAGCATTAGGGCAATTTAATTTTTTTTCCAATGTTACGGAGCTCCACCAATATTACTAGTGGAATGAAAACAGCTATAGGCGGAATTCAAGAATCCTGTACGGTGCTGTAACAAGCTCTTACGAACACGCGATAAAAACTCTACAACAATATGTTTTCCTGATAGCCCCTATTCCTGGGGAGGCAAGCACTTTTGCAAGGATTTTCACTGTCATTTCAGAAAGTTTTTATCCCACCACGCTCATTGTGGTGGGAAAGAAAAGTACTTACAGATCATTCCAACACCAAGCAGCTATATCAAACTATAAACTGTAATACTTAGAAGTCTTGCGAGTTTTAAGAGCCCGGCATGGCTTGTTGGTTTGGTTTTTTTCTTCCTAAATGCATAATGCTGTCAGCTACTAATACAAAATCAGAGGGTTTCACAACGCCAGGGTAAGAAGATAAACAAACTTGTCTACTCTGTCTAGTTTACATGCATCTTCAGCTTCCACACATTTAAGAGAAGTAATAAATGCAGGAAAGTAATTCCCAGGCTGAAAAATAAATTTTCTGCTAATAAGGATTTAAATGGCTGATTTGAATTACATTATATGTATACTTTATGAAAAAATTTCTTTGATGTGTTATGTTTAGGGTTCTGCAAATTAAAGTTTTCACTGAGGCTTAAAACCAACACATTCAATTACAGATTAAAAAGAGTTTACTGTAGGATAACTCAGGCTATCAAAAGAGTCTAAGAATCACAGGCAGGGATGAGCACATCTCAAATTAATTTTTTTGGACTTTGCTCACATTGTTTTTTATTTCTTCCGTAAGATTTTTGCTAAGGGAAAGATAAGCAGCATTTCCACAGAGAATTGCCAAGAGATGAAGAAATGGAAAACACACACTGATGAGCAGAAAAACAATACGGTTTCTCTATGGTAACTATTAACTTCTGCATAATCATAAAGACCGTTTTAGCAGTAACCAGAGATCAGTAAGTCAAATAGACCTGATGAGTCAGAAATCCATTTAAATATTTACACTTTTTGCTACAGCCATACCTAGAGTAATATTGTAGCCAAACAGAATGACCGTGCCTTCCATTTTACCCACTCCCCTCATTCGGGAGCCTATCTGGAGAGGTAGTAAGATCAAAAATACAAAACAACGACAAAGCAAAACAAAACCAAACCCCTTAAACGGTACAATCAGACATTGTTAACAGTTACAAGCATCTCCTACTCCAGACAGCTGAATTAAGAAACATTGACAACAACCTTGAAAACACAGCAGCACGCAGAAATCAACCCAAAAAGCTCCCCTATCATTTCCTAAACCACTAATGAGCAGGTTACATAAATCTACCGGACCGAAGGAGTTGTAGACCGGAGCTGCTGCAAGACATTAACTCTCCTCTGAGGGGTGCATCGTTTCATTCTTGAAGACTGTTCACCTCCGTAAGTGCGATAAAAGGAGTTAAGCGCATTCCAAACAGACGCTGCGTTTTAACCCTTCATTATCTACTGAAAATGGAGCGAAGCGGTGCTTGCCCGCGGTCAGCGCTCACCCGGGCACACAGCAGCCCTCCGCCTAGCACGCTGTTGCTCATCAATCCCTCCTGCGCGTTGCAGGACGAGCCGAACCCGGCCGTCTGTTCCTTTGTGCAGCGGCGAAGCCACGAACCGGGTGAAAAGAGACGAGTTTCGCTGCTTGCGGGGGCCCTTTCCCCGGTAACTCCCGCTGCGAGACTGGGTCGTCAGCGCCCCCGCCTCGGAGCCTCGTCCCGACGCCTCCCAAACTTCACAGCGCCCCAGCCCCGGCTGAGACGAGGCGCAGGACTCA
>NW_008824350.1:1571653-1577537 GCF_000699105.1 Pygoscelis adeliae
TCGGGCGTGAAAGCAGGCCCCGCGCTACCGCCTGCCGTGAGGGAGAGCTGAGGGGCAGGCGCCTGCCGAAAACGTGTTGCCGGCACTGCAGCTGTGGAGACTTCTTCCCCAAGCGGGGAGACCCCCTGGCAGCTTCTGGAGAGCCCCTCGCAGGAGAGGTAGCCGTCCCGGCGTGGGCGGGTGGCAGCAGCACGAGGAGGAGGCCGAGGAGGATGGCTCCCACAGGCCCAGCTGTGGGGCCCAGTGCTGCCTCGGTTTCCCCCCGATAAACCACCCTGTTGCCATCCCCAGGGCCTGCAGCGGAACGTGCTGCTAATGCCGGTTCTCCAGAAATCGCGCACGTAATGTCCTCCGTCAGCTAGAGGCCGAGTTTGCAGGGAAAACATGGGCAGGCTTGTCTCTGCTGCGCATTAACCTCCATGACTGGGAATTTCTGAGACCCAAAATCTCCGGTTTCCTTCCTTCAGCCCAAGAAGCATAAGCATGCCTCCATGTTCAAAGCGGAGGCAGTACCAGGTGCTGAATTTAGCAGGCAAGCTGCGCTTCAAAGGGAAGTTACCCAGGGGAATCCTCTGTGTGTGGCACCCGTGCAACTGGGCGTACAGGGCTTGGCCTGAACACATTATCCAGAATGCATATTTCCAACAGCTGCCTCCTCTCACCAGACTTTCAAGCAGCTACTTCATCCAAAATGCAAGCCAGAACAGTTCCTGGAGCATTCAGCTGAAAAAAAAAAACCAAAAAAAAAACAACCACCACCTCAGGAAATTGAAATGCAAAGATTACATGAGGTTTCTCTGCATCATTATCTTCACCCTGCATGCACCATCCCCCTTATTCCTCTTTGTTTCTGAATCAAGCAAAGAAACAGAGCAACAAAGAACATGGGCCTTAATGTTACTGGCAAACATCCAGAAAATAAAGCAACTGAAATCAGTGGGAATTTCAGAACATCGTGTGCAAAAATGATTTACCAAGTTCACATAGGAGGTGCTTGGGCAGAATTATGAGCGTGACACTGACTCTGAGTTTCAGACTGATGCTCTGACCCCCAAATCATCCCTTGTTCACAAATTAAACTAAGAAGATACCTTTTTTTTTTTTTCCTTACATCTTTTTTGCATATCCCTCTGCTTGGAAAGCAAAACCAAAGCAGAGAGTTGCCTTCCCTCTCACAGTTGCTTCTCAGTTACTTTCAGACTGCTGCTCTCAGCCAGCAGCACGACACAGCTATGTTTGAGCCAAACATGTTCCAAAATGACTAGACAGACAAGACATTTCTACCATTCCTGAGTTTTCTTCTGATTTTATGAAAACTAGAGACATTCCTGACCTGGCATAGCTCTTAAAATACTGCATTCCCAGTAGCTTCGGTTTAACTCTTCATCTTATTCACAGTCTCTGGATTTCTGACAAAAATTTTTATAAAACATGATGCCCTAAACCTTAATTTCTAAGGAACAATTCCTGTATTATAAAGATGCTCTACTTCCAAATGAAAAGTATTTGAGGGCTAGCAAGGAAAAGGCCAGGACATGCTATTGTAAATAAAGTTCTAATGTATGCTTCAGTTATATATAGCTTTCACAAATATTTATTAGATAGTTAAATTAATTTGTTGCCATTACTGCTTCTCTGCTTCGCTGTTTGTATCTCTCCCTAACTTGACCTGCCCATATAGTCATTGGCGACCGAAGGGAAAGGGGGCTGTGGTGGGAAAGGAAAGGAAGATGACCCTAGAGGTCACCTAGCTGGACAAGCTGAGCATCTAACACAGCAAACTGCACATTCGCAGCGCTGCACTGCGGGTGCGAGTCACGTTCTGTGTAGTCAGTCTTCCCACAGACAGTTTCCATGCAAAGGGGGAAATTAATTCTCCAAGGCCTGATACAAGGCTTCAAGGTGCTTTAATCCTTATGGATAACAAAGAATTCAAGAGACTTAATAGCATTCCCAAGAAATCCAACCCAATTTCCCCCTTTCTACCTTTTCTTTAAGATTGAGAACAGGTCTCCATGGGTAACAGGCAGGATTAATGGACTTGGCTGTTCCTGTCATGCCCACTTACTCCTGTCAGCGGTGCCTTTCTAGCCGAGATCCTTCCTGGTCTCAGTGGGACAGCAGGGTAGTACGCTATCCCCTAAGGACCTGAGAGTATATTACACATGCAGTCATGATAATGCAAACTCCATATCCTCACTGCAGATACCCGGAGGCTTAACATCGTTCTCCCCTATTGGCTATCTAAAACAATGTCAGTGATTAAATCTCCCTTCTCTAATCACACCGTAATATTATCCCTTCCAGGAACAAGCCATACCAGTATAAATACTACAACATAAGCATTTTGATGCTGCTATAACTGTGCTCACCCAAGAGGAATTCCATCTTTTTGACAATACAGGTAAAACAGTGGGAGCTTGTGTGTGTGGATGAGCACTGAAAATGGTCAAAAATACAAATCTACTACAGGAAGCAAATACACAAGTACTATGTGGGCTTTCTCCTGTCATGCTCTGAGCAGACCTGAACAATATGGTTGCTAAACCAAGACATCCTGTTTGCATGATTTCCATCTTGCTAGTGCTGTGTCAGACGTGAGCGAGCAATTTCAGAGTACGTCAGCAAAACTTCGGTATAGGCAGCTTTTACAGGAAATGAAAGGTAAAGTCTTTTGCAAGGCTTCTGAAAAGGAGAAACTTACAGATGAAGCAAATGTTGAATGGTGCTGCTATATGTTAGCATGGCTATATGTTCATTTGGAAATAGTGGGCATAAATATATTTAATGAGCAAAGCTATGCAGTTGCCATCATTAATACAGAAAGGATGTGAATAGAAAGAATCCTTTAAAATCTTTCTTCCATGGAAAAGCATCACCCAAACAGCTTGTCAAGAGCCGTGGCCTGTGCGTATCAAAAGAATATTCTCTAGCACAAGATACATGATGCATGCAGGAACAGCTTGACTATACCTTCTATCTCCATTGTCTAGATGTGATTAATCCTACAGGGCAAATACTTCATTCAGATTCTCTTTGCTTTCATTTTAGGATAGGGATTTTCCCCTCATGGCCATTTACTTCTCTCCTTCCGCTGAAAAGCAACAAGACTGGAGTCTTGGAGTCTGCAGCTTTGTGTTTAGTCACTGCCTACAGAGTCACTGCAGATGGTATCTGCTCAATGCTACCAAATGCTAGGTGGCGTCTATTAAGAGCCCAAAAACCCTCATAAAATTATTTCAAAATGCTTACAAAGTACGTATGCCCCATCAATGGGGTGAGTAAGCTCAGTGGAGGGTCCTGCTCAAATATGTTATGTAAATTCAGCTTCAACTTACAAAGTATGTATTTTAGTGTCACACGGGACAAGAGCAAATGTCTGTGCTTCCAAATCCCTCCAAAAACAAAAATTCATAGGGAGGACTGGACCTTGACATTATTATTTTTATAAATTTGTTTTAATTGGACTATTCCATGGCAGGGAAGGCTTCTTTTCTCCTCTCAGTGGGGCTCTGTGTACAAGATAACCAGGATTAAAGACCACAACCAGTCACTGAATAAGAAAATCCCTGAGAAGAGAGAAACAGCTGGAGAGAGGCCAAAATCTCTGCCAAGAGATGCTTCAGTGAGTGAGTGCATTCACTCTGATGAGGGAGGCCAGAGGACAGCTCTTGAGAAACAGTTCCTGAATTAGCTTTTAGTCTTGTTATCTGGCAGTGAACTTTATAGCTTTCACAACGAGGAGCGGGCTTCACAATCCAGCCCAGTGTCCTTCCAGTGATGACATACTGGATGTCAGTAGGCTGTATGAGAAAGATTGTCAGGGCTCTAGCTAAGGAAACCCGTTATTGAAGGCTTGAAATGTTCTTTTTCCTTACTGGGTATTGCTTTTGGCATGAGAACAAAACTGACAGTGCAAAAGGAAGGTTGCCAGCAAAGTAATAATGAGAAAAAGGATTAAAGTGAGTTCAACTTTCTAAAAGTGATTGGTTTACATTAATGGTTTGCTGGGAACACAGAGAAAGTACTGGGCAGTTTGCATGGTGGTGAGCAACCGAGTATCCAATACACAGAGAATTGCAAAGGATTTTGCCCTTTCCACTCATTAGTGAAGATTGCTCGTAGCTTCGCAGGATCAGGCCTTCTCCAAACTGCTCTTTAAACTCAAGATTTCCATTATTTGAACAGGGAATGGCATAAGGTTAAAATATCAAATGAACCCTACATCTCTTTCAGGTGCCGTTTACTTACTTATTCTGAAGTCACTTGTGGCTCTTTAGTAAGTTGAACTCACCACATTTTTTATGTCCTCTTAAATAAAATGAGTGTGGCTCTTGGCAATGCAGCTTATATGCTCATAAAATCTGAGTAATTAAGAAATTTAATTGAGCCTCCAGTTGCTACTCTGTCTATGTGAGCAGCAGCTGGGGACCACCTAATCATTCAGAGATCTGTGCTACTTTCCTTTTGTTTATTTAAAGAGCTGTACGTGACACTGTTCTTTCTTTACAACAAATTCCCTTGAAATATTGGACAATGAATGAAAACAGCATGTAGACCTTGTGGCTATCCCTAGACAACCATCTGAGTACTCTGTAAGTGATACTGAAGCTCTCTCTTTTTGCCTTAGGTCAAAACTCTTTCTTGTGTCACGCAGAAAAATAGCAACATTCTTTAATCTTGAAAGCATTTACTATTAGAAAGGCTAAATTGTCAAAAGAAACATTTTATTGTTATAGAGATTTCACCACCATTATTTTCCACCATATCCTTCACTCTGAGACTTTGTTATACATCCAAAAAAAAATCCAATGTCAATCATCTGTCTCTTGTGGTAGAAAGTGGCATCCATATGAACCTCAGATCCCTCGACTGAGACTTTGAACCCGCCGTACTGATAAACATCCAGAATAGCTTTGCTGCAGTCATTACAGATATCTGGTGTAACTCAGGTCAGGCTCTGTATACAGCACCCAGCTTCTTCTGAGAAGAATCAGTTGCACTCGAATAAATGAAACAGAAACACAAATAACAACCCAGACGCCCAGATTTTTCAAAGGTCTTTCCCCCCCCAAGCCTATTTAGCCATGCTTATGAATAGTTAAAGCATACAACAGCCTAACTCCTACCATATTTCAAAGTGCCTGCATCTCGGTTTTGTTAAGGGCCCAGTTCTGTTGAAACAATTTCAGCTGATAAGATTATTCTGGTAAGCAGGGCTTAACCTTGGGAAAACAAAGAATGGATTGAAATAGAGAGTTCACCCTTCCCTTCTCTTCCAGTCTACACATGCACGCACAGGCTGCTTGCACTTCCCTCTCGTTTTCAACCCCATCCACGCCAGTCATCTTGCCAGGAAAATGCAATATCCCCTTCCACGCGTGTTTCCCACCGCAGGGGTGCAGAGCGCTGATCGGCCTCTGCCACCTGCTGGCAAAGCCGAAAACGTTCAAGACATTAAACCGGAGGCAAAAGTGTTGCCTACGCACATCTAAAATCCGGCTCCTTTAGCTAAAACCGTCATGGTACAAACAGGACAATTTTCTGCTTGCTGTTGCTTTTCCCACAGCTTTGGCTGCGAAGGCTGTGCCGGCAGAACCCTATCAGCAAAACACCTCCACCTAGCCAGGGATCAGGTTAGGAAAGCTAAAGCCCTGAGAGAATTAAATCTGGCCAGGGACGTCAAGGGCAACAAGAAAAGATTCTATAGGTACATCAGGGATAAAAGGAAGACAAGGGAAAATGTGGGCCCTCTCCGGAATGAAACGGGAGAGCCGGTTACCCAGGACACAGAGAAGGCGGAGGTACTCAATGACTTTTTTGCCTCGGTCTTCACCGGCAAGTGCTCAAGCCTCACCACCCAAGCCGCAGAAGGCAAAGGCAG
>NW_008824350.1:1578485-1580306 GCF_000699105.1 Pygoscelis adeliae
GGAGACCTTATTGCAGCCTATCAGTACTTAAAGGGGGCTTATAAAAAAAAGATGGCGGCAAACTTTTTAGCAGGGCCTGTTGCGAGAGGACAAGGGGGAATGGCTTTAAACTAAAGGCAGGTAGATTTAGACGAGATATAAGGAAGAAATTTTTTACGCTGAGGGTGGTGAAACACTGGCACAGGTTGCCCAGAGAGGTGGTGGATGCCCCATCCCCGGCAACATTCAAAGTCAGGTTGGACGGGGCTCTGAGCAACCTGATCTAGTTGAAGATGTCTCTGCCCACGGCAGGGGGGTTGGACTAGATGGCCTTTAGAGGTCCCTTCCAACCCAAACTATTCTATGAGTCTATGAAAATGGAAATAATTGTTACTGCATATGTACAAAATTGGTCTTGGCCACTTACAGCACAGTGATGGGATGCGAGGCTGATTTGTGTGGTTTTTTTAAGGCAATCCAACAATTCTTAAACCTTTAAGATGTCTGCATCTGTTCTAGAATTAAGACTTAACAGCTGAACTCATCCTCATTAGGCCTAACTAATGATTTCTGCTCCTGAATTCTGGCAAAATTGAAATGTAGATCTGGGTTGAGACCCTGGCAATGGTAAAGTTCAAAGAGGTCAAAATTCGCTTTTCAGCTTTGTCTCCTAGGTCTGATACGTTAAGTGGCCCACACAACAGATCTGCACATGCCTTGTGAATGTTAGCTGCTTGTTTAACATACTGTGTGAAGCTGATATTCATATCTGTGAGAGGCTAATAACACCCTTGTGAACCAGAGGGTGCCTGGGCACACTTGGGTAATTGCTCCAGTTAAATGCTTTAGACTCACAGCAGCCTCTGGAGATGAAATTCTCATGCAAAATCCACTCCCTTGAATTATTGGAGACCGTCAAAGATTTTTCTCAAACAAGAACTGCATAGTGAATCTCTTGTACTGAAGCTTGTTCTCGATCAGAAAAGCATCAACACAGTCTGACAATACAAACCCCTACAGTTTTTCACATTTGCCACAAGCTGAGTCTTGCTGGTCTGTCCTCTACCCTCCAGCAAAGCTTTCTGTGCTGAAGCTGCAGCCTCTCGAAGCGCAGAGCAGCCCTCAGGCTGCCCGGGCGCCTGCAGTGCCACTGACACTGTCCTTCTGGGAAGCTTCAGGCCTAGGAGAGAGATGGAGAGAGAACATAGGTCTGCCCAGGTTATTAGGCAGTTAATAGATTTGGAAAAAAAAAAACCCACTACATGACATGACAGCCTGTTGGGTTTTGGGATCCTTTGAGAGGACATAGCCTCTCACCTGGCATCTCCATTAGAAGCACAAGAAAGGGGAGGAGGGATGGCACACCACAACTAGGCTACATCCAACTTGGATTTCTATTCCTGGCGCAACAGACCCTTATGGGATAGGTCTTACCTCATCTCGCCTCATTAGGCTGCAAAGTAATTGTATGCTGTCCAAAAGCATATCCTTATGGTACGCCTTCAGAAAAAATCTTTTCTGCGCGTGCTTAGAACGTACTTACAGAACAAAGCTTTCCCGCCAGGGAACAGGTATATCTACATTAGTTAGTTCCTAGCGGAATCGCCTCACCTTTCCTTTTTCGGGGCGGAGGGAAGGAAATAAGCCCCGTGTATTTTAAGTGGTCTTGAAAAAACATAAGACATTCTGTTTTACACAGCGTCACAAGCACACGTTCACAACTTCCTTCCGCGGGCCGACGTGCGGCCTTTCCACGCGGAGTCCATCTCCCCTGAAATCCCGTGCCCGGGACGGGACGCTCCCAGCTGCACCCACACGCGAAGGCCCCGGCGGAAGCGAGCC
>NW_008824350.1:1580925-1581151 GCF_000699105.1 Pygoscelis adeliae
GACCCCGGCTACTACGCGGGGCTCTTCTCCACGGCCGACTTCGACGCCGCCCTGCGAGGCGGCGAGGTGCACTTCGGGACCCACCTGGACGTGACCAGCTACGCCGAGGGGGTGCGGGAGACGCACAACCCATCCGGCCGGGCCCTGCCGCCCGTCGTCTGGGACTTCTACCAGAACGGCTGGTCCCCCCGGCTCCCCCCCCCCCCCGACCTCCACCCCCCCCCCC
>NW_008824350.1:1581230-1591213 GCF_000699105.1 Pygoscelis adeliae
TTCGCCCCCCACTACGATGACATCGAGGCCTTCGTGCTGCAGCTGGAGGGGAAGAAGCACTGGCGCGTCTACAGCCCCCGGACGGATGCAGAGGTGCTGCCCCAGTTCTCCAGCGCAAATCTCACACAGGCTGAGCTCGGCGAGCCCATGCTGGAGACGGTGCTGGAGGCCGGGGACCTGCTGTACTTCCCCCGAGGCTTTATCCACCAGGGTGACTGTCTTCCTGACGCACACTCGCTCCACATCACGGTGTCCTCCTACCAGAGGAACTCCTGGGGGGACTTCCTGGAGAAGCTCCTCCCGGCTGCTCTGCAGATGGCCCTGGAGGAGGACGTGGAGTATCGGCAAGGCCTTCCCATGGACTACCTGGGGTACATGGGGGTCACCAACTCGGACACAGTCGATGCTCGCCGAACAGCCTTTATGGGGAAGGTGCAGAGCCTGATAAAGAAACTTGTTGACTATGCACCCATTGACGCTGCTGTGGATCAGAGAGCCAAGTCGTTTCTTCATGACTGTCTCCCCCCAGTGCTTACACAAAGTGAAAAGGCGCAGAGCATGTACGGCTTCCCGGCCCGGTGGCAAGATGGAGGCCCCTGTGATGTTGATATACTGATAACAAAAGACACGCAAGTACGTCTCCTCCGCCATGGCATCGTTAGATTGTGTAATGAAGAAGCAGGTGTGATGCTGTATTACACGACAGAAAACTCAAGAGTGTATCACAAGGAAGAACCCAAGTTCCTTGAGATAGATCCCGAGTACACAGACAGTATCGAATTTCTCCTGTCTTCCTATCCAAACCACGTCAGTGTGGATACCCTTCCATGCGAAACCTTGGAGGACAAGATTTCTCTAGCCACGCTCCTGTTTGAGAAGGGCATTCTGACCACAAAGAAGCCTCTGGTGCAAGTGTAACTCTTATTTTTTAACAAAATAAACATACATTTGTTTAGAAAGTGTTCTGTCTTGTTCTCGCCTTACACCTGCTAGGTGTGAATCAGCAGTCCAGATCACAGTATCTCATCTGGGGGCAGAAGGGCTTTGGTGTGGGTAGAGAAATCAAATGTTCTCATTAAAATGGGTATCTGCTCTAGGAGCGATTCTGCGTGGCTGAGTGGCTAGAGAAGGAAAGTGCTTAATTTTTTATTTTTTCCTTTCGCCAGCCATATTGCTACACCCTAGGTAACTTCAGGAAGCTAGGGAACTTTCTGGCAGTCTGTAAATCATCTGTGTGTTTACACAGTGTTTTAAAGCAGCCTGCCCTACTGTGGGAAGTACTCTCATTACTCCCAGGCAAATTTGGTGATGGTCACCATCCTGTGTGCCTGTGCTGTGCCACGCTGCACAGCCACAGTGTGGCCTTCAGGCCTGTGCTGTGCTGCACAGATGCCTTGGCCACAGGAAAAACTCGGCCAACTCTTCCTAAAAGCAGAGCCGGCAGGCAGCTCCCACTCGGTGCCAGTGATTATGCCACCTGCACGGCCTTGCCCTTATCAAACAGTGCAGCAAGATGTTCTCATGCGAATGTGAGCCGCTGCATTTGAAATGCTTCAGGCTCTGTCTCTTCTTTTTCAGTCTGATAATTGCAAGCTGTCTTAGTGATAGAATAACCTCTCCCACTTTTTTTTTCCTGCAGCAGCCCCTAGCAAGGAAATCACTGGTCCTTTCAAGGTAAATGGGGCACCCTCTAATACGGGGCTTTTCATGCTGGGTGCAAAAAGTTCCATACCAGGACCTAACAAGTTACATGAATACACGCTTGGCTGTGTGGCTAGTTCCCGTAAATACTGACAAGCCTCAGATACACTTTTCCACAATGCTGTTTCATCGTCCCAGTCAGCAGGTGAGGGGTATTCTGTCTTTAGAGCCTCCTGAAGCCATACCCACAAGGAGCGGGCTGCATTACCCTGTGCTCCTCCGAGCTGCTGGGTAATCAAGGTTTTGTGAGATGGCACCCAAGCACTCTAATTATTTAGGATTTAAGTATACACTATCATCTCCTCCAAAGTCCTGTACTTGCAACAGCCAGTGCGCCAGCCTTTCCCCTGTCTTTTGCCCATATGCTTTTGCCAAATCTTGAAACTCGGGCTGTATAAAATCACACCATGAGAGCGTGTTGAGGTGTCCCTGGGGGCCCCTTTGCTTTGTGAATCACTGGTGGCTGGACAGAAATGCTGTTGCCATGCTCATCCTCTGACCCTTCTGTCTACTCATCCTCACCAGAATGTCCTTGTTCCACCATTCATCCCCCTGGCAAACAGCTCGTGCCCAAGTGGTGCCCTTCCCGGGTGCTCTGCATGCCCCTCTTGCACCACGGGCACCTGCACCATGGCTGCCTGTGCCACAGGCACTTGCAGCGCAGGTGGCTGCACCACAGACGCTTGCACCACGGGCAGCTGGATGGCAGGCGCCTGCACCGCACCTCGCTGCTTGGGGGCTGCTGTGCGGAGTTGCACCAGTAGCTCATGCAGGTCTTTCTGCCTTGGCTGTACGCACCCCCATGTCCGTCTCAAGCATGTTAATAACAACCAAAGGCGGCACAAATGCTCCTTAGCTTTTGCTTTCCATGGCACCTGTTTTCTAAGACGGCATAATACTTCTGCTGGAGTGGGCCATTCTGATAATTCCTCCTCAGTTTCTAAATCCACTGGGGAAACCACCTAGGCTAAACACCTTGCAAATACCCCTTACGGATTTGTGTGGAGCCAGCCAGGCAGAGTTTCCCTTTTCTTTATTCTTTCTCCAGAAAGGCATTTCTCACTGACACCTGCCAACTGCGCCAAATGTTTTGCACTAGGAGGTGCTGGTCCATTATGATCCCAGTAAGAAAGACACTTGCATTCTGTAAGGTATCATTAAAAATGCTATTTATTAGAGCTAACACTCCAAGAAGAAAAGGAAACAGCTCCATTTATCATGTCTACAGTCAAACAGAAACGATGTTCGCATGAGAACGTGTTGCTGCACTGTTCGATAAAGGCAAGGCCATGCAGGTGGCATAATCGCAGGTACTGGGTGGGAGCTGCCTGCGGGCTCCTCTCTAGGGAAGAGCTGGCTGAGTTCTTCCTGCGGCCAGGGAATCTTTGAAGCACAGCACAGGCCTGAAGGCCACGCTGTACGTGCAGCACGGCACAGCACAGGCCTGGGCGTGCTCGGGTTAACTCAGTTGTGGGTCACTAACTGCTCGATGTACAATGGTGTTCCCTTCAGGATCACTACACTGACTTCCACTGAGAAAAATGGTGAGATGCCTAAATGTGCTGGAAGATTTCAGACCTAGTGACAAACTGATCTCTCAGTTTCAGAATAAGAAAGCAATTTATCTGCTTCATGCTTTGCTCCCTATATAAAAATAGGAATGCATTTTCCATGCATGTGTGAATTCATAATAATAATAATAATAATAATGGAATATGGAATGTATAATAATGCTACAAATACACTTGTAATAGCAATACTTTATCTTTCTTTAATGTCCTCCAGCACTGAAGATCTCCATATTTCTTAAGTATCAATACTTTTCAATTTTCAACCTGAGGCAAGCTAAAAACCTATAATTACCCTTATTTTACAGACAATGGCTAGCAAGGAAAACTCTATGTAGCTCAGCCAAAAGCACACAGCATCTTTTGCAAAATTTAGAAAAGAAAGCCATTTGCATTAAGTTAACAACACAGACATTGCTTTCATGGTCTCTCTCTTTCTAGTATGTTTGCAACCAAGTATGAAGAGATGGGTCGAAATTAAGTTTACCCAATTCCCTTGATTTCTGAGGTGTCTTAAATTAGACTGTTTATTTGGAGCATATATATTCTATGGCTTTTTATAATATTGGATTCAAAGGTACTCTTCTTGGGTACTGATGATTTTATAGTGCAATGGTGCTGATAAAGAGAAAACAGGCAATTGCTTGATTTCATGTTTCATAGCAGTTAGAATTTCCCATACCCACACACAGATCAGCAGCCTCCAAGCAGGGGCTTCTCCCATCGAACTCCTGAGGGCTGGTGTCCAGCTCATGTTGCCCCACCACACCAGATGCACAAGCTACGATAGCCTTGAGCCTACTGATAACGTGTATGCTTGTGAGAGCCCTCGTTAAACCTTCTGATGTCACACTTTATCACTGGGGATCTGGTGTTTGAGAGGAAAACATGTTCGGACAACTGGCATTATGATCTTCTCTATATGTCTTACATATGGAAGATCTCCCTGGGATATATTCACCAGGAAAACAGAGGAGACTTTCATCATTCCCACAGCTGCCCTTTGTTTTCTGTTTCCCTGCTCTAGAGATGGCGTCTCCGTGCAACCTAAAGCAGTTCAGTCAGAAACGGGCTTCCAAAATGACCTCATGGTGATGAAGAGGTTCGCAGAGGGTGAGTGGAACTGTGAAGCTGTCGTGCCCACGGCAGGAAATGCACCTTGCAAATTCACCTGGAATTCCAGCTGAAAACTTATCATCCAAAGGCCAGCTAAAACTATTCGCAGGGTTTACTGTCAATATTCCTCACTGGGAGGAAACAGGAAAAGTGTAAGTATACACTTGTATTACAATCTATCTCTGGGTGAGACAGCTCTGCTCCTCTAGGTGATCACACATTATCTGCCACAGGGCACTTCCTCTGTGCAGTTTTCCTCTCATCCACACCTTGGACCTCACACCTCATGATAACTTCACACAACAATCTGATCAATGGCCTGAGGATGGCTGCCAGAAGGGCATGATGGCTGATACATCAGGATCGGTCCTTGACCAGTCAGTCAGAAACCTGGGTATACCCTTAATACTCCTAGTGCTAAGTACTAGTACTTAGTAAGTACTCGTAGACACTATCTCCCAGTAAGTGTCTGGATTCACCCTATTCACCACATGTAGGTGATCTCCAGTATATTTTTTTAAACACGCAAACTGTTGTTGCCAATTCCCCTCATGTATGAATTCAGGAAAAGAGGCAACCTTTTCCAAAGGACGTCTGCACCTTCGCCGAGTTTGGGAGAGAAACCCAGGTATGGAGCTGCAGCTGCTCCTTCCTCTGGGTCCAGTCCTGCAAGTGTAATAACCAGCAGGCCTGAAGGCAGATTGCTCCCAAGAACCTGCCCTGTGTTTGCACTTGCCATTTGGAAACTGCTGCCGTGATGGCAGCTGGCCTGACAGGGTGGGCAAGTACAGCCTGTGCAGCCATGGCACACCGGGGCCTGGGCAAAGCTGCTGCCTTTGGAGATGCTCCCGCAGTGCCAGGGGACTGGCTGTGCCGAGCCCGCCCTGCTGCGGGCACTGCCAGGGCTGCAGCGAGGGCTCCAGGCAGCCTTGATGTCTCCCAGCACAGCAAGTGCCCCTCAGTTGCAATCTCCCTGCCTGTGTGTGGGAGGGTATGGGGACGGAGCAGCTGCCTCAAGGAGGACTCCCCAGTGTGGAGCACTAAGACTCACCAAGTAGCCAGAGCCTGTCTGCCCCATCAGGCAATGGGGTAGATATGAGGTGCTGTTGCCCCGGCTGCACCTGACACAAGCCCTTTGTCAACTCTGGTCTGATGGACCTGGGGAAGTGTCTCATCCTCCAGAGGCCACACCACGGCTAATGGAGGGGAATGCTCAGCATGCTGTAAGGCAAGGCAAGGCAAGGCTTGCCTGGGCTATATCCTGGGCATATATCTAGGAGATGCCTGCTACATGTGCCTGCTCCTCCACAAGCACTTGTGCCTGAAGTGCTGGAGTGGAGCAATGTGGAGGGACAGGGATGTGTATGGAGGTGGCTGAGAGGCTGTGGGTCCCTCTCTTTCCCCTTGAGGCCAGGTGAAGTCTAGATAACGGTCTGGATAGATGAATAACTCTTAGAAGCTGAGGTTAGGTCTGGTGAGTGCCAAGTTGGTCATGGCCCATCTGTATTTGCTATGCTGTGAGTGCACTGGGAACCATTTTCTCTGGGATGGTGTGGTGTAAACAGTAATGGAGTCTGACAACACGTTACAAAATAAAGTTTTACTGAGGCAGTAAGAAAGATGAGTAACAACATGCCCATACGGCAACTCACCCAATCACCAATAGCAAACACAGGATCGTAAGCAATGCCATGGTTCCAGTGGGCTGCCAGGGACATTTGGTGTCCAGGTCATCTGGCAGCAAGAGCCAGTCATGCAAATGCCATTTGAATGCGGGTGAGAGTCGCACCGCGCCGTGGCATCAGCAGTGGCGGTGTGATTTGAGAGAATCATTCCTTACACTAATAATGTGGGCAGCATCCTGCCTATGCTGTCGGTGTTGGACAGGGGGCAGGGTGTCAGGAGGCAGGGTGTCAGTTGGGACATGGGAGGTGGGGCATGCCTGGAGCTAATGCAGCAGAAACCTTGGTGGCTGCCATCACCCCTATGTACTCTGTGCAATCTGTCAGCGTACTTGAATGTCCCCACCAGTTACCTTCAGCTGTAGTCCAGCTAAGAAGCTGTGCTGGCATTTGCCTCGGGTGGTGTTGAGTTCAGCATTAGTTGACTGGCTGAGTCTTGAACATAGCCTTTGAAGTATTGGTGAGACCTCTCTTCCTGACAGGCAATAAAGGTACGAGTCCATTAGCACTTCCTCTTCATCACTGGGCAGGCAGATCATTTCTGCAAAGGCAAGAGTTTTGTTAATCAAACCAGAAAAATGTTTGCAATCCCAAAGAAAGTAAATGCTAGACATATTCTCCTCCCCTTTCCAGCATTCACCAGGAGCAAGGAGTCCATTTTGAACCAGCTGGCCATCTAAGATGGGGGATAAGGCAGCAGAAGGCTCATTCAAAGGATCAGGATGATGCTTGGCAAGAGAGCTAGGCTTTACTCTACCCCAACGGCAAGCACACCCAGGTCTGAAGGACCTCAGTTGACAGATGCTTTTTCATTTATTGAATTAAAGTTGCTCACACCTGTACCAGTATAACCCCAATAACATGGCTGCATATACCCACAGCTGTGAGTAGAATTGGGTTCACATTTTCTGTAATTTCCCTGATCTTTTTTGATCAGGCAGTGAGAAAAGGGATAGCATTTCAATTTATCTTAATTGAACAGATCATATGCAATATGTTCATTTATCTCCCTGGTGGCCTGTGAACTTTAAATAAATTTCTGTACTCTCCATACAACTGTGGTCTCCCCATGGGTGTACCATCTTCAGCCTGTACTTTAAAGCAACCTCCACCATATGCACCTTTGGGTGCAGAGATTTCACCACACGTACAGTGAACGTGTCGTCACAAATGGAAACATCTCTGATTGCTGAACTGCAGAAAGTGTACAATATGGGGTGTTATAAAAAGTAGTGGCGCTGGTGTCTCTGGTTAAGAGCTGTCAGGCTGCTGGGAGAGAGATCTCTCTGGAAGAGCTGTGTCTTCTGTGCCTTGGGTTCACCTCTCCTCTGGAAGGATGTGCTCTGGCCGGTAATTTCTGCTTCTGGCCCCAATATGGTCTGGTCATCCAAGAAGCTGTTCTGCAATCTTCTCCCAAAGGATGTACGCCTGCTGCTTTGTGTTTGGATTGCAAAATTTATATAAGAGATCAGAACTGATAAAAAAGAATTAGTAGCAAATGAAACCCCCAGGCCCTTCCCTACCCGGGATATTTTGTAATCCATGCTCCCAGCCAGCCCAGCCAAAGCCCACGGGCCTGCCCTTGTGTGGGTAAGGCGCTCTGTCTGGGTGTGGGCAAGAAGAGCAGGTGGCAGAGCAGGAGGGAGGGAGGGACGGGAGCCTTGGGGCAGCCCATGGCCACGCCAGCTGCCATCATCTGGTGAGAGGTGAAAGACTGCAAAGTCTCAGAAGATGCCAGGAGAGCGGCACCAGGCTCATGGAGCTGTCTCTCCCCTGAGATGCTCCCAGGCCACAGCCCCATGAGCCCACACCAGTGCAGGGCAGCACCAGCCCCTCTTGGGAGTGACGTGGGCTCCTGTCCCATATGAGCTTCTGCACAACGGCTTCCCCCAGGGGAATGTGGGACCCAAGCCCCAAACATGCTCCCTCACTGCGCCTCTGGAGCAGGGGGGGCCTGAAGGAGCTGGGGCAGAGGGGAGTGCAGAGGGGCTCTGTGACAGACCCTGCCATGCTGCCCCACCACTGTCCCAATGCACAGAGCTGGCCTCACGTGGAGCTGGCCGCAATTCCCCTAACTGGGGACAAGTGGGAGCTTGCCTCTCCTCCAGCACCGCACGGGCTCCATGATGGTGATGCCCTGCTGCGTATGGGATCATGTCCCCTGGGTGACCTGTCTGGGCTGTCCAGGGGAATCAGTCCATCCCAAAGTGCTTCCAGACTGTGGGGACAATTTCCTCCAGGTCTGCATGCAGCAAAGGGGCAACCTTTTCCAAAGGGAGCCTGCAGCTTGGCTGAGTTCAGGAGGGGGAGAGCCTGTGAGAGAAGCCCAAGTACAGGGAAGAATAAGGCTGCAGCTGCGCCTTCCTCTGGGTCCGTTCCTGCAAGGGTAATAACCAGCAGGCCCGAAGGCTGATTGCTCCCAAGAACCTGCCCTGTGTTTGCACTTGCCATTTGGAAACTGCCCCCATGGCAGCTGGCCTGACAGGGTGGGCAAGTACAGCCTGTGCAGCCATGGCACACCGAGGCCTGGGCAAAGCTGCTGCCTTTGGAGATGCTCCCGCAGTGCCAGGGGACTGGCTGTGCCGAGCCTGCCCTGCCGCTGGCACTGCCAGGGCTGCCTTGACATCTCCCAGCACATTATGTGCCACTACTGTATGACCTGTCCAGAATTGGTTTTCAAGCCTATAAATGAGAAAAAAGAGTTTACTACTTCTCTGCATGCTTAGTATCTTCAGCTCGTATTTTAAAACACCCCCTCAGAAATGCATATTTCAGAGTAGGGATTTCACCAGGTTTACCCTGAATGCCTATAAAGCTCACGGAGCTGCAGGAAGGGTATGATATGGGATGTTATAACTGGGATGCCAGCGTCTCTGGTTGAGAACTCTCAGGCTGCTGGGAACCAGCTTTTGTCACTGGATGGGATGTTTCTCTTCTGTGCCTTGGGTTCATCTCCCCTTCAGAAGTATGTGCTCTCGCTGGGGGCTTCTTTTTAACCAAGATGCCTTGGTCATCCTGCAAGCTATTCTGCTTGATTTATAGTCAGTACAATTTTCTTTCAGAAGAATGCTTTTTGCTTTGGAATTATGGGGAGAAAATGGGATCAGAATTCCTTGAAGTAATTAGCTGAGTTTTCGCTGGAAGTGGGGTAATTTTCTTTGGACCACGTGAGGTGAAATTGCTATATGAGGGGGGATGGATGCTGGACTACACAATTAATCCTAGATAAGAAAGCACGTGACACTTTCAGAGGGAGAGAAAATGTAGTCTTCATGGGGAAGGAAAATCTGCTGAGAGTCTGCCCAATGCCTCTGACTACCTGGTATTACAAAATAGGACCATGCTGAGGGTTCTCTCACATGCTTCCAAGCAGTGCAGAAACACAAACATAGCTACAGGGAGCACATCCACCATTTTTTTCCAAGAAGAGCTATGCACAGTGACAGGAGAGCTGTGAGAAAGCAGGGCTTTATTTACTCCTGTAATCAGCCCCTTGGGGCACTGGTACAGCATCTTTTCGAAGCATACATGAACCATTGGCTTCACAACAGCCACATGGGGCAGGGAGAGAGGGGAGGGGAGCCGGCAGTCCCACCCCTGCCAGGGCAGGAGGAGGAGGCAGCTCTCCACGACTGGCTGCCCAGGCACAGCAGCCAGGACATCCAGCTTAAATACAACCACGATGTAGCTGAGTGGATCACAGGAGCAGCTGCAGATTGCTCCCAGCTTTCTTTGCCGAACACCATTGTGGTCACAGCAGACAAGGTTTCTCTTGCCCAGCATTTCCACACCACTCATCCCCCATGGTCCCCTCTGTCCGCCTCTCGCCCGCCACCCGCAGCCTCTTCGATGAGCCGCTGGCCATCGCCGTGCAGGGCCTCGGCCCGCGGCAGCAGGTCACGCTGCGGACGTCCTT
>NW_008824350.1:1591278-1597209 GCF_000699105.1 Pygoscelis adeliae
CCTCGCCCGCTGCCCCGCGCTGCCGGGAGGCAGCTTCTCCGGCCTGGAGCCCATGGGGCTGCTCTGGGCTCTGCAGCCCCAGAAGCCCTTCAGGCGGCTGGTGAAGCGGGATGTGCAGACCCCCTTCCTCCTGCAACTGGAGGTGTTTGAAGGCCACGGGGAGCCCCCGGGGCGGATCCTGGCCCAGGTGCAGCACGAGCGGGCGTTCCTGCGGGACGGGGTGCGGAGAGTCCCGGTGCGAGAGGGGAGGATCTGGGCGATGCTTTTCTTGCCCCCTGGGGAGTACCAGCTGTGGCCATCCTGTTTTTCTGGCACTGGCCAGGGCCTTGCTGTGCCAGGGCAGCTGCAAGTCATCCAACTACCTTGACTGGAGGGGCCTGGGCTGGAGGAGTGAGCAGGAACAGGACCAGGCATGGGGACCATGCCGCAGGGTATGGGGAGCACACACAGTGCCCTGTGCCCAGTGCTGGGCTATGGCAGGCCAAATGCAAAAAGTAATTTTCAAGACAGAATTGGTGTTCCAGAACAGGGAACCAACTGGGACAGCTGATTTCACATGCTCAGCATCCCACTCAGCAGCAAGGCCAGGGATAGCTCCCCTGCCTCACTTCTACCCTCTATCCGCTAACCAGGAGATGAAGGAAGTCACTTACATTTTGTCTCCAAACTTTTTTGCATCCTGTGCCTGGAGTCACAGTGAGTCCAGCAATGGCTCATTCACTCAGTGTCCCCAGACCTGCTCCCTTTGGATAATGTGCATTTTAAAATGTTAGACACTTGCCACAGCCCCTGGCACTTTGACTTCCCAGGAGTTTGTTCTCACCAGCCATCACCACAGCCAGTCTTTGGTGTAGCTCCAGCCATAGTCAGCATCTCTTTTACACAGTTTTGCTCAGAGCTGTGTTTCTCCACTACAACTTCACCACACTGGAGTTGTCCTGCACTGAGGTGTCCCACGCATGAGGTTCCATTTCTAGTAGTACTGCCTGCACTGCCATCTCTACACTTTCAGATTCAGATGCTGGGATTATACCAATTGCTGCTCCATGGTTCTAAAACCCAAACACAAATACTTACAGTTTGTTACTGAAGTTCTTGAAGACCATGCTGTTTTAATATCAGTCAATTTTGTCTTCTTAGACTTGTGGAGGACAGTGGGATTGTATGTCCTTATGCTTCTTTTGCTCTGTAACTGGATTGTTTTTGCATTTCTTGTATATTACACATTTGTATCATGGTCCGGCTTCTGCAGGGGCTACTTTTAGAGCAACGGTCATTAGTTTAACCTTATGTTCTAGCTCAAAGCCTGATACTCCTTCTTTTACTCTGCTGAGGACGTGCTCTGTAGGGATGAACAATGTGGTTATCAATGCACCTATCAAAGTTTTTCTACAAAGGAGAAGAAGGATTGGAGATCCTACATTTGCAGAGAGCAGCACAACTCACGTTCATGTTCTGGCTATGTTACATCTGCTAAGTGATGAATGTTCATCCTTTCTCTTGTTTTAGCAGTAGAAATGGTGTTCTGGGCATGCAGAGTCTATCCCTAAACCATTTCAAGGCTCCTTTAATTTGCATAACAGTAGAGAGAAACAGAGCAAATCCCAAGCATCTGAGCTGAACTTTTCAGAGGTTTCAGCTTACCTCTCCCTGTGGCTCCTCTTCTCCCTTCCAAGGCACATTACAAGGGCTGCCTCAGACATCTGCTAAGAACTAAAATGAGCCAAGTGGTGGTCAAGGGCTGGTCTGAGAGCGGGAAGAGGAAACTGAGGAAAGTCACCACACATATCATCTCTGCCAGTGGACCTTAAATGAAATGAAATACCCTTGGCAATTATTAGCACTAAGATGGATTTGCATCTTATGCAGGTGGTATCTGTCTTTCTGCCGCTCAGCGTCTTGCCGGTTAATTTACAGTCATTTAGCAGCTCACAGCTAAATGACTGGTCATGTCCTTTCCCCAGAAGATGCTTTTCTGCAGTTCCTGTTGTGTACCTGGTTTGATGCACTCTAAACCACAGAAACATTGAAAGGAGTCATTTCAGGCAATACTGTTCTTTGTCTTGTCTACTCCAGGAGAAGACCCCTTTCCAGGAATCATCGACATACATGGATACACAGGAGGTCTTTTTGAGCACAGAGCCAGCCTGCTGGCCAATCATGGCTTTGTCACACTGGCCCTGGCTTATTTCACATATGAGGATCTGCCCCAGGAGCCAACTGAACTCCACCTGGAATATTTTGAAGAGGCAGTGAACTATATGCTGCAGCACCCACAGGTAGGAGCACCCTCCATGTCCCCCTGGGTTTCCCTGGGAGTGCTTCTTCTCCAAAGTGCCTGTCACTTTGCCTGAGTTATCTCTGGAGGAAGCTGCTGAAATGCTCACCCAGCTCCATCTGCCAGGAGTTTGGGTGCCTGGGCTCTAGGAAAGAGGAAGGGTCAAACAGATATGCACTGGAAGGGCAGAGGGTGGGTACCATTCAGGTACTGTCATCTGGAGTGATGGAGATGGTGTCTGAGACATAATAAGGTGGGGAGGTTGTGCAGGAGAGACAAGCATTTTTCAAAGCAACCTTCATGAATTGTTACCACATGCCCCCGTATGAGCCCTTAGTCTAAAAAATACAATGTAAAAAGCATTTGACGGTATCTAGCTGTGATGGGTTGACCTTGGCTGGCTGTCAAATACCCACCAAGCCACTCTCTCACTCCCCTTCCTCAACAGGACAGGTGGAGAAACTAAGATGAAAAATCTCGTGGGTCAAGATAAGGACAGGGAGATAACCCACCAATTATCGTCACAGGCAAAACAGACTTGACTTAGGGAAGATTAATTTCATTTATTGCCAGTTAATAACAGAGTAGCATAGTGAGAAATAAGAACAAAGCTAAAAACACCTCCCCCCCCATCTTTGGGCAGCAGCGGGTCCATTTTGCAGCTGGCTGAAACTGTCTCTGTCCGACGTGAGGGCAACCCCTGGTCTCTTCTCACAGAGGCCATCCCTATAGCTCCCCACTACCAAAACATTTCCACACTAGCTCTGAATAGTCTTACTTTACTCCTGCAACCTATGCTCAAACGTGCTTGCTCTCTCTTGGCTGTCGTCATAGCACCAGGGAACATTTTTCACGGGAGTGGAAGAAATTTGTGCATAGGAGGTGCTTGGCACTTGTCCAGAAGAAAAACTAATCATTGCCATCACCTCTTTCGGAGTGTTTTGCAAACTCACAGCATTATACAGTGTTCCCCTCCAGGAACTAGCTGTTGTGTTTTTCAGCTCAGTACTGATGGGGATTTCCTCCTATCTACCAGGTGAAGGGACCAGGGGTTGGCCTGCTTGGTTACTCCAAAGGAGCTGATCTGTCTCTCTCCATGGCCACCTTCCTGAAGAACATCACAGCCATTGCTTCCCTCAATGGCCCTGTGGCCAATACAGTTATTCCTCTCTGTTACAAGGATAAAACCATCCCCCCTTTGCCCATCGATGAACAACAGGTCAAGGTCATTGATTCCAATATTCTTGATTTTTCTAAAGCCTTTACTGACCCCTTTCAAGCCCCTGGCAACCAAAGCCTGATGCCACTAGGGAAAGCTGAGGCACAGTTACTATTCATTGTGGGACAAGATGATCACGTTATTAAATCTGAGTATCATGCTACTGAAGCTTGCAAGTATTTGCGGGCTCAAGGGAAGGAAAATTTTCAGATTCTGTCTTACCCTGGAACAGTGCACTGCATTGACCCTCCCTTTTTCCCTTTGTACCCCATAGGAAAGCATCTCTTTCCTCACAAGTGGGCAATTTGGGGTGGGGAGCTTGGGGCTTATTCTAAAGCTCAGGTTCATGCTTGGCCACAGATCCAGGATTTTTTCAACAAATATTTAAATGACAATTAATGTGCAAGAAAGGCACAGCTTTAAATGACCTAACCTGACAGGCATTTTCATACTTACCAGGTCAAACCCTGTTCACAGCTGTACCAGTACAACAACAGTATCTTCCATGACTTTGCACATCCATAACTCAGAAAAGAACTGGGTTTGCCTTTTCTGGTTTTCCCCTGAACTTTTTTGCTCAATTGTCAAGAAAAGGAATGGCAAATAGATTTGCATTAGCCCTTGATAAAACAGATCATGTGCAAAATGCGCTGTTACATTTCTCAGGCGGTTTTGATTCTTCTAATACTTGACGATACTTTGCATATCACTGTGGTCTCTACATGCATACGCTATCCTCAGCTCACACTTTAAAGCAACACCCCTCAAATGCTAATTTTGGAGCAGGGGTTTCACCACTCTTATGGTGAATGTCTCATCACAAATGGAAATGTCTCTGATCTCTGTCCTGCTGGAAGTGTGTAAGAATGGATGCTATAGCCAGGATGTCGGCGTGTCTCTGGTTAACCCTCGGGAAGGGTTGTTTGCCCTCTGTGCCTTCTTTCCATTGTCCCTTCAGAAGGAAGTGCTCTGGCTCATGGATACTTCTGGCCCCAAGATGTCATGCAAAAAGTCATTCTGCTGAATTTACAGCCATTGTGATCTTCTCCCACATGATGTGGAACTTTTTCAGCTTCGTTATTAGGGTGAGAATTGTAATAAAGAGACTGAGGTTTGAAAGCCATTGAGTCATTTGCTGTGCTTTGGTTAGAAGCAGGCATCTTTGCATCTTGACCACTCTCTCATCTCAGGGTCAAACTTGCAGGAGCTTGGGAGCAAGGGCTGCCCAGGTGGGGAGAGGAGACCAGAGAAGACTGACACGTAGCCCCCTTACCTTCACTCTTCCACTGCTCTTGAGGCACCAAGTGTGGAGGAGAAGAAGTGTTGGTTAAGCCTTCAGGGCCCTTTCCCTTAGCATCTGCTCCAGCATATGGTCAAGCTGGTGATCAAATCCAGCATTGCAAGCCAGGGAGTGTTGTTCTCAACAACAGGAGAAATTGCCACACACTGAGGACTGGACACCAAACAACATACCCAAATGCTAGATGACAAAGCACCTCAGCTGTTTAGGAGCAATGGGGCAATCTCCATGGGGAACGAAAGACTGCTGAGACTCTGCCCAATACCTCTGACCACTTAGTATTTCAAAATAGGACAATGCTGAGGATTCCCTCAGATGTTTCCACTTGTTTCACACCACTAAGTCAGACATGGGGAGCTCTGAGCGAGAGGCACCTCTACCTGCATCTCCCAGGAGGAGTCAGGGAGCCTGAGAAAGCAGCTCTCCCTTTGCAGTTCCCTTTGGAGCAAAAGATCCAGCTCTGGGTAAGATGGACTGAATGGCCTTCTTTTTAAACCCTTGCACAATCCATTACTGGAAGAGCCAGGTGTTTCCTGACCTGCCTAAAGAGTCTGTAAAAGCGCCTCTCCCTCATCCCTCCCGCACCCCTGACCATCTGACTATCCTTCCCAATTCATCTGGCTGTGCAGGTGCCAGGGCTGGGCAGAGCCTGATGGAGCCATAATCTGCATTGCCCAGGCTTTGGGGCGACCAACATCGAGGAAGAGGCAGCAAGAAGACAGGAAGCAACGCCGGGCTGGCGCTGGTTTGGTTTCTCCCCGCCTCGGCTGCGACTGGGCCTCGCTCCCGTCCCTTGGCTGAGCTGCACGGCCCAGCACGGCCCTGCTCAGGGTCGCTGCTGGCGGGCACGAGCCCCTGCGCTGCCCGATCTCTCTGCGGTCGATCGCACACAGGCCCTTCCCTGTCCTGACAGTGAATCCCGACTGCGATTCTGCTCGGTGGCTCGTCAACACCTCTTGCCCGCCCTGCCCCGCACGTCCCCTCGCCCACAGCCACCGCCCGGCCCCGGGGAGCTCGGTGGACACCGAAGAGCAGGCCCCCGGGGCCAGGACGGGACTCGTATCACAAAGTCTTTGGCAGAGATCCCTCCCACGGCCGGGGAGGGAACGCAGGGGAGGAGGCAGGCAGGCGGGG
>NW_008824350.1:1597667-1598993 GCF_000699105.1 Pygoscelis adeliae
CCCGCTGCCCCGCGCTGCCGGGAGGCAGCTTCTCCGGCCTGGAGCCCATGGGGCTGCTCTGGGCTCTGCAGCCCCAGAAGCCCTTCAGGCGGCTGGTGAAGCGGGATGTGCAGACCCCCTTCCTCCTGCAACTGGAGGTGTTTGAAGGCCACGGGGAGCCCCCGGGGCGGATCCTGGCCCAGGTGCAGCACGAGCGGGCGTTCCTGCGGGACGGGGTGCGGAGAGTCCCGGTGCGAGAGGGGAGGATCCGGGCGACGCTTTTCTTGCCCCCCGGTGAGTACCGGCCGTGCCGGGCTCCTACCCCCGCGGGTGCTGCCTCCGCTCTCGGCCCTGTGCTCCCAGGCCCGCAGCCAGATCGCCTCCAGACTCCTCTTGAGCCCGGTACCAGGCAGAGGACAAGGGGGAGCTGGACCTGGCCAGCTGGCACTGGGCACTCTTCAAGGAACAGCCTGATCAGCCCGACCAGCTTTGATCTGCTGGCCACGCACCTCACGTAGTGCAGCTACATGGGCTAAAACACATGTGAGTTTGTTTTATTGACTAGTATTGGACATGAAGGCATTGACCACAGTACCCTTTTTGTTTCCAAATGCTGTGGGAGGTGGCGGCAGCCAGTCTTCAAGGTACCTTTCCTCTACCTGGCTGTTTTCCAGGGAATTCAGCTAGTTGAACGTTGCTCTCCAAAAGTCTGGAGTCCTAAGCCTGCTGCTTCCCTTCCCTTCCAGCCTCCCCCCCAGATCCTGAACTTAGTAATGTCATAGTTGCTACAGTCCAAGCTGCCTTTTGCTGCCACATTTGTCCCCAGTTCTTCCCTGTTTGTGAGCAGAAGATAAGTAAAGCATTAGACAGGTTTAGCCCTTACAGTATTTTTGTCAGAAAATAATCATTGAGAGGGTCTGTGAGGTTTCCAGATTGCCTGACAAATGCTGTGTTGTCCTCCCAGCAGCTGTCCAGACTTCTGCTAGTTGTCTGTAGGAAGCCTCATCTCTTGTCTCCTTTTGGTTGAGTGATCTGTAGCAGCCACACCACCACCACATCCCACCTTTCTTTCCCCCTGTGACCCAGAGGCTTTCACCAAGCATGTCTCTCGAACCCCATGTACACAAGGAGCTCCTCTACGTAGCACATGACTTCCCCTCTTCCCCTTCTTCCCTGTCTGTCCCTGGTAACTCCTCCATGATAATGCCAAAATCATATGTGCTGTCCCAGCCAGTGTCCCGGACTCTGATTGCGTTGTGGCCCTGTGGCTGGAGGTGAATTTGCAGTTGTTCTTGTTTGTTGCCCAAGTTCTTCATGTTAGTCTGCAGACACCTCACCCTCCTTTCT
>NW_008824350.1:1599009-1603650 GCF_000699105.1 Pygoscelis adeliae
CTTGGCCTCCTCCTTTCCATACTTTGTTAGTTTGCAGCAATCCCTCTCAGCTCTGGACTTCAGTCCCTGTCCCCTGATGAACCTAATGTAAAGCATCCCTCACCAGGTTACCAAGCTTGGTTGCAAATACTTTCTTCTCTTAATCCCAGAATAAATGGCTATAGTACATTTATACTGAGAAGCTGGAACCATCAGATGAGATTTTTTTGATCAATCTTCTGAGAAATGCACTGGGAGAAGCCTTCTGGGTATTTTTGAAGCAGAGCTTGATACTTTTGCAGTGAATTTACATGATACAGAGAACTAGTTGTGGCTGTCAAGGGATCCCTTCCTTCCCTTCCAGCCACGTGTTCCTTGATGTTATCCAAAACATTAGCAGGCCTGCTAATTTGTGCTGTCTTGTTTAATCTTGAAGCAATGTAGCCATTTACTGAAAACTGGCACGGTAATTTAGGGCCCTTAGCACCATTCTGCTGCTCTATGTTTTTTTCTTTTTTAAAAAGACACATTCTCAGGCCTATGAATTTGGAATATAAATTAAAAATTGTGGGTTAATGTGCCCTGTTGTGTGGTCTTTTGCAGGAAATGGCCCCTTTCCGGGGATTATTGACTTGTATGGAGCTGGAGGAGGACTCCCTGAATACAGGGCATGCCTGCTGGCCAACTATGGCTTTGCTGTGCTGGCTCTGGCTTTCTACGGCTATGAAGATCTCCCCAAAGAGATGAAGGAATTACACCTGGAATATTTTGAAGAAGCCGTAAACTATATGTTACAACACACCCAGGTTGGTTTGTTCATTGACAGTCGCTCACTAGAGAGAACTCTCATTAGTCAGGTCCTGTCAGACTACAGATGGGGCAGAGCTGCTGTACTTAAAGTAGCCTCGCCGTTCAAGTTGGCTGTAATTAATTTGTTTTATAACTTTAACTCCCATTACAATGGTTCTCTGGCAGATTATTCCAATTCTTCCTTTTGAACTGGCCAGGTGACACAGTGACACATAGGTCACATACTGGTAATTTCTGCTCCATTCAACCCAGTGTCATAACCAGGGTACTAGTTGCCTGGAGGCTTATTGATCTTCCAGCGGGGCTTTTAGGTTTATGCTCTGTAAAATGTCCTTCAGAACTAAATGTCCTTTTCAACCATGGAGCACATGATAACCTTCTGTGATCCAGGTCTCAAGGAAGTCCACCAGTACACATTTGTTGCTGTGTGTTGTATAAGCTGTTAAAATCACTCCAAACGTTGGTATTTGGTGAGCATGGGTTTTAGTAGCTAGTTGTGAACTTGGGGATCCTTCTAAGTCAACACCTCTTGGAAGAGAACCCTGCTTGGTTCTGCATCTCCTTCCAAGTAGCTGTGCATGACAATAACTAGAATTGCATAAGGCAACACTTGGTTTCTCTGGAGAACTCAAAATAAATACCTTCCTCAGCCTCAGAAAGATGAGTAGTTGTTAAAGGTCTTGGTTGCTTTTCAGTCGCCCTAACCCTAACTGCTTGTACCACCTCTCTGCACAAAAAACTCGAAAATTGCTTTCCCCCCACACTTTTTTTCCCCTGAGAGCAGTACCATAGCCTCCCATTAACACACCTCCACTGATACCCTCACCATGTTTTTAACACGTTGCGAAGTTTCAGCCGTATTTTCTAATTTCCCCCTTTCCATGCTTCAAAGTCAGTGGGTTTGGAGCCTATTACACTGGTGATAAGGTACAAAAGGTAAATTTTGATGCTGTCTCAGAGCCTTTTTACCCTGAGGGTCTTTGGATATTGGAGCAGTTGTGGTATTAGTTAACCTTCTTCCAATATCCTTAGAGGATTTCAGCACCCTGTAAGATCATTTAGCTTTCCTATTCTCGTTAATTTTCCTGTGTAAAAGAAAATGAAGGTAACCTCTTCTAGATTGACTCCAGAGGGCTGTACAATTTGCTTAGAAAAATGGTTTTAATAGGTTAATTTTGTAAGATACATGTTAATGAGTAAGCTACCTCAGAATACTTCCTTTTCACTGTGAGTTAGACATCGAGCATACTAGAGAAACAGGAGAGCAGCTAACGTGGAGTCTGCTACCCCATGTTAACTTCTTAATAGGGGAATCGAAGACAGTGGTTGAATGTAAGAAATACATTATCGTAACTGTTGACAGTAATATAGTCATTGCTGACTTCAAGCATTTTGCACTGAAAGAAAGCATTTGTAGAAGAGGCCTCCCCTGCCCCTTCCCCTTCTCTCTTCTTCCCTGAACTGCCTTACAAGCAAAGTGAATCTGGGGCTGCATGTCTGCATGCTTTTTGCAAGCACAGCTGTACCCTCTGCATATGCTTCAGCACTGAGCCTTGTAGCTTTGTTGGGATGATGCTGCAGTCTCAGCAGAGCTTATGATCATAAATCAAGCACGAAACAGTGCCCTAGGGTCCCTCAGTCGTGGGCCCTGCACACAGGACCTTAGATGGCTATACCTGGGGTCCAGATTCAGGACAGACACTGCTGCGAACATGGCAACATTTTAAAGAAGTGGCGTGCCGTGGTTCATTGCTTGTGGTTTCTCTTCTCTCCCCTCCAGGTTAAAGGTCCGGGGATTGGGTTGCTTGGAATCTCGAAGGGGGGTGACCTGTGCATCTCCATGGCCTCCTTCCTAAAGGGCATCACAGCTGCCACCCTTATCAACAGCTCGGTGGCAAATGTGGGCGCAGTGCTCCGCTACAAGGACATCACCATTCCACCCCTTGGTGTCAATGCAAACCACATCAAGGTCAACAAGTCTGGCATTGCTGATATTGTTGATGCACTGAACAACCCACTAGAAGGGCCTGACCACCAAAGCTTTATCCCTTTGGAGAAGGCCGAGTGTCACTTCTTGTTCATTGTTGGCCAGGATGATCGCAACTGGAAAAGTGAATTCTTTGCAGTTGAGGGGAGCAAACGTTTGCAAGCTCACGGGAAGGAAAAGCCTGAGATAGTCTGTTATCCTGGAGCAGGGCACTACATTGAACCCCCCTTTTTCCCGATGTGTGCAGCCTCAATGCACGTGCTAGTTGGCAAACCTGTGATGTGGGGAGGGGAGCCCAAGGCACACTGCGAGGCACAGATAGATGCTTGGCAGCAGATCCAAGCTTTCTTCCGCAAGCACCTCACGGGCAAGCCATCTGGAACATCCAATAAGCTGTGATGTGAGTTAGGTTACTTTACAGATGAAGATGCTGGTGTTTCAAGTTTGTTTTGTTAAATGGCTCTGAATGAGAACAAAGAACATCAGAGAATTGGGTTTCTTGGAGGATGATAGTGGGTGAGAGCATGACAGCCGCTTCCTTTTAACACCCTCCTCTAACCTCGGTTAGACGTCTTGGCTTCCTGTTGTGTGTAGTATGGGATTACAAGCTGTGGAAAAATGATGGTGGTAAGGCTGGGTCTGCTTTGAATGTGAATTTAAGTGGAAGGTAGCTCATCCAAGCTGAGAACTGGGATGAAAATTTGCCTTGGCTTTCTCAGAGGAAAGATGTTGTATGCCATTGCCCTGACCAGAGCCAGCTTTGTGCTCTAGTTTTTCTGGAAGCAGCTGTTCTCTCTTCCTGCCTCCAGTAATCTTTCTGTTCTCCCTGTGCACTTCCCTCTCCTTTGTTGCTCCTTCCTCTTCTCCCGTGTTACTGAAATGGATCTGCCTTAACACTTAATATCTAATATCTAATATTTCACTTACCAAAAGCAGCGATACTGTGCCTGCATCCTCAGATAACACATCTCCCATTTATAGACAGCAACAGCCCATAGCCTGATGCGACATTCTGGGCACACGCAATAGAAATGAGACATTTGTACAGTTTTGGAAAGTTCGTAAGCATGAAGAAACAACAGAATTGGACCCGTTGGTAGTCATGCCTGGAACTGCTCATGAGCATCTCCTCAGCAGGGCTGGATATCCCCGTGTAGGTTCACAGCACTGTTGGAGGGCAGTTTCTCCTTGCCTGTACATTCCCTTAATGCCTCCACAGCTGCCTGCTTGTAAGCTCTGCTGAAAATAGCAAGGTTGCAAAGCTGGTACGGCAGCTCCTTGAGGCATCTTTGCCTTGCCCACCGAGTGCTATGCAGGCAGGTTTGTAGGAGCTGCCGCCGTGTGTGGGGAGGCAGGCTGAGAGGGGCAGTGAGGCGGTGGCATTGCTGTGGCGGGGACTGGTCTAGGCTAGGCCCTGCAGGCTTCCGGGCTTCATTTCTGGTTTTCTGAGGAGCAGGGGGGCAGCAGGGCTCTCTCACCCCCCGTCTGGGAATTGGCAGTAATGTTTGGCACCCAAGTACGAGTTCGAAAGAAAAAGCACTGGATATTGCTCGTGGGGTGCTGATGAGTTTGCACTATTGTTTAAAAATACGGTTTTAACATGTCGGTGCCTTACAAACACAAGCTGAGTGGGTAGAGTCTAAGTTGCTGTTCGTGTTTTATGTGAATTCTATTGATGTGTTTATGCGTTTTGCACTCACTGTATTTTTTAATGGATTAAAATGAAACGTTAACTTCTACCAACGGCTCGCTGCTCCGCACGGCTTGGGGGAAGGCTGCAGGGGCGGGAGGGTGAAGCGGCGCAGAGGCGGGGAGGGGCCCGGGGGAGGCGGGGCTTCCCGCCCCCCCCCCGCGGCGTCGGCGCT
>NW_008824350.1:1604119-1611415 GCF_000699105.1 Pygoscelis adeliae
CGATGAAGGTGGAGGTGTTGGTCCACCAGGGCCACAGCTTGTCCGGCGCCATCCCCGGGCCGGTGGTGGCCAAGGCCGAGGTGGAGAGGTGGTTCACGGCCCCTGGCGTGCGGAGGATCCGGCTGAAGGAGGGAGGCGTAAGGGGCTCCCTCTTCCTGCCGCCGGGTGAGTGCCCCGCCCGGAGACCTTCGCCCTGGGGCCGGTGGGACCCCTCGGCTTCTCTGTCCAGAGCAAGGAAAGTCTCTTTTAAAAGAAAAAACATACAAAGGATATCACCCGGGAAATCCATATTCCATAATAGATCTGAACGCCGCCCTGCAGACAGGTGGCCGGGTTTTTTCCCTTATAATCTTACGGAGACGCTCCCAAAGGCTGGTCGGGACACGGCCCCGCTTGTGAGTGGCCACGCTGCCTGGCCCTTATCGGCAGCACCGGGCAGGGCAGGCACGGGCAGTTGGCTCTTGTGAGACAGGCAGAGGCTAAATGAGAATAGGGGTTGTAGAGTTTACCATGTCGCTGCTCTCGGTGTACGAGTTTTCAGTAGGTTTGATGTTTGTTCTGGACTACCAGAATCTGTAACAGTCAGAAAAGCTGATAAGCTTCATCGTGTGAGCCTGTGCTAAATCTCCCAAGGATTTTACCCTGAGTAGGATAGAATCGAAAAGGCATTTTTCTTCCCTGTGAAACACATGTCAGTAAGCAAAGCAGCGGAAGAGATTCTAGAAGATACAGGTGTTCCACCTCTGTTATACCAGAGCCAAAGCTAAGTAAATAGTTGAGTTACTTCGGTTGTTCTGTGGTATAAACGCAAAACAGATTTCTGAGCAAGTTCTGCCATTCTGCTTGTGGGATGATTGTGCTTTATGAGGTGTGATATTCTGATGGACTGCTAGTGTTGTTGGAAAATGAAACCTTACACCGATGATGGTGTTTGTACGCTTGAGCCATGATTTAAACTTCTTGTATTTCCCTGAGTGTTGTGCTACTAGAACTGCCCTCCATATTACCTCTAATTTATAATGACTTGGTTCAGCAAATCCTGTAAGTACCACTACAGTTACTAGGGATTTAGGTATTTTCAGTGAATGATTTCCAAACCAATAATCTTTTTATCCATTTAGATACAGATCCAAAGTCCACTGAAGAAAAAACAACAGAGATTGAACTTTGAATTTTGGATCAAATGTTTAGTCAGCATTCTGGGTTTTCCATCACTGAGACGTGGTTGTTTTGATATATCCTGCCTTAGAGGATGAGCTGGATTTCTGCTGAGCTTAGTGGGAATCCAGAGAGCTGCAAGGTGGAACTGCATTTTTCCCTTTAGAAAGTCTGGCATTGTAATACAGTGGAAAAGTCTGTAATCATTGCTTAAATGATACTGGCATCCTTTTTGATGGAGGATCCAGTTACAGCATTACTATCATACCTTTCTTTGCTCCAGGGATGGAAAAATGTTAATATTATTAAGATAGGAGTCTTAAATGTGAACTGTTCTTAGTAAAAGTGAGATGACATGAGCGGGCTTATGCTGTAATTTTAAAATGAAAGCGATTTCTCAATTCAGGCATGAGTTACAGGTGTGTGGGTTTTTTGTTTTTAAGCAGTAAGAAAGTTGTCTAGCCCATTTTATCCTGCTTTTTAGTGAGCTATGCAGAAACTGTATACTTGGGCATGTGTAGCCACTCAGGAAGGCAGTCCAGGATCCTTGTCTGAGTTAAAGTTTGTCTTCATGAGAGAGAAACACATTGATGCTTGACTGCGTTCTGATCACATGTTCTTGCTAGAAAGCTTTCCAGGTAGGGGTGATGAATGAATGAATACTTTTTTTTTTCTAGCCATCTAGGCTGACTACAGGTTACTGTTGATCATCGCATTATGATAAATTTATCCAGACATATTTTCTCTCAAGTAGAATATTGAACTTCTATGAAAAATTTCAGAACTGAAAGGAAAAGAACCCAAAAACGTGTTTCAGTCCTTTTCTGACTTCCTAATGCTTTAAGTTAGGAGGTTTCCACCATCTAGCACGTGTTGTCCAAAACTTTCTTTTCTCAAGCGCCTTGAAATGCCAGAGGTCTTTCCTTTATTGCATATAGGTAATGTCAGAGAGTTAATGCACTCTTGCACAAGCAGGTACTTTTTCTGCTGAGATAGTTGTAGTGAGCTGGATCCGAGTACATCAGTGGCGACGTCTGGTGGTCAGGGGGAAAAAAAAGTAAAAAAAGAAATTGCCTGCCTGGGGTCTTTATAGTTCCAAGAGGTGTATCCTTAGCCCTTTAACCCAAGATCTGCTGGCATGGCATACAGTAATATCACAACACGACCTTGGCTGCAAAAGCATGCTCGTTTAAAATTGTGGTTCTGATTATTTCTGTAGTTTTGTGGGACTGATTGTATACATGTATATGCATGTTTATGTCAGTCATGCACACATAACCGCACCCATATAGCTCTCAGTTTTACCCTCTGTCTCTTCACATCTGCAGTAGCAGTCCTGCTGCCAAGTGTTACAGTGCTGATGTTGAGATAGAGCTAGTAAGTCCAGTTGATTTCATCAAACAATGGGTGTCTCTGCTGTGCTTTGCTCAATGCACTTTATTCCAGAGCTTGCGTAAGTTTTGTAGAATTTACTTCCAGCGCTCAGTGCTCTTGCCTCATTAGTAATGAGCTTGCACTTTGTTAATTAAGGTATGACTTCTTTGTGGGAAAATAGCTGATTTAGAGTATGATTGTTCTGAGGGTGGGAGGTTAAGACCATTGAAAAATACATTTAGAACAGTTTTTTTTTAAAAAAAAAGTTTAACTGTTCACATGTTTTTACAGGAAGGTAAGGACCTATTCTTAGTTTGAAATAGCTAAAGTGGTATACAGCATTGGTTCTCTAATCTCTGCTGTGCAAGTGGAAAAGTAATGAGTATTAATAGAAAATGTCTTAAGCCTTCTATATTTTGTTGTTCACTCTTCACCAGATAGTTTTTAGTGTCCTGTTTGATAACTTGTCCTCTGTGCCTCTTCTTTTTACTATAGGGGATGGCCCCTTTCCAGGAGTGATTGACATGTATGGTGACGAAGGAGGCTTGATTGAATTTAGATCCAGTCTCCTGGCTACCCGTGGTTTTGCTGCTCTTTCTCTTCCATATTTTGACTTTGAAGATCTGCCTAAGGTCATGAAAGAATTCAAACTTGAGTACTTTGAGGAGGCAGCTAGATTCCTACGGCGTCACCCAAAGGTGAGTGTAATGAGAGAACTCTCAGGACAAGGGAGGATTTGGCAGTCATGCCCAAGTGGTGGCGGTGATTTTATTTGGAGTATCAGTCTCTGCTGGGCAGGTTTAGGCCCAGTAATGGAAAAAGTGTAGGTCCTGCATAGGCGGCTATGTATATGACTGCAGAGAGTGAATTTCTTCTAGCACAAACTGTCTGCCAAATAAGTTCATGCTGGAAACTAGAAGATTCCTGATCATTAGAACAGTGAAGTGCTGGAATATCCTCCAAACAGGAGCAGTGGTGATAAAGATGTTTTTGGTCTTTTTAAATGAAAGCAATTAATTTAAGAGAGGACAATACAAAACTGCTCAATAGTCAGCAAAGGAATGGTTTTGATGACTTGGGATGTTGCTTTCAGTTTTACTTTCCAGGCTAGAAAAGGACAAGACTAAATACTACTTAGCTAATCCTTCAAATGTCATTTGTGAGGTTACTTTATTTGCCTGAGACATATATAGCAACAGACTGTGCTTGAATTTCCTGCTACCTGTTTTGGGAAAAAGAGAAAATACTTGGTTCAAAATATGCAGTAGGGACTAGGTGAGGTCCAAGTGATGGTACTTCTTGTGCCTCTCTGTGTTATTTTTTGGGGGGTTTGACAGCTCTTGTTGTCTCTGAAAAATAAGACGCTAAACAGAGGGAAGAGCCTGGGTCCAGGCTGTAGCTTTCCAACAGGTCACATCAATAATTAACCTTTTTTTTTTTTTTTTAAATAACACAGCTCCAAAGGCATTTAATGGCTAATCCCATTATAATGCATACTTCCTTTCTTCCTTTCTTCCTCTCTTCCTTTCCTCTCCCTCCCCCCCCACCCCCATCTTATCTGAAGGTGAAAGGACCAGGAGTTGGAGTGATTGGGACTGGGAAAGGGGCAGAATTAGCACTCTCCATGATCACCTTCCTGCCAGAAGTAGTGGCTGCGGGCTGTATCTCCGGCTGTAGTTCAAACACAGTTGCCGACCTCCATTATGGTGAGATGACTCTGCCTGGGCTGCGTTTTGATATTAATAAGGTCAGTGTTTCTGACGCTGGTGTATTTGACACTTTTGAAGCTCTGGATGACCCAAGGAATCCTGCTAATTCTCCTTGCACGATCCCCATTGAAAAAGCAGAAGGTCACTTTCTCTTAGTGGTAGGGGAAGGTGATCGTATGTGGAAGAGCTCCTTATATGCAGAGCTGGTAATCGGGCGTCTACGCCAGCACGGGAAAGAAAACTTCAAACTCTTGAGTTATCCAGGAGCAGGTCACCGAATTGATCCTCCTTCTACTCCATTTTGTCAGGTAGCTATGGATCGTGTTCTGGGGGTGCCTGTTCTTGGGGGTGGAGAGAGCAAAGCACATGCCCATGCACAGGAACACTCCTGGGGAAAGATTCAGGAGTTTCTGCACTTGCATTTGGGATGAACACTTAAGCACCTGCAAGCTGTTGCAGAACAGCAGAGGACTGAGCTTGAGCCACCAAAATGACTGGTGAATTGGAGGGACTGACTGAGAAAAGCTTTGAAATATGAAATAACCAAATGACTACTTAGCTACAACTATAAATCCAAAAAGAAAGGGATTTAGTTGGACTAGCCTAAGTTATTTTAACTAGGTACACAGAGGAGAAGTGAAACAATGATAAGTAGGCTGCATTGTAGTACAAATTTGACAGCCTGAATTGGTCATGATATCGAGAAACAAGTATCTGAAGAGAGTAGTAGGTACTTTCTTGCTTGTAGTATTTATGGCTCGGAGAATTTAACAGCTAGCCTGCACCCTCAGCAATGACAGACAGGACCGCACCTGGGGAATGATGGCAACCCATGGATGATAAACTTTGACATCAAAATGATGATTCTGGCTTTGGGTCTTAAGTTACCTTAGCCCAGAACTCTCAGATTTACAGCCATACACACCTTAAGAAATGTTTTCTATTTACATGAAGCTGGGGATATCTATTTGTAATGAGGTTCATATACCTTGACCTTAGGTAGTGGTCTCCTGGTGACACAGTCTGTTTCTTTCCAACAAAAAATACCTGTAGAGTGGGAAAATGAAGAGTACTTTTCCTGTCATCCCAGGAGAATGGCAGCACTAGCACTGTCTTGCATTAGGGATGTAACCATCTGTTCCTATAATGTCTTGGGTTGGCATTTGACACTCAGGGTATTAAAATTCTGTTGGATAGGTTAAAGCATGGTTAAATGCAGTTATGCTATGTGCAAGTCTTGCTTCTCTCTTTGTTGCTTGTTTAAAACTTAATAACACCTGCCACTAAGTTAGGGATTAATTACTTGTGGAACTCTTTAGTAATGATGTTGACAAATGCTGACAGCTGTTCTTAGGGAGGGAGAGAGAGAAGGTTTTCTGTCTCTCAACAGAAGAGACAGTAGAAGATTAAGACTGACTGTAAAAGGCTGTCACCTTATGGCAGTGATTAACTTAGAATCATAATACTTAAAAAAAAAAAAAAAACAAACAACCCCAAAACTAACAGCCCCCCAAACCCAAAACAAAAAAAAAACCCAAACCCAAATCTAGGATATGTTTTCCATGACTGCCTGAAATTGTGGGTGGGCTGGTTAGTTTGTTTTTCATCCTAATTAATTTTTGGCTAGTGCCTTATTTTTCTCCACCATTCAGGTAGAAAGAAACAACTTCTCAAATGAGTTGATCTCTCGAGAGGGTCTTGCTGGAATGGTGCCAGTGCTGAGGGCCTGTTTAACAAGGGCCTCTAGCAATACAATTTCTCCTTCCAAGGTCATTTTGTCAGACCAGTTTGAGAGCTGCCCAGGAAGATACGAAACCTGCATTTATGGTACTCAGTTTTGCTTTGCTCTCAGGGATCTCTTCAGTTAACTGTCATTATGTGGCTGCTCAGGTCTCATTAGCTTTCTGCAACTCTTATTACTCCTTATCATTTGATTGAAGTCATATGTTCTCCACACGCCATCACTGCCAATTGAACAATTTATCCATCCACTCCTTACAAGAGAAGCTCCGTCCTGCTTGTTCCACACAAAATGTCTTCGTGCCTAGTCTCTCTAAACTCCCTCACCGGCTGAAGAGGCTCTTGCAGAGTCGTATCTGGCGCTTGAACCTCCACGTAGCACCTCCACTGCTAAAACTGGCAGCCCCAGAAGTCCAGGACCACAGCCTGCTGTGTGATGTGCATGTTGGTGTCACCTGTGCTTAGTACCCTGCCTTTTTTCCAAATGCACTCCAAGTTGCAACCATAGAGGAAAGGGTTGTCTGAAGGTTCCTCCGTTTGTTCTGTCTGCCTCGTCATATGCATCTTCAGCTGTCAGAGCTGTGTAACTGGGGTACAGCAGCACCTCCTCTAACCCCATTTTGTTGCCCTCCTGGTACTGATTCCTGTGTCTCCACGCTGCAGTCCTACCTCAGCATATCCATTGCTGTGCAAGACTGCAAGCCGGAGGTTCAGGAAGTAAATGTTAAGCTGTAAATAAAACAAAAACCAGGTAGCGTGAAAGTCCTCAGGCTCTGTTTCTAAAGCACAAGCCTTTAAAATAATTCAGTGTTAGATGTTGTCAGAGATACGCAATTTGAAACAGAAGTAAAACGCTCCTTTATTGAAAAGCCTGTGTAAGAACTTGATGTTATATTTTTGTTTCTGAATAGTTCATTTGTTCAGAAAGCTGAATGATGTTTTTTAAACAAAGAAAGGAGGAAAAAGAATGTAATTTTACTGTGAAGATCCTTTTGTGAACAGGTCGGGGTATTCCTGGACAACGTAATTCACAGAAGGGTCTGTAAGAAAACCAGCCAACTTTTGCACTAGTACGTTGTACATTTACAATGCCACTTGGAGACCAAAGATACGTTGCAGACACTCCGCAGGTGCTAATGTAGCTGTTTCCTGAAGTGCACATTAAACCGAGTGCCCGATTACGGCCTTGGTTAAAGCCGTGTTGTTGACGTTGTTTTGCATTCCTTGCCTGGCAAAGCCACCGCTTGTGTGGCTGGATGAGCTTCGCTAGCTGAACCTGGGGGGGGCCCGGGGCGCGGCTGACCCTGGGGTTCCG
>NW_008824350.1:1612336-1644909 GCF_000699105.1 Pygoscelis adeliae
AGCGGCAGCGCGGAGCCGAGCTGGTCTCTGGCGCCGAGCATAAGCTGGCTAGAAGGCAGCCCAGTGCTCGGGGCGTTGGCTGAGGCGGGGGAGTTGTGGCCTGTTAACTGTGCCATGCAAAGGGGGATTTCAAGGATAGATGGAAGTAGTGGGGAGTCTGGGGTGCCATCATATAAAAAACTGAGTTAGTACGTGTTTTCAAGGCAGCAGTATCTGCGACTGCTGCAGTGATTAGCTTGGTATCTGTTGCTGTGCGATTCTGATTTGCTCTATTTAACATATAAATAAATGTTTGCAAATGAAGGCAAAGTGTCACTGTTTTACTTTTTCTTGGGGGTCTGAACTTTAGAAATACTCCGTGTCCAACAGCCATGTTTTTTTGGGAAAAAAATACTTCTTTTGTTACAACTTTTATATGTACAGGGATTTTTTTTTTCCCCCTTAAGGTATTAATATTTCTTGTTCCTGCCATGTTGATGGTGACTTTTCAGGGTGACAATTTCAGCTATTGATCACTTGGCATTTTGAATATTTTAAGTAATATGACTTTCTTTAGTCTAAATACGTGTAGGAAATTGTTCAATATGCAGGTAGAGGAACCCTGAAAATAGGCTTCTCAGAGGGAGGTTTCCCTTAAGTCACCTCCCTTGGCAGAAGATACTACGATTTATCTACAGAAATTTCAAGTGCACTTCAAAGGAAATGAAATCCCTGATACATGTTCTCCAGATAACCCTCTACGCTGATTTTCATATTTCCACCAAATCGGATATTACAATGGGAGAGAAGAGTCAGCAGAGGTCAGGGAAGAAGCTGCTCCTTGTGCTCATGGGGATCACTAACTTTAAAGTCCAATCTGGTTTTAGGCATGAGTTTGAAACAGAAGCAGGCGCTGGTCAGGTGAATCCGTTTCTGTCTTCAACATGAGTGACCGAGATCATGTACCCGAATGCCGTAACAATTGGCTACCATAATTATGAAAAATGCAATGAAGTTCCTGTCCAAAAAAACTGATTAACTGGAAGCCAGTTGTTTTTGCTGGCACACTGGTAGCTGTTAATCGGGTTTCGTGAGGCTGTCGGAGTGGGAACTAGGGATGTGATCATCTGAACAGGAGGAGGTCGTGCAGGTGTTTATCTGCAGCAGACATCAAGGAGGTACTGCCATGGCACAAGTTTCCCAGGTCATCTGCAATGGGACCTAGAGCTACCTACCACATGGTAGGATAAAAAAACAGGATTAAAACGGATGCCTGTCAGTGGGCAGAAGCAGCTGGAACACAGCTCAGTGATGTATGTCTAAATGAAGGTATATATTGATATTTGAGATGCATGCTCAGACTCCTTGGTATTGCTGGGTCTTAGACTGCTGCTGGGTGTTCAGCGGCTGTAGCCATTCTTTTATATGCAGCTGTCTTGACTGTTGTCTTTTACCATTGGGTCCAGAGTTTCCAGTGGTCTAAAGTACCCAAGACTAAAGCTCTGTGACGGAGGTGATTGCCTGTAAGATTTTGCGTGGAAGTTAGTTTGTTGGTTTTAACTTTTACAGTTGTTTTTTTGATATCTGATTACCTGAAAGGCTGCTTCTATCCACATGTGGTAGTGCTACACTTAAGAGCAATAGAGATGCCCAAACTAGAGTCCTCCTGTTTTTGTAGAAAGGAGGCTGTTGATAAGTTTTTGTGAAGGTTGGTCTCTGAAACCTTTTTAATCTGAAAGACATCTTGGAATATGTTTAATGTTTAGGACACATCAGAGTTTCTCTATGTACTACTGATTTGGATATCATCGTGTGGTTTTGATAAGACTCTGATGTGAGGCAGAAAAGTTGGAGTTAGTGACAACAGAAAGTTGGTCAGTGGGTCAATCCTTACAAAGCCTTGTACAGCAACTCTCAGATTTTTCCTAACTGAATAATACATGTTTTCACATCGCATGATGTGACTCGACATAAAACGATGGGAGAAAAACAAATATAAACAATCCAGATCGCTCTTGATTTTTGGCAAGATGTACCTTATTTTCCTCAGTGAATCTTAAGAGGCTGTATCATTCTGTCTACTCACAGACTTGCTTTCAGACAGGAAGTTGCTAATGCACAATAATAGAAAGTGTGGGGTTTTAAGAGCATTAGACCACATTTTTCAGTGCAGTAACTTCTTATGTCTTTGAATTTAATTGAATTTCACCATCAAAGCTAACAAGCACTGTCCCAAATGCGTGCTCCACACAGGGCAGAGAGTAAGATCAGGAAGATAATGTCCTCGCATGAAGCCAATTGATTGCTTCTGAAAATGCTACCGAGTACACCAGAAAATAAAATTACACGACACTGAGGGGTTCCAGCTTCTTAGACTCAGCTGGAGGAAGATAATACAGGAAAGTGGTAGAAGGGGGTAGACAAGCAGGATAGGGAGAGAGAAGGGAGAGGAGATAGGTTTGCAGTGAACAAGCCAACTAAAAATTTGCAATGAATATTCATTTAAATTTGTTTCATTTTTAGGCAAAAGCAACAACTATCAAAGAAGCTCTAGCCAAATGGGTAAGTACTAGAACAGTATCTAGCTGCTTTGCAGTACTCCATGGCATGGGTTTTGACTCTATTCAGATAAATTTATTTGTCAAACTTATTGTAAGAAATACGTTTGCTTGAAACATCTGCTATAAGAAGTTTCACAAAGTAAAAATGTTGTTATTTATTATTATTATTGAAGTATAATACATTCTGTTGGACTTTGTGTTCTTGTTAAATTGGTACGGCTGGTAAAGGTAAGTCTTATTTGCTCTCCTGCCTTGTTCTGCTGAATATGTGTTGATAAAAGGCCTGAGGCTACAAAGAGATTTAAAGTTGGGGATGTCTTATGTTCTAATGATGCTCTGTTCATTTTACCTAAGTGTAGTCCTTCCCACAGAATAAACAAGTATGAAATTCTCACTGTACTGAAGTCTGCGAAACTTCTACTATTGTCTTTTAACACACGGGCCCTCATATTGTGCAAAGCTTAACTCAGAGTGAGTTTCTTGCTTGTTTTTCTTCTTGAAGTACTGTGTTAATACAGACAGTCACTTGGGGCGGTGACTGACCTGGTCTTGGAGCCTTCTAGAAAGCTGTTTGTTGGCAAGGACGCAGATGTAATTTCAAATGATGATATAGGATGCTCTGGGGTCAGGTTCACAGTCCAGTAAAACCAGTGAGAACCTTTCCCCAGTCTCAGTGAATTTTAGATTAGGACCCAGATGTGCTGTTGGGTATACGTGCGCTCTCCTGCTAATTCTGGCCAGCTGCTAGAGCAAGAGTTTATAAATGTTTTGGTCTCTAGAAGATCGGGATGTGAGGCAGTGTGGGCAGGTACAGTTGAAAGCCAGAAGATCTGTACCATCAGCTTGAGGTACTCGTCTGTGACTGAAGACTACTTCCTTTTTGAATTTTATCATTGTTTAGTACCTTCAGTATTTCAGGGTTTTTTCAGTTATGTTGGTATATCCCACAAACTTCACTCCTGCTCTCCTAATAAGAACTAGAATGCAACAACTTGCAGACATTAGCATTACTGGAGGTGTGAACTGAGTATTAAAAAATTTTGCTTTTCCTCCCTCACTCTTTCTGCTCTCCAAAACCACAGCTCCATGTTTCCTATTAAAGATTTATTTTCCATTTGCTCCTATGTCACACGTCTCTTAGAGATAATAGACCTGTGTCAGTGAGTTTCCATAAATGTTAGGCATGAAGTGCTGAATTTGCTTTTCTGTTCATGTTATTGGGGGTGGGTCTAAATCTTCCTTTTACCACTCTTAATCTGGGTCCATGTGACTTGTAAAATGGGACCTGGTGGTGTGTTGCATTCCGGATGTTTTTCTTCCCTCTGACATAAGGGTTTACCTATGCCCTACAGTCAGGGTGACATTAGTTAAATCAAAGCAAGTTTAACTTAGCAAACACGTAACCTGTTCTTAAAAAAGTGTCTGTTCTACCTGTGGTCTCTCTGGGGCTTATTGTAGTTGTTCAGCTGACCTTTCTTCCAGAAGTGCACGGCAACCAGGATTAATTTTCTTCCTGCAAGTGCTCACTGCTGGCCACAGTCTGTGTTGGAAGCTCTCTCCCTTTCATGTTTTTAAGAAAAAAAGTATTTTTATTTGTTGGTATAAACTGGTCGATTATAAACCAAGTATAAATGCAAATAGATACAGTGCTGTTCTTAGAAAAGAAAATGGAAGTTTCACATTTATATAGTGACTTAGTTTGAACACATTCACCGTATTCTAGCAAAACATCTGACATGCTTATTTGCTAAATCGCTAATCATGAGTGAAAATACTATCACACTGAATTTGGACAGAAACTGCAATACAAGTAAATGCACGAGGCAACATGCTATTTTTTATGAAATGAAGTTGCCTGAAGTATTTTGGGTACATAAGAGAGAAAATAATGTTATCAAAACCTGATCTTGTGCTGTGGGATTCTTAAAGACTTCTGGGATGCAATTCATTTCATTGAAAAGTAGCCATATAAACCAGGCCAGACCTCAGCTATCTCACTTTTCAGCAGCTGCGTAAAAATGGGGGAGAAAACAAGAGCTCTTGTTTTGAAAGCGCCGAGTAGATTTCTCCTTTGTTAATGGACCTCCAGTCCTCCCACTGCAGCTGAGTGAATTGACAAAATGCTCCCTTTGTGATGTCAGGGAGGCAGCTGTCAAAACTGGTGGTACTACCTAAATAGATACTTGTTCCAAGTGTTTAGTCAATAATTGCCATCACTTCAGAGTTTTAAAAGATTTAATAGACTACATTTTTTAATAAACCCAAATGCTGAAGTTATGACCATTTTTCTAAAGCTCTGAGCTTTATAAAGTATTTAATCTAGAAAATTATCAACCTAGATTGTAAATAGGAAATTTGTGTTTTGCTGTATTCTCTAAAGTGTGAAATCTTCCCCCGCTCTTTCTTAACAGATAATTAGAATTTTTTAATTTTTTTTTAGATTCTTATCTCTGTGAATCTGTTGAGGTTCTCCCCCAAAACGCACTCCCCCGTGTTCAGTTTGTGTTGTGAGTTAGGTGTGAGGTCCGAGTTTTCTGGGTGAAGTGGGAAGAGGATTTTTCTGTCGGAGCTTTTAAGAATCGGCGTCTGCTACAGACTGGCCCTAGTTGACACTCCTATATGTCAGTCCTCATGGAAGTACCTTCATTCCGAATTTTAAACCTCCATCTATTCTCCATTTCTTTACAGCAGAGGACCCCTTAGTTAAATTGCTCAAGTGTAACACAGCTTTTAAAAAAAGCATATGTAATGTGTAAGTTCTTTTAATATCTTGAAAATAAGCTAGCGTGTCCCTCTTTATGCTATACCAGCAGAAATCTTGATAAACCGTATTAAAAATGCGTTCGTTTTCCAGTAATACCTTTTAGTAGTATATTGGAATTACTTCTATGGTAATTACTTTTATAGTAATTTTTTAGTATAGTAATTTTTAGTAACTGCATGTAGCAGTGAGCGTCTTCTTCACCTTCTTTTTTCTTTAGGAAGAAAAAAATGGCCAGAAGGCTTCAGAGGCAAAGGAGGTGAAACTGTACGGTCAGATTCCTCCTGTAGAGAGGATGGATGAATCTCTCTCCACGCTTGTTAACTGCGAGTAAGTTCAGTTAAAAACAAGTTGGAAACCAGACGTTCTCTTCAATTTTTATTAATTTTCAGTTTTTCTGCTGTCCACTGTGCAAATATGTATTTACTATGTTTAAGTGTGGCCTTCAAAGCAGCAGCTTTCTCTTCTTCTCAGCTAAGCTTCTCTTTCCGCACACAGTTCCACTTTTTAATTAGAAGAACCGTCACGTAACTGAGAAGATGGTAGGGAAGATTCTATATTGATATTTGCCCCCGGAAAATTGGTATATTGTTTATCGGTATATAAATACAGGTCCACGTTTGGAGTCTATGAGCTAACTGGCACGTTTATGATCCATTCCAAAATTTTTGCAAAAACAAAGGAGACCTAACCAGGACTTTCAGAAGGAAATTAGAGCCATTTCAGAAATAAATGTCCATGCATTTGTTAAGGCTAGGCATAAAAAGATAATCCAATATGTCATGTAAGTAACTCGTGGTAATTTCCCAGAAGCTAAATAAAGTTGCAGAAGTCTTGATGGTTTGAGGATATTTTGAGTCTGTTTAGACATCCAGTTAGTTTACCATCTGATGAGAGAAGAATAGACAATTATTTCTAATGCAGTGGTGTTTGGACGTTGAACTCTTCTGATATAGTGATCCCTTGTATACTGTGAATTGATTATTCTTGCTTTTCAAGGAAACTATCGCTGTCTACAAACTGCATTGAAAGAATCGCCAACTTGAACAGCCTAAGTAAGTGACAAGCCAGTGATCGATTATGTTTGTTTTCTAGTTGCTTGGATAGGACATACACCATAATTTGTTATATGCATCCAGCTTTATACCTGTTCTTATCCTTTTTAATTCCTTCCTCTTAGAAAACTACAAGTGACCTTTAAAATTATCAGTCTTACTGGAGAATGCGTGTTTAGCAATAATGGTGTATTAAAGCACATATCCCTATGCACTAGCCTTGGCAGTTGTCTTGCTGTGCAAGTTTAAAAAAAATCCATTCAGGAAAGCACCTTTGTATTCAAAACCTAATCAGTTCTAGAGTGATTTAATGACCAATTTCCACACTCGTCATGGAGACAAGTCTGCAGTTCAACAACTGTAATTGTGGTATTGGTTGGAGTGAGGTTGGAGTGTTGTAGATCTGGATGGAAAAACACCATTCCGCTTTGCAGAGGATTTGGATATACTTGGTTTGATTTCGTTCTTACTTGAAAGGGGCGTGCCATCTGTCTAGAAGTGGAACTGAACTTTTATTTCGTGGGCAGCTGTCTATGACACCTTGAAACCCATTAGCTTACTGACTTTAGGACAGCAGTCTTAATCGTCTGCCCTCAAGACTTTGACTCTGTGGCATGAGGCTGGCAAAGAGCTGCAGGTTTGGGGCTGGGGCTTCCAGGCTTTTCTGTCCCCATCAAATTGCCAGACCAGACAGACAAGGAACCTGGAATCCCATCCTCTCCAACTACACACCAATAGGGTTGTCAAGGAGCTTGATGAACTTACTTGTTTCATAATATGCTCAGACTTCAACAAATTTGCAAATGGTAATCAGGGAAAAAGTATTCCTGTAGTCTTTCCAAATAACTGTACTGTAGTATTTCAATTTGAGTAACTCTATCATGAGCAAAAAATAATGAGGCAGTTATATATAAAAGTGAAACCAATGAATTTTTTTAGAGGGATAAAACATTAAAAGCCTTTAAAGCATCTTAAATATTTATATTAATAAAATGTAGAATCAAAACATCCAGTCTGTACCAAATATTTGATCCCAAAGGCAGACAAACTAGAACTACGTGCTCTGTCTCTTAAAAGTACAGAATATGAGGAACTCAGCATCTCTATTGGCTTCTGTGAAAGAGAGAGAAAGCAGTGCTTATAGCTATGAAAAACAATAATTATTACATATTTGCTTTTGTTTATTGCAGAGAGGAAGCTGAGAAATCTTTTTAAGCATCTACACTCTTTTCAGACAGAAAAGATTAGTATTAAATGTATATACCTGATATTGTAGTTATCTTGAGTAGATAATTCTGTGTAAAGGATCACACCCCTGTATCCATACATGTGAGTAAGATGTTTTAGATGACAGCAACAAGTGTTAGTTTTGGTTTTAGAGAGTGTAAATGTTCCATGAGGGAGATCTTTCTCCCTTTAAAATATAGAATATCTCAGAATAAGAATAATAAAAAACAGTAACAGCAGTTAGAAACAATTTTAAGGCACGGCTTTTTAAGCAATCCGTCATTTTTTTTATTTGTAAGTATCCTCTCATTTCTTACAAATTTCAAAAGCTAGTGCAAACTTATAATGTATAAATGTGAGTTACAGAGAGAATAGCTGGCTAGGCCAAAAGGCCATCTCCCAGCGCTCTCCCCTGTGGATGGGGATTCTTAGGGATATTCTGGAGAATATTAGCAGTAGTAGGCTTTAGACTTACTGATTGTGATTCTACGTTTTTTGGGCATGGTCATGTATTAAGCTGTTGTGTTTAAAAAGAAAAAGCATTCTCATTGTACCTCAACTTTTTAATGAAAACTAATCTTCCTGTTTTAGATATTTGCCAGGTGTGGTTTTATCAGGTGTGGTTTCATCCCTGCATTTCTTGAGACAGAACATAAAACTATCTATTCTAGATCAGCTTTGAATCTTCATCTGTAGCAATCTCTAGCCGCTACATGTGCTGTCTGTGGAGCATCTGTTGCTACTTGGCTGGAACTTTCATTGGTCTTGCTATTAATTATTGTACCATGTATTTTCAATCATAATGCATACAAGAGCAAAACAAGATCATTAAGTATTTCATCCTTAATGCAGTTAAGAAGAAGTGTTAATACATTCATGAAAGGTATAGATCCAAAGTTATTCCAGCTACATGCTGCAACTCAGTTTGCTTATTTACACCTGCAAGAAAGCTTGTGTGAAAAATGAAAGTGAGTTATACAAAAAGACTGCTATTTTGTGATAGCTTTGAGTTACGCTAGTATTACACTAAACCCCAGCAAGAACAGCTCACTTGGAAAGGAATGTTGTCTGGCTGCTAGACCGAGTTGAAATGTCTTCCATCAGACTTCTGTAAGGCAGCTTTATATGCTGCCTTTATTATAGAAATCAAATCTGCTGCCTTAAAATAAGATTGGAACTACTTTTGCCTGGAGAAGAACTATATATGAACTATGTAAGATCAAAACTAGCAAGTTAGCAGTTAGAGTTCAGGTGCAAGGTGAAATAATAATTTTTATTGAGTATTTATCTGAACTGAATTTCAACTAGGTAACCTACACATGAGCAGCTTTGTGTTCATGAGCGTGTTTCTGAGCTGTCCACTGCATCCATTCCTGATGATCTGTGTCAGTCAGGAGGTTTTGTTTCTGTTACATCATTCTTTCTTAAGACAGCCTGTTCAGAATGCAGTTTGTTTGTAAGTAGAATATGGCGTTTTACCTGACTTACAGCATCTTCTTATATTTTAAAAAACCCCTTTTATTAACAATAAACTTTCTTTTGTCTATTACAGAAAATTTGAGGATTCTGTCTTTGGGAAGAAATAACATAAAGAACTTGAATGGATTGGTATGCGCTTCTTAGTATCAATTCTTCGCTAACAAAATGAAGTGCTGTCTAGAATGTGGGATAATTCCCCTATGTTCATAAAAGTCTTTGCTGAACTTACGTTATTGCCTAACTATTTATTTTCTCCTTCCAGTATGATCTGTTCACATTGCTTCTGAATTTTTAGATAGTCTTTTTTTTTTTTTTTGTTTAAACATTCTTCATGTTTGGAGACTCTTCAGGGCTAATTTGCTACATAAAAGGATTTTAGAAAGAGGGATTTCATTGTCTTTGACAAAGATGAGCAGAACTTCTATTTGAAAACTGCTGTCTGTCTGTAAAGCCCTTTGAATTCCACTGGCTTTACATGAAAATAATTCCTGCAGGCTTTTTGCATGAGGAATTTTCTACCTGAAGATACTTAGGCTATGCTTCTTTACTACAAATATTGGCAGTCCTATGAACACACACTTCATGAGAGTCTGTCCTTTTTATGTTAACTGGCACCCGCAGCAATATGGCTTTAGGGGAGAAGATGGTGGCAGGACTAAATCTACCAGGTAGGGGAAAATTCGTTGAGGAAAACATTGGATCAATTTTGTTACATTTGAATTAAGGGCAGAAGAACTTCTTTTCAATCAACTTCTTTTAATGAATATAGAAATTCTTTTCTTCCTCAAGAGATACTGTATGTTTCTCCCACAGAATGTTTCTCTTCAAAGCTATTCCCACCTTCAGAGATGCCGTATCTCTTAAGTGTGAAATGCAGAGTTATGTGTAATGGCTGGTTTAAAAAAACCTCTCTTCTGAGAGAATTATGAAAGGAACTTCTGGCCAACAGGTACAAACATACATGCACCTGAAATGAGTCATTCCCTCATATTGTATAAACCCCCCTCTAACGTAGTTGTTGAATTGCGTTCACTTCATGTATACTTGCAGAGCACAAGCAGCCGAATTTGTCTCCTCCGCCCCTATGCCTTAAGAACAACTACTCCAGCCAACTATTCCTTGTCTTATTCTAATATTGTGATTTGTGTCCTCCTAAGTATATTTCAGATCCTTTGCTCTTAATTCCCACGAGTATTTGTCATGCATAATTAGGGACCTGCTTAAAAGGAAATGAGGACCAATATACCTTAGTATTTTCTCACAAGGTGACCTGTAGGGGATGAAGAGAGAATCTGAAGATAAGGAAGACATAATTCTGCTTACCTGAGTAGTCCTGTCATTTTCCAGGAGGCAGTTGCAGACACTTTAGAGGAGCTGTGGATCTCATACAACTTCATTGAGAAACTGAGGGGTATCCGCGTAATGAAGAAGCTGAAGGTTCTTTATATGTCAAATAATTTGGTGAAAGACTGGGGTAAGCCACGCCTCTCTATTCTGTAACTTCTCCTGTAGTATGGTGAATGCATGAGTTAAGTCACCAAGTAAAAAATAGTTCTGTATGTTACAGGGCTTTAAGTCTCACTGATAAGCCTGCAGACATGTGCTGAATGCCTAAATACCCACTCATGCAAGAGAGTAAAAATAGTTAGAATATTGAATTTAACTTCTAAGTCCAAGGGAGTTTGTGCTTTGAATCATCTTTCTCGGACTTCTTTTAAAATGCGTATCTGTTCTTTAACCTGATACCAGTTCAAGCTCAAGCAGTCCCTATCCTGTTGCATCCCATGCTATTTATGTTTGCACTGAGTTTGAAAGGAAGGTTTGGTGCAGATGTACTTTCCATGTTCCACAACCTGGTTGGTGTTTTCACCTTTGTGGTTGCAGCAGAGTTTGTGAGACTGGCAGAGCTGCCATTACTAGAGGATCTGGTGTTTGTAGGCAATCCACTACAAGAAAAGTACGCCTCTGATCAGAAGAACAATTGGATTGAAGAAGCAACCAAACGGGTACCCAAGCTGAAAAAGCTGGATGGTGAGTTTGGGGCATGAGGCAATTGGTGTGAGTTAACAGCTTAATATAAAGGCAACCATAGGGAAATGAATCATAACCTCAGAAACTCTTCTGTGTGCCCATGTAAAATTCCTCCCTCCTCTCTTCGGAGTTATTCAGAAGTAGGCTAACTTCTGGCAGCTGAATTTTGCAGCCCTGGGTGCAGGATCTTCTGAAAGTGTTTGGATTTCGGAGTATTAAGTCCAGGTGGTCTTGCAGCCCACAGTTGGGCTTTACTCTTGAAGTTACCCAGTCAAATAGTTTTAGCACATAACTAATAGGGAACTGAAACATACTGGTTTGAAGTTCTTTTGTGGAGTTCACATGTTGACTTGTGTAACTATATAGTTAAGTGTTTAGCATTAAGTAAGTTAACAAGACTTTCATCTGCCATGTTGAATTACAGTTTTCCCAGCAAATTTGATTTACAGTTTTCCCCAACAAAAGAGGGTGACATGGGGGAATGGGGATAGACAGGAGTATGTTCTGTTTTGCTGCTGGTGCAGGGGCAAGTTTTCAAAACTTCATGCAAGTTTCCTAAATGCCTGAATATCCCTCTCTCGTCACTGCACTAAGCCTCAATTTTTAAGCTCTCCTCTCCTTTTTGTCAGTGATACGAAAATATATTAAAGCATGTCCTGATTAGTGACTAAAAGTGAGATAATTTTTAAATCTATTGTTAAAGATGTTAATTTCTGTTAATGGAGATGTTAGCTGTTCACTGTTATCTGCTCTTCACTAAAGCAATGAAGAGGAGAGCAGGACTGGTAACACTAATAAGGAGTCAGAGTAGCAGCAGGGAAGGTACGAGTGTAGGGATGGCGACAAGAGGACAGCATCAGTACAGGGAGCAACGGATGGGAAGTCAAAGCCGGATCAGCTGAAGTAGTAAGAATTCTTGGGAAGTGGAAGCCTGGTGAGAGAAGTGTACTGCTATGAAGGATGGCCTGCAATAGTCCATTTGCTGTTGTAGTAGAAAACATTTTGAGAGTGAAATAAAAAATGGAATAGGGCAAGTATCTGTACGGGCAAAGAGTAACCGTGTTAGTATAAGGTTAGACCCTTAGTTTCTTAAGCATTCCCGCAGCTGGGAGCAATGGACAGCTCTGAATTAGGCAGGTACGTTTCCTATGCAATGTAGAAAGAGGAGGATATTTGAGAATATCATCTAAATGATAGAATGTTGAGCAAAAGAGGTCAGAAATGCTGTAACTGGCCGTAAGTTCTTGCCATTACACTGTCCCAGGATCCTGTTATGCTTGTGTACTATATGTGAGATGACTAATATAGGGACCTTAAAATTATTGAAATGGTTGAAGATCTTCTGGACAAAAATAAGCACTGAAGGTCTCTTTCAGCAGGTAGGTGTCTCCTTTCTGTTAGTTCCTGTGCCAGGAACCCTGCTCAGCAGTTAGGTGCCTAAAGCACAACAGAAACCAGGCTCTGGTGGTTTTATTTTCCGTTTCCTACCTGTGAAAAAAGAAACGCAGCACCCCAACCTTACAGTAAGCAAAGGGCTCTCACCACAAAGTCTCACCATAGTTCAAGTCTCTGCCTCAGGCTGAGCAAAGCACCAGTATGACCCCGTTCCCATTACCCAGGTGACAGCGCAGGTGAATGAACATATACCTTCACGCTCCTGCTGTTCTTGTACTAGTCATTTAGGCATGTATTTGATTGTGCTATTTCAGCGTGCTGTGAGCTTACCCATACTATTGGGTTTTGCTAATGTGGGAAAAATTTATAACTTGATAAATCTTTTTTGGGGGCTGTTGACATTTCAGCTTATTTTAAATTCATGAACACACCACTGTGAGGTGGTGTGAACCCTGCAGACTGCCACAATCTGAGGTGCCCTTGCTCAACATGGCAGTTAAAAGTGATTTTTTTTTTTTAAAGTACCCAAGGGGTGGGTATAGACTATGACTCCTCTGTGCAATGCAGCTTTATTCCATGACATCCAAGTTATCCCTAAGAGATGTGACCATATTGCTTCTTGGATCTGCATTAATATAATTGTATTTTGTAGTCTGGACATCCTAGTTAGGTATCATTGAGGAGGTATCCTATACTAACTTGGTCACGTATGTCATGGAAATGGCAGCGCAAAGTAGAGGCCCAACAAGAGAAGGGTGATGTGCTAGTTGGTTGTTAGTTGAACTGACATGGTGCATCTCCCAGTGACCAAGTTAGGCTGAGCTTTGCAGGTCCTGCTTTGGTACCTTTTTTTATTCCCTGTTAACCCAAGAAGTTGGAAAAACATCCAACAGACGATCTCACCAGTTGAAGGCTTTTCTAGTTAAGAGCAGTTCAGGTATGTAGAAGGTCATGTCAGTTAGAAGCAGTGGCAGGAAATACAACTCTTTCCTCTTTCTGCTAGTCCGACTCTTTCTGCCAGTCCAGATGAGCTTTCCGGTATATCAGCATTAACTATATCTTTCTCTGCATAATCTATTTGTAAATCTTTGCAGATTTTTTTCTCTCTTTTTTTCTCTTAGGTATCCTAGTTATTAAACAAGAAGAAGATGAAGAAGGAGCAAACTGATGACACTTTCTTGTTGGGTATTTAATTATTTAAGTAACTCCAGATAGCTCGGCACATAGAACTTTTGTATAAATGTTTGTTTTGAAGAAAATCTTTGGGCAATTTTTAAAAGACCATCTTCTCTCCACAGTCTGTCACCCAAAGAGTTAGTTACCAAAATTTGGGCACACCAATTTTGTCAAGCTTATGACACCTTCTGTAGAGACCAGTGGAGCTGAGTTTATCTGCTGTTTGGCTAGCAAGAGATCCTTACCTAAACTAATACATAGCTATTTTTTAATCCCTGATTAGTGGTGCTTATTATTCACTCTTGGGTTATAATAGAACCATTTTAACTTGTTAGGTGCAGCTGGCCAACGTTATCATTGGAAACGCGGAGGCCAAAACAACAATGTTGTGGTTTAGAGACATGTTACAGGCTTTGTTGTGTTTAATTTTGTCATGGGAATCCCTCAATATTTTAAATATGCAAGTTTGCCTTTTCATCCCCTTAACTGTTACGCCAAACAGGCCCAGCAGTTGTGGACCTATGCACAAAAAAGGTATTGGTCTGATGATCGCTTGTTACTGGCCTTAAGTTTTGAATTGGGCTTCTTGCATTGGAACTCAACTGCGTTGCTTAGAAGGCCGTGTATAACATATATTTATTTATTTTAAAGAGGCAAGGGGAATTCTTTGCATGGTTTCAGTGAGACTAAAATATCTGCTAGCTCTTTTTTTGTCTCTTACTAAGAAATTATTTTCGATTGGAATATGTGGCCTGTTAGCCTACAGCTGGTTCCTAGTTTTGGTTTGGGTCACTGGTGGACATAATCCTTCTCAACTCTGGAATTTTCCTATAACTACGTAGGCTGATACTAATACAGAAACAAACAGTGAACAAAAGACCTGGGTTTGAGGGCAGAAAATTTTGGTTTTGGGGATACTTATTTTTTATGAAAGACAGATGTAAGCAGTGAGAGAAAGTGTATGTAGTTAGTGAGGAAGGTAAGATGAGATGGAAAGTGAGCATTGGAAGAAAAAAGTATCGAAGATGTACTAAACATGCTATATTGCAGGGTAACCGGTTTTAGTAAAGCCCCCTTGTATGACAGGTAGCTAGTGAAAAGCATTAAACAGTGATGAAGACATACCTGATTGCACTGCTGGATGCCAATAGTGGGTTTTTTTCTTCTTCTCTTCAGAGAATAGATCAAGTCACCTGAGTAGATTCTTCTGCAGCTTGTTTTTGGTTTTTTTCAAAAGCTTTTCTTCTAATTCATGGTACCATCTTTGTTTAAACTAAAATGGCAACAAGTGTACCTGCTGGTTCCAGACCAGGCATAGAAGGGATGGAGGCAGAATGCCACTCTTAATTATTTTGTTTGTGAAGGTGTGGCAGGAGTTGAAATCGTGGAAGTCATGGTCAGAGATAAAAAGGTAGAATTGGCCTAGACAACAGAGGTATTGATCTCAACTCAGTGCCAAAATCTGTGTGTTTGGAGACATTTTCAGAATAGACCATGCAGTGCTCTTGTCATAGCGCTTGGCCACACAGCAAAGCGTTTGAACCTCTGTAGCTGGTCCCTCCTAGCACAACGCCTACAAGTACGGCATGTATGGCTGAGTTGGCACCTCAAATGAAATGCGACAGGAGAGCGAGTGAGCGATGAGCGCACAGTCCAGTGACAAGTAATCCTGCTGGTTGATTTTTTTTTTAGTAGCTAAACATGGTCTAAGTCTGTACATTTCTGAAGGTTGTGTTCAATACAGCAAATACTCTACTTTGGCTATTTTGGGACATTCTGGGAGCAGAATAGAAACTTTAAGTGTTCTGACTATATGGTGATGATTGGAACAAAACACAGCTCCATTGACAAGATGTGAGGGATAAGAGCAGTTCCTGGCTCTTGTAAGTGACCAATACGGGCTATACATACGGGAATCAGTCCAAGAACTATTGCAGTTGTTGGTAGAGCTGTGTGTATTGTGTGGCCCACTGTCATCAGCGCTTTTCACAGATTAAGAGCACAAATTCTCTATCTCTTTTTTGGGTGCTGCATTATAAATACCACCAAAAAAGGAAAAAAATATCATTACTGAAGGAATGGGGCATCCAGTCTCAGCACAATTGTAACAGCAGCAAGGGGCACTTACAAGGTTTCCCTCGCCTCTCACCCTTCATGCTGTGATAAATTAGCATATAATTTAAAACCCTTCTGATAAAAACTGTATGTCAATCTCAATGACACAATACAGTAAGAAAAGAATAAACTGTGGCTCTCGGTTGTCAGGAGATGCTTCAGCTCAAAGCTGGGTGGAAGGTTCAGCTGAATGTTGCTTTGCCTGATCAATCATAATTACTCTCAAGAACAAATCAAACCCCCCCCTGAATTTTTTCTCCTCCAAAATAAGTAAAGTTTTCCTAAATTTTAAAATTTGCACTTTAAAATTATGCACTGGATGTGGTGGAAGACATACACAGGTGGAAGAATTAAAGCATCTGATTTGCATATTGATGGTGCTACACCATGTCATGTATAAGCTAACAGCGAAGCTCAGCCTGCACGCCCATAGGGAGCGGCTGAGGAAGCTGTTGAACGGCTTGTCTTTCTGTATTACTCTCTGCTCTTCCCTATCTCACCACATCCAATAAAGTAGTAAGCACATTATTATTCATGGATGAAAAGAGCACCCATGTAAAACTTGCAAGCCATGTGGAATTCTGCTTTTCCCAGTGAAATTATGGAGGATTAGCATCCACTTTATTCCTTAGAGAAATATCCTAAAATTAAATTAGTAATAGGAAAGAGCTAGGTTTTTTACTTGCTTGTTAGCACATTGACCTCTCTTCAAAGAGCTGATGTATGCAGTGATTATATTGAGAACTGCTGGAAAACTGTGAGAAGAGACCTGAGAACCAGCAGATTACTCAGGTTACACTAGAAGTAGACTCATCTAGAAAAATCTTCAAGCAAGAGAGCACTTTTAACATCCCCTTTGGCTATCTTTTGTATACAGTAGTTTTGTAGCATGACCAAACTGTTACATTTGCTGTGTTTAAATTATTTAGGCCTATGTTTATAAATGTTCTTCTGTGAAACTTGGTTAAAAATAATATAACATTATTTTATACAAACGTCTTTGGCTGTTGTGTAATGAAATAGTTCAGCTTGTGGAGAGCGTTCAGAAATTAAAATTTGTTCTCATTAAACTTTCCTAGCTGCTCAGGGAGCAATGTATTTATAGTATGTAAATCCTGTTCCTATTGCCTCTATATTTTAGAATAGAAAATAACTTACTTTAAAAATGCTGATATATTGTGATTTTTGTCATCTGATACATAAATTTTTCAATCTTTTAAGACATTGGCTGTCAGACTTTGTTCTTAGGTCCTAAGAGAAAAGTCTACTACTGCTATAGGGGGAAAAAATCCAAGCAAGTTAAATAAATGGCTAGTCTTTCATCAGTACCAAATTACGAATTCACTTTGAATTTAAGTGCTGTTAACAGCAATATACCATCAATTCCATTAAACCAGGACAAGAGAAGGTTAGCCGATTAATAAACTTCTGTAACAGGAACTTTACCCTTCAATAGACCGTGTCACTGAAATGTAATTTCAAAACTCAGATATAAAGAAAAAGCTTTTTACCCCACAGTCCGCAGCAGTCGATCTCAGTAATGACAAGAATAGCATCCTGCAATGATGGCTGTAATGCTAATTAAAAAACGTACAGGGAATTACTGCAGAATTCCTCACACTACCACTAACTCAAAGCTTACTAATCACTAAAATGCTTTATGAGGTCTCTTTCAGTAGTTGAAGTAACTTCCAGAAGCTTGGGCTTGGATCGACCGGTTAAAAAAGATGAGAACCAAAATGCCCAATACTTGTGACTTTTTTGATCCTGCAAAGTTTGTTTGCATGGCTTCACAGTTTTAGTACAACGTCGTCAGCCTTTGGCACTTTTGCCAGCTGGCTTTGACAGGGAGGCAAATGCAGCATTTAAAGCCTTAAACAAACTGGTGGTCTGCTATCGAGCTATCTGAAGCGAAGGCTTCTGTGTTCCCCGTCTCTTTTGCCCACCAAGCAAAATACCACTTACTTCTCCAAACGCTGTTGCTGATCAACAGCCGCATCCACAGGCATCAATTAAAGCGAGGGCTTCTACACGGAGCTGAAGAAAGAGCGTTTTAATGTCTTGGGCCGAGTCTTTTCTCCCACCAGCTTTGCCAAGGATATTGAAATGAAAATTTGCCAGCATAAATTAACTACTAAAAAGAAAACCAGTGTGCTGCCTTAGGTTCTAACTGAAATCTAGCAGGAGGCCAGACACTGATACACGTTTCTACCATCTGCTTTATGTAGTGAAACATTTGCAGTTTTTAAAGACTTCATACCCACAGGTGTGAGAAACAGTAGCCTAGTTAACTAAAAACAGTTACCTACCAAAACAGAAGGAACCTGGGTTTTGAAGACGGTAGCAGTGTATTCATATTTAAAATCCACAGCAAGAGATCCAGCTCCTGCCAGAGGAAACGAGATTAGTGCTGTGTAACAAAATATTTTTAAAAAAACCCCTTAGATTCAGGTAACAGACAAGTGCCTTTAAGACAGTATTTACTAAAACTTTTTTTAAACTCCACCATTGAAAAATATGATGCAATATGATTTAGAACTGGAGCTGTTGTTTCTACAACCAGCAGATTCAACTACTAAACAGCAGGAAAATGTTAACTTCTTCCAGCAGCTCTAGATTTTCCTCAGTCTCTACCTTCTGCCCCAGCCACAGCCATCCGGGAATTGAGATTTGATACAGGCCCCTCAGGCACCACGTTGCTCCGTGCTGCCTTTGCTCTGCCCACTGTCTTTGTAGTTGTTTCAGGTAGTGTCAGAACGCAGCTGGCCTTATTTACAGCACAGAAGCGGACCTAGAACTGTTCCCCGTGAATGTCTAACGCGCCATCAAGGTTGTTACTGGCATTGTGGGAAGGTGCTCGGCTTGGAGTGGGACACACACACAATCAACGCTTCCGTAAAGCAACTGGAGCTGCATCTGCCAGTTATTTTCTTGGCTAGAAGACATAAAACATGTCACAGGCTGGTGTCTTCGGGGAGAAGTTTACATTGAGAAACAGCCTCGAGAATTGCTATGGAGAACACAGAGGTGGGTATGACGAGAGAGCAGACTAGCTAGAAGGACTCGTAACCGCTTCCTTTGCGTGAATGCCTCACAGTCACTACCACCCCGAACCCCCCCAGCCGCTCCCTCATACCGTCAAAAAACTCAGCTATGAAACTATTTTTTAAACCTCATTTAATAAAAGGTTTTTTTAGATATATAGAGGATATTAAGTAAATAAGTTACATGGTACATTACAATCACATCAGCAAGATTTCCTTTAGTGTATTAATATTTTATAAAAAAGCACACAAAAAAATAAATTCAGTCCAGTCTATCACAACTGTACAGCAACAGGTAAATATATTTATATATGTACATTTTTAACATGTAACAGTCTTTTAAAAGGTGCCCTAGGCAGCAAACACACAAAAGGATGTGTCTGCTCACTTGTTAAAATAAAAGTTATATACTTTATTATAAAGCATTTATACAGTAATTACAAAGGCTGACTGCTCCTGTACAGTACAACAAAGCTTTGACTACAAATTTAAAAACAGAACATAAGAAGGAGGAACACAAAAAAGTTTATATCAAATCTGAACTACAAGGGGAAAAATACACGTGGAGAAGCTGCAGGAAACTGGTTTTTAAAATACACCATTACATTTCTATAAAAATATATGTTGTCTTCTAACCTGGCGAAGTTAAGGTTTTTTTCAGGCTCAGCTGTCAGCGGAATCCTAGTCTTGGAAAGAAAAGTCCTTAGACAGCTGGGGATTCAAAGTCTGTGTCTTCCTAACATTTGACGCAGGAGAGAACGAGAGCAAGTAAAGCAGCTGAACCCAAGTGACGAATTTACATAGAAACTCACCCCCCACAAAAATCAAACGTGATTTGCAGAGACCGCTTCTCCGTCTCTTTAAAGCTTTATAAACTTTCAGACACACATCAGAAGATAAAACAGGGAGAAAGTCTGTGTGGGAAAACGTGGTTTAGAATACGGTTTCTGGCAGAGGTAATCATTGGACTAAAAGTGCCGTTGTATGAAAGCAGACAAGACTTCCATAGCTACAGTCCTCCCTACTCCCATTTCTTTCAAAATAGGGTATGTATATATAGGGACTTTCTAGTCCGCTGCCTGGAAGAGAATTAAGAAGTGTGTAATTGCTGAGAGTGAGAAAGCTCACTCTTTGTGGTTTAGGAAACACTTTCTTTTTGAACGTTGGTTTTAATCTAAGGCTGTTGCAATGATAAAAATGACCGAAAGCCTCAGTTTGATAAATCAGAGTGTATTTTTGGCTAATTTGGACCTCACATTATATCTCTAGTATGGGATTAATAGATGAGTTACCTTTAAGCTTTAGAATTTCTATCTTTGCCCTGCCTTCAAACAGCTATATTCCCACCTGGTCCTAGCTAGCAAAATACCAAAGTCCTGCACAGCCGACTGAAATTCTGTAGGCCTTCACCTTACAGAGTTGAGTTCTCTCAGATACCGTTACCTGTATCAGCAAATGGAAAAGCATCAAATAAATTAAAATGCACAGTTGTTGTTCTTGCAGCTAGACTGCACACCACCTGTAGCTATATCAGATATGCATCGCAAGTGCATGCATAGATCTAGTAATTATATACACACGGAGTCTTACAAAACTGAGACGCTGCCCCATGCAGATCACAAACCTGAAAGACTGAATCTAGCTGTAAAGGGCAGACAGCACAGGCAGAAAGGCAGAAGTACGCGATCAGGGCAAAACACGGTCGATCAGGGCAAAGTGCGGTCTATCGCTGCATCTCCACAACACCCAACGCTGGCATCATAGACTCAAATATGCCCAGCCACCTGACTACTGGGCATATGACCACCTGAAGCCTGGTCTCGCACCGTAAGAGGCAAATCTATTAGTGCACATTTACGGAATTGCAGTCTATAAATCTTGTGTTTGTTCCCATAGAAAAGACAGCTAAAGCAAAGAGATGCCTTGTTCAAACTCAGCTTAATGACTGAGCATATACTGCCTTTTTTCTAAATTAACAGCAAACCCTTATACTAATTGGGGATCAGAAAATAGGCCTTTAAACGATGGAAAATAACGAGCATAGGGTTTTAAAACAGACAAATCAAGAGAACATAGCAAAGAATCTTTTTTTTTTTTTTTTTAAATTGGAACACCACAGCCTTAAATGCACACTGTGCTGCAGTAAAGAGCCACTCAAGTAATTTTTTCACCCACTAAGAAGAGTAACAGAATTCATTCCAGATTAGACAAATTCAGTTCAAATGCTTTGTCCACAGCAATTGGGGGTTGGTTGGTTTGTTTCATTAAAACAATTCTCTGCCAACTTTTGCTAGTAGGCAGGATCTAATTCAGATGTAGGATCAATTCCAAACTGCTACCGTAAGCAAGTGGGCAGCAGGTTTGGTTTGGCTCGTTTGTTTTTAAACAAGACACTCAGAGGAGCATTTTTACTTATCACCATGACAGAAAAGAGGTCTTCTGGTGGCTACTAGCAATATGTAAACATGCTCAGAAACATTTCCATTTGATCCACTTGGAATATTTACCTGATTTTGGTCAGCTGTGCTAACCCACAGCTGTTAGAGGTTGTCCTCAGAAAAAGCCCTTTTCTGATTTTCTTCCAGTGACAGACCTCACTGTATCAAATCTTCCTGTTCTCTTCTACTTCTACTGCAGCAGGGTGTTGGAGAGAAACAACCAGTACTGGATTCAGTGTGTAATACACACACCATTTTTGTGCAATTAAAAGAAAATCTCTGATTTGTTCTTATCAGCACCTCAATGGCCTATCCTAGATAAGAGGAAAAATTACTCTTATATCGATTTCCTAAAATAGGGAGAATCAGGGAAAGGTCTGGTCTTTGGAAGACTATAATGCTTCCATTCAAGCATCATCGTATCTGAAAGAAGATTAAATTGGTACTTAAAGCAATCCCACGATTTGCTCCCTAAATCTTTGTACTTCATTTCATCTGATCAGTTGTTTGTCACCATGATTTGCTATGCCATATCTAAAACTACTTCAAACTTGAAAACTCCTGAGGGCCATGACTAAGTGTTTGCTCGTTATTACCCAGGCATAATTCCAGACACTAAAAATACTAGAGTAAATGCAGGTGATACACAGAGCAGAAGAGTAAAAGGCAGAGAAATATCCTGATATTCTGCCCATAAGGAGAACAGCACATTTCAGTACAAACCTCTCTGCAGATTTGCCTCACTGGAGAACACACATAAGTTCTAGTTTAGCATCCTATTTTCTAGGTAGAACTATACCCGCTGGTCCATGCTGTCCCTTGCTTTTTCCTAAGCATCTGCTCCTGATTGCTGCCAGAAACAAGACCTGGAGCTAGACAGAGCTTTGGTTTGTCCCAATATGAACAGTCTGTTTTTTCCTAAAGGATTACATACTGATTGATTTTGCACTGTTTTAGCAAGGACAGTGAAAGCATTTTTCTAAGACAGTTCGATTAACCTTACTTTAGTTCTCAAGTTTAGTCAGATCTCCTCGCCAATCTAAAAAAAAAAAATCTTCATTTTTGCCATATTTCTCAATGTGTGCCAGTTCTACCCCCTCTCCATTTCTTTGTTATGTGTTTCTAGGCCTTCCCAGTCTCTGTTAAGTAACTGTACGCCGTTCTGCTGCTGCGACACTGGTACTCCAGGCAAACGCATTCATTACAACAGTATAACAATATCTACGTTACTTTAAATCCTTTTTAGATATACTCACAAGCCCTGCTTGTTTCTGCACTGTTGCCCTGCCCTGCAGTCCTCAAGATCTGGAAACTATTGGCAACTTCTCAGAAACACACTTCAGAACTTTAAGTTTAATTGCATCATTGCTTTTTACTGGGATTAATTCCAGTACTACAAGTGGACCATGAGGTCCAGCTCCTTCACCTACCGCCTGTCCTGGCACAGTGTGCTAAAGCTTCTGTTCTCTCTAAGGGCCCAAGGATAATGGTAGACAAGTATTTTCTCCAATTTACAAAAGGAAAAAGATAACCATCAGCACTGAAACTCTTAATAGGAAGACTGATTTGCTTAAGCTTCTTTTTAAAGATCAGTAGCTTTTAGTTCTTTGCAGTTTTTGAATGATTTTAACAGTTCGTGACATGCCATCTGCTTCCACAGCCTAGTTAGTCAACAAGACCCATGCATGTAGGGACATGGAACAGTCATCCAAACGCTGAAAGGAAACCTCATTTTGTTAGGAATGAAAAATACAACCTTGGCAGAAAATTGAACACTTAAAGGCAAAAGTGTCAACACTGAAAAAAGTGCAGTCCTTAATGACACTCCTACTTATAAGAGTAGTAACTGTTTCTGCTATTAAGATATAGGATTCTATCCAAAGGCATATATATGTCAAAGCAAACATGGTACAATACCCAGCCTCCCAGACTTAGAGAGTGAAGCAATCATGGTTGCCTAAAACCACAGGGCAGGAAAAGACTGCCATATGGCACGCTGGAGTTAGAGCCACTTTCCATAGTTAACCTGGCATTTATCTAGCAGCTTGAAGGGTCAAGATTTGAAAAAACCCAGCCAGTCAGGAACACTCTGTGGTTCACGTACAGCAACCCCGCCTGGATCCCTGCCTGGGAATGCGGGAGCGATCGGCTCCTTCGGCATTGCACCACCGAAGCAGCGCACACGCGATCTGACAGAGTGCCGGCTGGCACCCAGGAAGCTGGTGGATCAGCGCTGCTTCTAAGCGCTGGCTGGAGGGAGGGAGCTGGGCAGCCGGGGTACGGGGCTGGGACTGAAGCACAGGGAAGTGATCCGATTCTTTAATTCTTTATGAAATAATGATAAATGTGGGCTATAAAGATGGACAGAACAATCCTGTGCAAATCTAACATCTATGTCACCTGGACCACTTACTTCACTTTACTACTTCTTAACTCTCTTTCACCAGCAGGCTTTTGGTGGCTAGATTTTTTTGGCTATGAGTCAGTTCTGAAGGGTCGGCCTTTCAGCAAAGAGCAAGGCTCACAGCAGAACAACCCAGCAGGCAGGGCTGTCCAGCCACCCGTGTGGAAATAAGTGACGAGTTCCTCCTGCAGGTACATACTGTCTGACAGGAAGTATTTGGGAAACCAAGGCCCCACCACACAAGCTCCTGATGATGGCAATTTCAAGGAATAAACAAGGGCTGCCACAAGAAAGAAACGGTTGTGCTGAGAGGTAAAAGCCATTCACAGAGGGATTTAAGGAGACTGCTGGAGATGAGAGTCCATTCCTCCCACCTCTGAGGTGCACACAATCCAGCGCACGAGAAGGTCTTGGTTCATTTTTCACTAAACAAACGTGCTCTCGTTTATGCAAAGTCAAACCCAGCAGTTTTCATTTCAAATTGCACTTGTGAAGCCCAGACTACTTTCCATTAAGTTAATCAAAGGCAGACTTTTTTTTTTTCCCCAAGATGAGACAACCCGCAAGGCCTGTGGCTACTCTAATCCCACAGGATATTTTTATATCCATTGCTGCATTCTTAATGGCATAAAAGAAACCACCTCAGGCTTCCTTTTGAAAAATAAAACTTCCTCTCAAAAGAAGAAGAGTGCCTGGTTCATCCCGCTTTTCATTTTTGTGAAGCAGTGGGCACCATCTTTCCACAAAACTTGCTGGCTGCCTGAATAAATGCTCAGAAAGAAAGGCAGGAAAGTGTAACAGGAAGGAGAACTTGCTGAGAAAGGAAACATCTAGAAATCACCAGTGACACAGTAACTGGATACACTTAGCTCAGAGCAGAGCATCATTTTCTTGCTCCAGTCTGGAAACCTTTATATCCAAGAGTCCTGTTATCATGATTCCTGACAAGCACAAAAAGAAAGGTCTGACTGACCTGAGAGAGAACTTACTTCCACTGCAGGTGACATTGTTCTATTATGTACCTCAGGTACCATTATAAATAGAATAGAAATCTTATTTTAAAAAAAAAACAACAAACAAGTTGAAACAAATCTTTTCGTCCACCATTCCGGTTTGGTCAGTACTGGCAAGGTGAAGTGGAACATGTGGCATGAGGAAATGGCAGCACTGAAACTGAGACCTGATGGTTCAGGTAAGAAAAGTGCAAGCAAAAAAAGTGAGACCACCAAGAGGGAGGTTGGGTCCAGCCTTGCTAACTCCCTCCACTTCTGGTCTGCTGCTATATTTCTCCATCTTCATCCGAGCTCACACTGCTGCTTCCACTGCTGCTGCTCCCACTCTCACTGCTCTCTTCCTGCCGGGCCTGGCTGTGGGCTGCTGCCGAAGCCACTGCTGCTGCCGCCTCTCTCTCTTGCTGCTTCAGTGCAGCCGCCTTCTTTTCCTGCTCCGCGTGGCTTTTCATGTGAGCACTGCGGCTCTTCACCTTGTAGAACACCCTGAGGAAGCACATATATACGTTAGCATTGGTCTCTCCTACATCCTCCTTCATTAATTCTCCAAAAGAGCTTCTGCTGCTCCAGCCTGAAGTTTGTGAGCTTTGGCATAGGAACTCACATTGGTATTGCAGTAGAGCATCTATAGCAAACACCACTTCTGACTCAGCGTGTGCCAGCACTAGGTGAAGTGCTAGCAGGAGGTCCTGAGCACCCTCAAACCATTCGCTTCATTTCTTAATACAGCCTTTTCCTCTTATCTCTCATTCATTCTGAATTTTTTAAATTCAGAGAGGCAGCACTGGTATGTGAAATACGCACGTGCTGCTTAACACAACCTGTTTTTTGGGCATTCCCCCTATGCTGCAAAAATACAATAAACATGGAGGTGGACAATGGCCAAATGCCACTCCTAAGCCCTGTCCACACAGCTAGAAACACTTGAGCTACTTCCTCCTAACTTTGTACTTCTATGATCTATTCCTCCATCTTTCACCATTAACTATTTGGGTTTGGCACCAAATGTCACAAGACAAGTTTAGACACCATTAAGAATCCTTGCCTGCCTCTCTTCTGTCAGTGGCCAGGACCAAATCTCAACTGCCTGACTTCTCACAGCACTGCCCTTTCCCATGCCACGACGGCACAGAGGCAGGGCACCTTGGCAGGACCAGCTAAGTCCTACACCAGCTAGTGATGTAACTAGACGGAGATTGCATTTTCTTGCCATCCCCTAGCTTGGTGCCTTTTTTAAACGAAGGGATAACTACTGGTATTGCAAGTCTCTCTGTGGTTTTAGGAGTAAGCAATTTATGTAGGGAACTGAATTTTCTTGACATTTATGAACCTGTTGGCAACAAACCTATAAAAACTATTACAACCATGTGAGGAAAGACAAATATATTTTACAGACACAAAAGATGGGTGCAAGTTTAATCAGATGAACTGTGTACCCACTGGCCTAATATCTGCTGCTACAACAATGGTAGTGTCTAAGTAGTTCTATACCACTGTTCATAGGTAAGTCTATACCATGTTCTTAATATGTGATCTAGCAAATATATAGAAATTACTTGTTACAAAAACGTAGGCATTACAGAGGGGCAATACAGCAGCTGTTTGAAAGTGCAGCTTAACACCAAATACTCCACACAGGTGAAACACAGGTGGTGTCTCATTCCATTTGAAGAAAAACAGCAGCAGGTAATTATCCAAGTAGTAGTATCTTAATATCAATATATGTAAAAACCCCTAATCTGCGAATATTAGTGGGGTAATAAGTCAGTAAAATTATTTAGTCCAGTGTCTCTGGCCTAAATAGACAGAAGGAAAGCTCATTTGAGAATAAGCTTCCACAGGAGATGCTCTACTGCAATTCTGTGACTATTGCTGGAAGCGGAGTTGCTCTTACCTGCCACATTTTTTACATGGAAATGTGTTTTCTGTGTTCTGAGTTTTACTGGTAGCATCTAATTTTATCTTTTGTTTCCGCCGCCTCCTCTGCACTGGAGCAGTAATAGGCTTTCGAGGCTTCACTGTTGTCTCCCTCGGCTTCCTTCCAATTCGGCCTGTGACAGTTGCTTCTTGACTCCTCATATTGGCATCATTGGCCTTTGGAGAGAGGGGAACAGTTAAGGCAAACTGAAACTTAAACCCACCATCAGAAGAAAAACAATGGCTGAGCTCCTGTGCTTCATTTATTCCAGGTCAAGGTTTTATTGAACAAGGAAATCTTCAGGACATTTTCAGGACGTTTCTCATCACGGTCCTATGTGTGCACCAACCACAAAGAATTATACAGGGTTTTTTCCCCCTTACTCATCCCAGTTCTCCCACCACAGCACACAGTCTGGTTGCTAGTAATACTCTAAGCTACCTCAGCCCCGTCTCTTGCTCTGGGAGAAGTCAGAGGTGCAAACTTTTTAGAGCTGGAACTGTCCACCTACTATTTTCTAAACTAGTTGCAGAGTGAAGGTGGCACAGAAAGCACAACATGCACAATGCAGCAGCACTTACTATTGCACCATCTTGTAGTGTCTGTTCATCTTTGAGAGGAACTGCGCTCTTCTTTCTGTTATCCAATCCTTCCTCTGCCTCCTCTTCTTCCTCCTCTTCCTCCTCCTCATGCCCCTGTTCTTCACTGTAAATGTCCCTTCTGAGAGGAAGAACACGTGCAAACCTATGGGAACTCTTCACCAGAAGATAAAGGAACTGTTAATGTTGGTGTCTGTAAGTAAATGTCATTATGTGACACAGGACACAAGTTTGTGAGTCTGGACTCCTCCACACTGGCCAGATTGTTTCTACTTTTGATTTTACCAGCAAATGAGACAACAGACAAAATCAGACTTCACACCACAGCCCAAAAGAGGTGAGAGAAATTTAGGAAGTTACCTTGATGTCAACTTCAGCTTCATCTTTCATAGACTTCTCATTAGCAACATCAATGTCCCCAAAGATTAAGGTCCCATTCCGACCAATTTTCACCTGTTTCTTGTATGTGTAGTAGAATTCCACACACTGAGCCACTGTTTTGGTTTTTATCTGGTGTTTAAAAAACATAAAAGTCCAATGGATTACATGACTTTAAGAAGGCTTATAAATAATTACTAAAGGCGCAGTAAATACACTTTGTATTTTTCTTTCCCCAGTAGTCTGCATTCCACCACAACTGCTGCTGGTAAAGCCGCCTTTTCTGTGTCGTATTTTGCCTGTGTGCCCCGTCCCACAGCTCATCCCCTATTGCCACTGTTATTCACTGAGAACTACAGGACCAACTTTCCAAAAAAAGCTGGTCAATGTAAAGGTGACAGAACCTGGCACTTTGTAAGCTCAATGCACCTCTTAGCCTCCGAAACATTCCATCCAACTGAGCTGTCAGGCTTGAGAGCAGCCTTTCAGTTTTATGGGGGAGCTTTATTTTCCAGCAGCACTTCAGAGAAGACCAGACCAGAATACCGATCCAAAAATGGAAAAGAAGGTTTGCAGCCCTTTGCCATTTTGGCCACATGCATTTCATACACATATGGTGGTAGACAATTATCAGCACAGACCTGTGACTGCCTACATATTCTCTGTCAGTGATTTTTCTGGAAGTTTTGGAATATACCCTTAGCTTCTGGGCTTTTGCAATTTAAATGCCTTTTGGGAATGTATTCAGGAAATATGTACGCAGCTCCTGGTTTTGCACTCTCCTTCAGTGATTTCCCTCCCACTGAAGCGTCATACCTCATGAAAACAGATGGGAATGATCATGTTTACTATCATTGCCACAGAAAACTGTAAAGAGAGATCCTGAAGAATGCATCATTCACATATCCTTCTTTGGTCCTTTTCATCAGCAGCAGCAAGGATGTGTTTCTATTTAGTTTTATAAGCAAGCCATTTAAGCCGTATTGGAACATTACCAGCACTCTATAAATACGCCCTGTAGAAATGATATCTACAGTGTGGACTAATGGAAGTAATGCAGTAAGTACAACGGTTAAGTAAACAACAACAGCAAAACAAACACTATTGTTCTAGCTATCTAGTGAGATTTTATGCTGTGCTGGATGACACAATTTCTCTGAAATCTTTTGAGTGCAGGACTTAATGCTTAATACTGAAGTTTCAGAGAAATCAAGATTGAACTCCCTGTATTAAATGCTCAAATGTGTAAGAAAGTATCATTGCTGTCATTTAAAAAAAAAGAAGAAGTAACTTACAAGTTTTTGGACCAAGAAAAAGTCTTTCTTGTAGATGGCAATGCCTTTGTTGAAAAGTTTCTTTTCAGCAACTTTCCACTTGTCTGATCCTGTAGATAAAAAAAGTTGTAACTGAAGCCCTTGGAATTTCAAACGTTTACTCTTCTATGTACTTTTTCTTCATGTTCACCTTAAGTAAGACCAATACACACATACAAGGGTGCAGTCACACCTAATCCAGCATAACTGCAGACTGCTGTTAAACCCTCTCCTACGACTGCACTTCAGCCCTCCTCTCTCATCACTTCCTTTGGGCTAGGTCTAGTACTCACCACCACAGGTTAACTCAGTTCAGCATGCAAAAACCAGTCAGTTAGAAGAACTGAGATGTTTTCCAACAAAACAGCAAGGCGAATAGACACACTTTGTGGTGGCCAGTCATCAGATTTTATACAAGGGAAATGGTGGGGCAGGAGAACAGGATCTTCTCTTTCATCAGCAATCCACTGTACTTGAAGATTTATTACTTCTCAAATATTCCTACTATCCTAGCACCCTTACCTCTAATAATAAACACATTTTAGAATGTCCTCCTGCCTTATAGATATTACCCAAATAATATTTCCCAGGCGTTATAGTAGGAGTGCGTAATAATGAAGAAATGTAATTTCTATGCTTTGTGGCGCCAGCTATTAGAAGTCTCTCTACCACCTTCTATCAGGTCTTTCAGGTGGCTAGGGTCACTCTAGATCACTGAAGTTAGTGTCATATGGCTGACTATTTTCTAATTAGGTACAAGACTGCAAAGGCAGTTTACAGCATTTAAATTTTGCAGAAACACTGACAGACATCGACAGTCGGCTGAGCTTTCTTCTTCCCATAAAACCCCTTCTTAACTCCACCCTGGAAATTCATGTCAGAGAGGCTGTGATCCTGAGGTTACCACAGCCTTTCTTGTACGTACTAGTGTAAGGGACGAGGCCCAAGTGACTCTACCGTGAGCCCGGACAATGCCCCAGAGAAGGCTCCAGAAGTAGCAAAAGGCAGTCACGGGGAGGGGCCTGGTGTCACTTCCCTTGACTGACTGGTGTCTCAGCCACTCCTGGAACTGGGGCGAGAGAAGTTTCCAGACGTCCAGGGACTGGGTCCAATAAATAGGGGCACGTGCGAGCCTCTGGGGCACTCTCTGCACCGAAGACCCCCATTGGCAGGTCCAACGCTGGATCCAGGACTGGTGATCTCCCTCTCTCTCTCTCTCCTGCCTGCCCCCCACCACCCCGCTCGCTCTCTCTCCTTTTCTAGTGTGCGCTCGCTCTCTTTCTTTTTTCCTAAAGCTGCTAAGTAACACAAGGCCCACCTCAGCTTCTCATAAAGCCTAAGCACATAACATAGGTGGATAGGTCAACATTTACAGAATGTTTGTTCCATTAAAGTTGATGTTTATGTACGGACCTTGAGTGTTTTCTCACCTTAATCCACACTGAGGGGATTTGTGAATGTTAGTCACTCTCCCCTTCTTGGGGGTGGGACGTGACATATAAATTCGTGTCACAGACAGGATCCCCTCAGTGTTGGAAGGTCCTAAGGGATACTGACTCTTTACCCGGTGAGTGCGGGTGGGGAGAGCCGGGAAGTGACCTCTCAGCGATAAGCCAGGAGAGGTTCGAGCAGTGGCAAGCCATGGCTGCCCGGGAAATGCCGGTGCTTGACTGCTCCCCTGTTATTGAAAAGTTGAAGGAATATAAGGCGTGCCCTTCCCCACCAGGGATGGCATGGGCCCATATTAGTTGGCACGACCCGAAAGCTGTAGCGGATAGAATTACAACCCTTATGAAGGAACGAAAGGCGCCACCAGGAAAAGGGAAAGCCATGGTGTGTGCTGTGTTGGGAGCAGCACTAGTGGCAGGCCAGAAGGGGCACCTAATTAAGCAAACTAGTGATGAAATCATTGAATCCTTGCAAGAACAAGTGGAAGCCCTGTGGAGCCAACTGACCACTGAGCATAGTGCCACTCAGCGACTCCGTGCGGCTCTGTCAGATGCGTTGGACCAAGAAAAAATTTTATGGTCCGAATTAGAGTAAGGGGGACAAGAATCTCCTGATTGGACAGATCTTAATTCTGTTCCCGACAGTGTGCAGGGATTTACAAGCTTGGCACAGTTGTCCAAGAAACAGGGCCTAAGACCCTTGTACCTAACTAAGGAGTTGGAAACTGACCGAGAAATATTTTACCCCGAGAATGAAGAAGTGGTGATGAGGCCAGTGATTAAGACAGAGACCACCGATAATGGCCAAGGTGAGGAAACACCCAAAATACTCCAAATAGAACAACTGCCCGGCAATCAACCAGACCAGGGACCTCCTCCCTCTTATATATAACCTGCCCCTCCATTTGAACCCCACCTAAAAAACATATGGTTCATTGACACATCCTCTAGAAGAGAGGGAAAGGTATGGAAATACCGAGCATGTTGATTCAGGGGACCGAATCGTGACGGAAGGGGAAGGAAGTGCTCAGTTGGGAGAACTGGCAGCCGTGTGAAGCATGGTTCTTAGAGAGGCTGAAACTAAAGAACCAGTGTTTATTTACATGGATTCATATGCTGTGTTCAAGGGATGTACCGAATGGCTCCCATTTTGGGAACAAAACCAATGGGAGGTCAATCAGGTACTGGTGTGGCAACGAGGAAAGTGGGAAAAAATCCTAAATATTGCTAAACAGAAGTCCCTTCTAGTAGGATGGGCTGCTGCACACCAGGTAGGGGATCACCCAGCTCACCTTTTGAATAATCAGGTGGATTCATTGACCTGTTTAGCAGGAATAGAAATGGCCGTGGAAGTTGAGGGGGAAAAATGGGAACATTTGTTGGAATGGTTGCACGTAAAACAAGGCCATTTGGAAAGTAAAGATCTGTTCAGGGAGGCAGTTAGCAGAAGGTGGTCTGTAACCAGAGAGTTGTGTAATACCGTTATTTCCACGTGCGGCCTATGCCGCACTCAATTAGGAGAACACAACCCTCTTAAGGACCAACTTCTGCACTTGAGAGATAATAAAGGGTTTTGGGACACTTGGCAGGTGGACTACATTGGTCCATTTCAGATCTCTGAAGGAAAATGGTATGTACTAGTAGGAGTTGAAGTGGTGTTGGGGTTAACCCAAGCGGAAGCAGTACGACAAGCGACAGGAGATAATACTGTGAGAGGTTTGAAGTTGTGGTTCAGTTGTTTACCCAAACCCCAATTGATCCAATCAGATAATGGAAGCCACGTTAGTGCTGGGGTGGTTCAAGAGTGGGCATGGGGCGAAGGGATCCAGTGGATCTTTCACACCCCATACTACCCCCAGGCGAATGGCATTGTCGAATGCACCAATGGGCTCTTGCAGCAGGCCCTGAAAACTCATGAACCTGGGTGGGCAGAGCAGGTGTCAGATGCGGTATATAAAGTCAATAGCCACTGGGGAATTAATAGCTGCCCACGACCTACCGCATTCTGTCCCAAGCTTCTGTCCATACTCCCTGGGAAAAAGGAGGCTAAGGACCCTGCAAACCCACTCCATTATCCAGGACAACCTGTTCTGGTGGACTTGCTGACAGTGGGAGCAGTGCCTTTAACCTTAAAAAAAATGCTCAATCTTTATTCTTGGGTGGCCACTGACACACATGGGAAGGATCACCGAATCAATACCCGATGGATTGTCCATCCTATTAATCATTGTTCGTCTTTACA
>NW_008824350.1:1646024-1654386 GCF_000699105.1 Pygoscelis adeliae
AGATGGGAGACTTGTTCCAGTCAATGTTATCAAATGAATGGAAGGTGGATTGGAACCCTACCTCATGGATTTCAACTTTGCTCAAAAAACTTGGACTTGCGGGATGGTGGGATTGGGTAGTGGAAGCTTTAGTGATACTTTTGTTAATATTAATCGGTCTAGCTATCGGCTTTGCCATAATAAGGTGCCTGATTAGCCGCTTATTCTCTTCTTTCTCTCCTTCGATACGATATGTTCAGATCCTTCCCTTGACTGACTGGTGTCTCAGCCACTCCTGGAACTGGGGCCAATAAATAGGGGCACACACAAGCCTCTGGGGCGCTCTCTACACCAACACCCCCGTTGGCAGGTCCGACGCTGGATCCAGGACTGGTGATCTCCTTATCTCTCTCTCCCCCCCTCTCTAGCACACACTCTCTCTTCTCAAAGCTGCTAAGTAACCCAAGGCCTACCTCAACTTCTCATAAAGCCGCATAGCTTAGGTGGATATAATTGTGAGAGGGTCAACATTTACAGAATGTTTGTTCCATTAAAGTTTATGTTTATGTACGGACCTTGAGTGTTAACTCACCTTAATCCACACCGAGGGGATCTGTGAATCTTAGTCACTCTCCCCTTCTCGGAGGTGGGACATGACTAGCTATCTTTCTGCATTCTCTGTGCTTCGTGTAAGGGATCATATTCCCTTTTCCCCATAAAGAAAATCAGAACACACACATATGCAAATACACACATGCACATGCTCCAACAGATGCTGTCATTCTTACATTATAAGTGTCGTAATTTGCACAGGCAAAACTCTAGCTATCTTTCTGCATTCTCTGTGCTTCGTGTAAGGGATCATATTCCCTTTTCCCCATAAAGAAAATCAGAACACACACATATGCAAATACACACATGCACATGCTCCAACAGATGCTGTCATTCTTACATTATAAGTGTCGTAATTTGCACAGGCAAAACTCCTGGCAAGCCTTCATTTGATTTACCAGAGACAAGAGTGGTCTTTTAATCTTATTGTAATATTACAGAGTTCCCCAAAAAAGCAGAAAAGGATAGAAGAATTCCTTTATGATAGTCAGCACAGAGTTATTCTAGTTAACAAACCTGTGTAGTGATAATCTGCCAAAGGGTGGGTAGGTGATCGTACTGGCCTCTTCAATAGCAGTTTGGTCAAAGCTCCCTAAGATAAACACAAAATAATTAATTTAACGTTTGGGGTATTTAAAACAAAGACCAGGCAATTGTTAATCCTCTCCTTTCTGGCAAGCTAACTGAGAAGAACCATAGCACAGTTTAACATTTGGGACAACTTTAAAATCACATTCTTGCCTATTCACTGAGTGTTGGGTACCACAGGCAAGTGGTGAGCTCTTGGCACCTCTTCACGTCTCTGCGAATCGACACTTTCCAACGCAACCACCACAGTATTGGGAGAGAGTTAATTCCATAGACAGAGACCATGCAGCAGTTTCCTCTCATTTACTGAAGGCCTAAATCACATACTCGCATCCAAAAACACTGCCCTAAATGTCTGTCTTAAACGTCCAAGTCATTGTGATCTTATCTCACTTAACTAAGCAATATTTCAAAATAAAACAGAGCAGTCATGTGACTGAAAGATTCCATACAAAAAATACCCTCTCAAGCTGCTTTTTACTTTGCATTTAAGCTGGAATTGCTTTCAAAGTTAGCAGGAAGGAGAGAACGGAGGTACGCTTCCATTAGCAGTTTAAACCACCTTAACAGTGAGCTCCTGCTGCCAGGGGCAGCCCTGCTCCTCCCTAACGCCAGCAACAGCATTCACAATGGTGGGCTGGTTCTGGGAACTTACCTAGCAGAAACCTAACACATACACACAAAAATTACTTTTTATTTGTTCTCTTCTCCAATGCAGGTCAATACAGCCTCACAAGTGTCAGTGCTGGCGCGCTACGGGGGATGGGAAACAAGCAGCCAGGCAAAAGCGTGGGATACTTCTGACCACAGAGCTCATTTATGCCAGGTTAAATCGATCATAGAACTATAAAAAGACGATGACCCTGTCCCATATGCTCTGGTCTTTGATATTACCTCCCAGGGGTGTCAAAGGGCATTTATGAAAGTGTATCATGTCTTACAATACTGACAAAACTAGCAGCACAGGTGTTTTATAGAAATGCACAGAGAAGTTAAATGGATCTGCCGAAAGTAAGAGGAGCAAGACACTGCACTTTTAAAAAGTCTCAGCTTCAGCCCCAGCCTCTTATTTTTCCTTCCAACATGGTCATCTTCCCAGGAAGACAACATTTAAGATTCATTTTGCAGTCTTAGCTCACTCGCCCTGGTAGACTGTCAGTCTGTTTGTTAAAAAGCCAAACTTGTCAAAGTTGGAAATATGCAAGATAGTTAAGTGAATATGGCACTGTACATCAGGCAGAAGCCACTTCAGGGACAGCAACATTTCTGAGGGACACTGAACAGTGGGAGCTAGATGCATAGGAAGGAGTTTGCAAGGCTCTCCTCTCGCGAATGGCAGATTACCTGGCCTTCATTAACATCTTTGACCACATCAAGGTGAAAAGCTGGGAAGACTCACCAGAATGTTTCCCTTTGCTTCATGTAAGAAATGCAGCGCCAGCTCCTGGTTGGTTCCAGCCCCAGGAAAAATGCTTGAACAGGCAGCAGCTAGCAGGTTTTCCACTATTTCCACAGAAGTACCAAACAAATTCAGATAAGAAGATTAAAATGGAGTTTCCTACAGGATTCACATCATTAATTAGCTCTTTTAAAGCAGAGCTAGACATAACAGAAAGTAAAACTCTCACAGAAGTTGAACGTGCTTGCAAATTTATCTGGGTCAAATTTAGAGACAAGAACTCATTAGACTGCAAGGTCACACAACATTATTCTGCATGCAGGACTATTTACACATGGGAGTTTCTTGCAAACCTCCTCTTTTCCCTCCTATAATGTCTTTCCATCTCCCTTCACCTCAGAGAGATCCTGAATTCCCCCCTTTACTATATTGTGAATTTACATTTCACAATACCCTTTTTTCTCTTTCATCAGAAAGATTTCTTCCAAGCCTGCCCACTTCCTCTTCCCTTCAGGATTTATACATGCCACAGCCCATGTGCACCAACAGTAGACAGCCCCCCAAGCCTGCTACTAGCTGCCACAACTCCTGCTTCCTCATCCTGACTTCCATCTACAACCTGATTTTTCCAAAATACTATTATGTCTAGAACATCCCTTGAAATTACAGAAGTTGAGTGCACGTGGCATTCAAATGTTAACGAAGAGAAGGAAGCTTCACTGAGCAAAAGGCTGCTCTTTGCCTGACCAGTAACAAATGGTCCCATTTCATCTCAATTAAAAAAACCAATCCTATCAACCTCCCCCCTGCCACACACAACCTGATAAACAAGTTTTGCTCCTAAGACTGTTTTCAAGGCTACTCAAACATGTCACCCGACTGGCAGCTCTGAGAGATTTTAAATTATGCCTACAGTAGATATGTGGTTACCCCTACAACAACCGTGGCAATTCAGTCCCATTTACCAGCCTTCCACATTCTTACCATTCTCCTGGGTGACTTTGTTGGTTTCCAGGTCACCCCACGGCTGCCACACCAGCTCTGCTTTATGTTCATCAACTGCAGCCAGAGATCTATCCTGGAGTGATGGGATTTCTGCTTGAAAGCGAGTTCCTACATTTATTCGCCTGCAGAAAAGGTAACAAGTAACAGTCAGGCCCCCTTTACAATATCCAGAAAGTCTCCATCTCTGCTAGAAGCACTAATTATGAAGAAACTGAAATGCAGCAGGCTCTTGCATATAACACGAACAGCTTTCGGGTGTTGTAGGTTACATTAATAAGTATGACACAAAAGGTGAGAGGTTTTATGTCCATTACCAGTTTCCATTGTCTTACTAACAATGATTGGAATTGTATTTAAATTAGGATCTCCTAATAACTGCTCAAAGAACAGTTATTAGCTTTCAGTAATCACCACTTTTTGAGAGGCTGTCACATGGACTTCTCTTGTGGCAAGCTTGCTCCTCATACATAAGATAGGTGAGCCTTTTTTAGTATTAACGTTTTGCCAGCCATAACTACAGAATCATAGCATCATTTAGTCTCCAGAAGTCCTTTTCAACCCATCTGGTTCAACTCCCCATTCAAAGCAGGATCAATCTCACAGTTTGATCCTTCATGATCGTGACACAAGCTAGTATCTTCTAGTAACTATTTCTAACAACTGAAACCAAAAATATAAAACAATGAAAGCTGTACTGCTCATCCTGTATCAGAACCAAATCCCATTCTTTTAGCAACAATCCCATACTTTTAGATTCTGAATTAGCGGACAGATTTTTCACAACATGCAATCCACAGAGCACCACACTTGCTTTAAATCAAGTGACCATCCACAGAGATTCTACTCTGTACTAGCAAACAGGATTCTGCGCACAGAGATAACCACCATTGAAAGACCGCTCTACCAGACTTGGAGGCCTGGAGGTCTACACCAATAGCACAGCAAGCAGTGAGAGCATGGATGTCCTTTGTCATTGCTCTACATCTCTTACTCAGTGTCAAAATACGCAGAGACAGCAGTAGCTACACAAACTCAGTGTAACATATATTGCATAAGTCCAAGGACAACTTTCTAAGTAATATAGCAACTACGTAAGCAATTCAGACATCCAGAAGAGAGAGCAAAAGAAATGCCCAAACTAAGCTAGCAAAAAGACCCTTCAGAAAACCAAGATATCAGAAAACCAAGATATTTGAGAACAGCTGCTGCTCAGACCACTTAGAATGAAAATCTCCTATTCTGAAATAATATAACTATGCTTAATGCAAAAATGTTCCTCTTCCAGATGTCAGTCAACTAGCACCATATTGATAGCTCCTGAAATAGTAAAGGACAGAGAAATAAACTCTTTTTTGAGAGAGAGAGTAGATCAGGCAGTGCCCGCAAGATGATTAAACTCTGGAGTTGCTTCATTAGAAAAAAAGGTTGAACTCCCTGCCCAGGGCAAGGTTTGCTATAATTCTCAAGTCTTGGCTTGCTTCCCCCCACCCCAGCATGAGGGGAAACACAATTACCAGAGAAAAAAGCATGATCTAGTACAATAAGGAGTAGTAACAAAAACATCTGAGAAGTGCCAGCCTCCAGATTTTTCTGGTCCTTTGCTGTTCTGAAATGACACACGCGTGTCTATTAGGAAAGCAAAAGTCTGGAAAAGGTGTGGGGAGGCCTTGAAACAACACATATAACCCATACAAAAACCCAGAGGGATACTAGCAAATGTTCTAACAGGAAGTTTTGAAGTCCTAGAAGACTGTGGTATCAAAGGGAAGGAAGAGGGTATCATTTTCTGTTACGGAAGGGGAAGAAGGGAACACCTTCATTCCCTTTTTTCTGCCTAATACATCACTTTGCTATTGTCAGTAAGCATCTGCATCACGAGATGTCATAATTTGGAAAAGCCTGCATTCAAAACAAATGGCTGACTTCAAATACACATAAAAAGAGATTTTTACAAACTATTTCTTTTGCATCTATAGCAGATCCAGAGCTACTTCCTCACACTTGAGGGGAATGGTTTACAATTCATGCGTGTATAAACGAAGAGATGCAGAAGATAACTACCCTACAACACTTGTTTTGACTTCATCCGCCCATTCAGCAGCAGCTCGACATTGGCGGGGTGGGATTCCTACTTGGGCAAGTGGAATCAACTAGATGCACACACTGATGCTACCTTCCTTCCAGTAGGTAATGGCAAGGTGACATCCAGCATTGCAGATGTAGCAGGAAAGTTTTAGACAGGCTGTCATATACTGTCATTTTCCCAAAAACACTGTCTCCAATACCTGTCAAAGGTAAAGCAATAGGGACATTACACATCTCACATCATGGCCGTGGGCAGGGGAGAACGAAGGCAAAATGTCCCATCTCTGATGCCCATGGTAGTAACTGTTTCAGGATCTGCTTCCCAAAAGCAATTCAATTTCAAATGCACACTAAAAGTGGAACCCGCATGGAGAATGAAGTAGTCCAAGAAAACCTCAAAGTTTGGTTTTGAGTGTTTTACAGGTACAAAAGTCTATTAAAACTATAACGCCATATAGTTTTCCGTTTTTCCTTCACCTGTCTTTATTGTCTTGGACAGAAATAGCACAATCCAGACCAAAAATAAAAAGCAAGAGATTTCATCCAAGATTAAGGCGAAGACCTTGCTAAAAAACAAAGCAAAACAAACACGCTGATAAGTCCTCCTTTCAGCACACTATGATGGACTGAAGAATGATGTTAATGTGGAGTCTTCTGGTCACTATTAGTCCTGCTTATTGTTACGGCATGCAGTTTCACAGTGGAGGAGAGAGTAATGTATTCTGATCCACCCTAGAAGGGATGACTGACAGAAACTGACACTTTGCTGTCAACTGGCAACAGAAAGAGGCTGTTACTGCACTGGGAAATTTCGGAGATTGCATGTCCCAAGACACAGACTCCTCTGGCCTCACCTGTGAGAGACAGAGAGGAAATTGGAAAAGCTGGAGGGAAAGAATGTGGGCTTGAAGGCCTATCAGAGGTTACCTTTTTATCTTGAAACTAAACTTAGAATATGGCATCCCTAGGCTAGAAAAGCCTAAGAATTAGACCTTGTACCTGCAATAAAACCAGATTTCCACTGCAACAGTTGACCTGAATAACCTCATCTAATTTGGCCTGCTCTGAGCAAGGGCTTGGACCAGATGACCTACAGGTCCATTCAAGCTATGTTATCCCATGATTCTTTAATGATGAAGCCTAGATTTCAGTAGAGCAAAAGCTCTTGCCTGTAAGCACCGACAGTGCTCCTGGGACGCCCCAGTGTGCACCTGTGTGTGGTAATATCCAGAATTGACACTGTGAATTGGGAAGGCAATTCACAGCTGATGCACCACAGCTATACTTGAGGCTGGCTAGCCGAGGAGTGACTAAGACTTTGAAGCAACCAAACTGAAAAACCGGTAGGACACAAAGATCTGTGACACCAGCTGCCTATTGTACTACTTCACAAATAGAAGAATTAAGCTTCATTATCACATTTCCCATTCCAAATCTCTGCAATGAAATGACCTTTTGAGAAACATTAGCAGAAGGTCTGGCAAAGCACAAGCAATTAAGAACACAATATCGGGTAACCACAAGTTATAGTCAACTTCCAACTGAGTCAAAACTACAAATCAAATTAAACATTTTTTTCCTTAAAAAAAAAAAGTGCTTCCCTGCCATATTTCCTTTATAGAAGATACGTCTACATAACTGACCACAACAGTGCTGCGCAAACTAGCTTCAGAGCAGCAAACTGATTACTTTGACAACACAGAATGACAGCAGTTTGTTAATTTATCTTGGTTAAAAGTTAAACCTATCTACCTGCATAAGCATCTGTTCAGTAAGACTTAAGATGATAGCAAGACAACTCTTTGCACATAACTCCCTTTTTGCAACAGGAAATGAACTTGCATTACTAAGTAACTGTGGTTTGAAATTTCCAGCAACAAATTTGAAAATTTTCACACACAACTAAAAGTTGCAGCTAACTTAACGACATTAACTTCAGCAACTTAAACCAACAGACATAACAGCCAAAGACAATTGCACCACAGGGAGGTCAAAGATCAAGACCTGGGGGGGGGGGAACAAAACAAAACCAAAAAAAAAATCTGTTCAAGAAGAGGTTTCCCTGGATTGCTGTGCAATGAACCAACAACAAGATGATGAATTAAGTAATTTTCAAAACAGAGTTTAAAAACACCAGATGTGCTTATTTCCATGAATGGGCTCAGCCTGGAAGGGATTTGCAAAGGTGACAAGAATAATCTGAGTTCGTTCACAATTGTAGCATTTGCTCAGGACAGCCTGCTGCCAAAAGTGCAGAAAACTCAGCTTCAAACAGGAAGGCAGAATGGCAAAAGGGTGAGAAAAAAAGAAATTGACGGGATATGCTCCAGTTAATTTTTAAAATATAAGCCATCTTGGAAGAAAAAGTAAAAGAAGCCTGGTATTTATTCGGGAAGAGTTCGAGTTGAACACCTCAAATGTTACAAGATACACTGCAGAGTTAGAGCAGAGATTCCTGACTGCACAGAGTCAGCAATGCAGAGCCATGTGGGTGTTTTTATGCCATATGGGTGTTTCCATGCCATGCATCTCCATGTTTAGATTTCACAAGAGTTCATTAACCTAGGTATAATAATGAATTAGAACTACCTTGCTGTAGTTCTACAGCACTGAACTTGAGCTGATAACACTCCCAGGGGGTTTTGCAAGGGCTGTCAGAGAGAGACATTGCTACTCTGCTTTTTTTGCTACTCT
>NW_008824350.1:1654409-1660642 GCF_000699105.1 Pygoscelis adeliae
TTATAACTCCAGCTTCAGTGTCTCCAAACTGTGTTCCCTAGTGCTGCTGGGTCCATACATGCCTGAGCTTTCCTAGCACACAGCCAGCTAAAGAGACTAATGAGGCTTATTAGAGCTCAGGCCACACACACTGTATGCAACTGGCTATAGTACTTTCAGACTGAGCTAGCCCAGGAGGGAGCAAAGCGGTGTTCACAGTTGCACTGCAGCTAATACACACCGCACGGATAACCTGCAATCTGACCAGTCCATGTGAGAGCTAACTACATTTTTCCATACCGCGTTTTGGCCTTCCTCTAAAGGAGCATTATTTCCCCACTCTAAAACAAACATACAGCACGCAAAGAAGTGTTTGCATACAACAAAACAGGACAGATTCACCTTTAGCTAACCAATAGTATTTCAGCCCAGAGATAGATGAGCAGTAACAGAAAGCAGCTAACATCACCAGAATTACAAGGTGCATTTGCCCAAACAAACATTATTTATCATATGGAGTAATTTTTAATAAAGACAATTTATATTTTGAGTCACTAATAGGAATAGCTTTAATGTTTCCAAGAGATACATCAACTGTACAGGGAGCAGCCTGAAGGTTTAGGAGGAAGAAAAGAAGCACATTTACTACCAGGCTAAGAATCTACGGGGTACTTACGGTTCAATGCTGACCGGGGTGGCTTCTCCCACTACTGTAAGAACAGGGGGGGTAAATTCTGAACTATCTGCAAGGAAAAGAAAGAACTGCTCAGACAGCTGATCTTTGCATTTGAGATGTATCCTTCACACAGCTTGTAAATCTATCAGAGATATCCATCTCTCAAAAAAGGCACCCATACGCTAAAGGAGTTTGAGATGACCAAGAATTACCTTCCAGTCACCACCTACATCTTAATAATAACTATTTACCGTCCCCTCAGTTCAAGATAATGACGATCTATTATAGAGGAAGAACTGACTCTTCCATTCCTAAGAACGTCAGTAGGGGGTGTTGCAGATTACTTGTGAATGCATCTTAACATGCATGCCCAGATGGAAGAAACATTGCATTTCCTCCATCCTAGTTCCCCAGACTATCACGAGGAAGTCCCAGTTCCCCATAACCACACCTCCTAAAGTCATGATCTTCCTCATAAATTAGCCAAGAAAGGAAGGATAAAGTAGAACTTACTTGATCTAAGCAGAGTTCTGTGAGCACTTTTAGGAGTCATTGGAGGTGGAACCGAATGACCGCTTGAAGAGAGGATAGCATTAAAATATAGCCCAGATCCTTCTCTCACTGGACTAAGAATTGGCGGAGGAGTGTAAGGAGGTAGCTCAAAGTTCCTATCTGAAGGATGATCTGCCAGACGAACAGGTGACCGTAAGTGGCTCTGATATGGAGTAATGTTAGAATAAACAGGTGGTGCAATAAAGGTGCCAGCTTTTGGTGGTATGAAGAGTGGCTCAGGTCTTGGCCGCTGCTTTGGTTTCCGGGCAAAGCCCTCTGCTTCATCCTTTGGAACAGCATCTTCATGCTATTAGGAAAATATTACATACTTAATTTCATTTTAAAACCTCAGGTCATTTGAAAAACTTCAGTGAGATGACAACATTCTTTCATGGCAGCTCAAAATCTGGATAGGGCAAGCTGGAGGGTGTCTCAACAATTAGCAAAAAAAGGAAAGAGGGAGGAAGAAGATGAGGCATGGAATGGACACAGGAACTATTAGATAGCAACGCTAGCTCTGAGAGCTTATGAAGTTATATTTTACAAGAACTATGCCTGGTCCAACCTTTGGTTGAAAAGATAATGACCTCATGGTAGTTTTAGAAGAGGACATAAACATACAGCAGAACCCTGGTACAGATACACGGTGACACCAAATAGCAATAAGAGAACAGAAGACAATATAAAAATATTTTCTTAGATGGTCAAGCATTTAAATGCAGAGAAACCTCCCTAGATGCGTGCCATTTCTCTGGTATCTGAACATTCTATCGTACTTCTGAATAGAAGAGACAATAAAAACCCCCCACAAAAAAAACCCAAAAACCCGCTCAACAGCACCACACTGAAGGGGAACAGTCAAGTACTGACCTTCAGAACCTCAGTAAGAGATTTCAATTCCATGAGAATAAATCTTCACTTCGGATTTTATTCATATACAAAGATATTTATTATTATCTATGTATATATGGAAAGCACTCTTTACTCAGACTATTTAGTCTAGTGTTATTGACCATCTGGCTTTATTCAGTGTTTAGTAGTGGGGCATTGCTTGGCTGTACTAACATTAGCTGTAGGTCATGAAAAGCCAGTGATGCCCAAATAGATGGCATTATTATGACAAAAAAAATCCACAGTCCCCAGAATACATCCATTCCAACTTCAAGCCTTAAGATCAAGTTACTTTAATAGAAAAGCTTATGGATAAAAACTACATAATTAAATCTAACATATTTGGCTCATCTTTGGTTTCTTAGTCTATCCATACCTGATTTGAGGTTTCCATGTTAGTATTACGGTTAGATCGCCTCCGAGTGACTATCACAGAAGGCTTGCGTTCACAAGGAGCTCGATCGTTTGTTTGGCCTCTCTGGACCTTTCCATCCTCAGACTTTTCCTTTCCAAGGCTCTGCAAGTCAATTTTTCTCACTGGCACAGACACAGGAATGATAAGAGGCACAAGGCTGTTATCCTCCCGGGCTCTTTTTGGAGCTGATGAAGAACTGGCAAATTCCACAACACTTTTTGCAGCTGTAGGTCCTGGAGCTGCTATCAGCACACTACTCTTCTCTTCTGAATTATCCAGTTCCTGAGAAGAAAAATAGATTCCTTAAAGTTCTGTAGTACTTACATAATAAATCAGACGATATCTCACTTTCCGTGTATATCAAGTTTCTCAATGCAATTTGCAAGCTGAAGTGGATTTGGAAAAGGAGGAAAAAGAATACTTCACAAGTTACTGGAGGAAAAAGAATACTTCACAAGTGTTACCAAAATTTCTTAGAATTACTTGAGGATTGCCTGAAGTACCAACTGCTAGAATATTTTCATACATCATTCTCAAGTATCATTTCACTACCTATGGTATGACATTTTATTTTCCAGATGAATTTATGCCCTGCCATATAACTTCCAACAAAGGTTCTTCAGTTTTAGTAATGATCATAAGCTGCAGGTTATTAATTTCAAATATTGGACTTCCATTCCAGGAAAGACTGAACCATGATAATCTTAATTAAATCTCTCACACAAAAAACAGAGCTAGCTTTTTGCTGCATTTTTTCTGATTTACATGACAGAGACAACTTTCCTTATTATAACTGGAGCCTTTGAGGTTTGTTGTCTAACCAGGCTTGAGCCTGAAGGACTTTTACTCAGCAGAATCAACAAGGCATAACTGCAAGCTGGCACTTTTTGCATCGGTATTACAGCTTCCATGTCTCTGCTTTCTTTTACTCATGCAAACCCTAGAAAATTGAGCTCCAAGAAGGTGGGAATGGAGGATGAGTTACTGAATAAACACATGGATACTGTAACACCAAATGGCTTCGGGTACTGTTAGATAAATGATTTCTAGTCCTTTAAATGACTATCCACACGTTCATTCCACTCTCAATTCAAAAGCAGTTGCCAGCTCACTTAGAAGCCAGATGTTAAAGTACAACTTGCAAAAACACCTCTCTTCGGGGATGTAAAAGGCCTTCTTGAGCTCTGATGAAGTGCAATCTAGAAGCTGTAGATGATGCTCCTTTTGGTGTTTCAGAACTTCTCTCTAACTTAGAGCTCTGTTTGGAAAGCCTTTGGATAGGATTAGGTATGCAAACTCATCCTCTTGTCAGATCCACAATCTACTGAGGAATATACCTGAAAAGCTGTGTTTTGTAGGTGGAAAATAAGGCACATTATCTCTCGGGTATGACAAAAGGTCTCCAACCTGGACTTCAAAATTTTGCAGAGACCTACTGAAGTCCTCAGAAAGAATCCATTGTGTGCCATTAAGAATACCTAATCCTGATTAAAAAGCTAGCATAAGCAGGTTCTGTCATAAAGATTCAGACACGCCCCCAGTCATTTCACTGTGGTCATAGATCAAGAAAGCCAGCTTCACTGATGAGCGAGAGAACATGGTCCAGCTGGCCCATGAAGAGTCAACCCATGATAGCTAGGACACCAGACTGAAGTCCCACTTTGATACTATATTTATATGGAGGGAAGCGCAACTGTATTGTCACAAGATGCGTCAGTCAGAGCCTGGAGTTAGTGCTCTGGCCTCTCTCCCAATGAGAGTCCTGGTAATTTTTGTTGGTTAAAAGCTAACAGGTCCACTCTGAAACACTAAGCCTTCAAAAAAAGCTAGGTGCCAAGCTTGAGCAAATAAAATCAGTCATATCAAGATTTAGGACTGCCTCCTTCCAAGACCTTTTATTAGAGTAAGGCTAAGTGTGCACAGAAAGGTTTATCTCATAAGTGACACTGCAGTTTAGAAGTCTGACTGCTTCTTCACAGAGACCGGAGATATCTGCCCCACCACGCAATAATGAAACACACAAGTGAAAAGTCACAATTGGCATCAGCTGCCCCAGATTGCACTGCAGGAGGAATTAATGAGCTCTGAGGCCCTCCCTTCACACCAGACTGGTGATATGCACCTGTACTTTCCCATGAGACTACCAGTTTTGCATTTGGAGGGCATTCATCATGCTGACAGATATGTCACTAGGGACCACTACCTCTAGATAGTATGGGGCTCTTGTAAATTTTTGTAGCCTTCCTCCACTACTTCAGGAAAGAAGAACTAACAAGGATGCCTTTTTAAACATATAAACAGGTCATCTACTGGAAACAGATGCCTACTTCCACTAGTCCTGCCCATACCTGAAGCAGCAGCTCACATACGGCCTCATGCTGCTATACGTGGGCCTCCATTCACCAGGGAAATTTATGCTGTTATCACCTTATTACTGAAGCCTAGTTAAACATCTGGGATAGCTCTGGGGTCTTCTTCTGGCAGTGACATCCACAGTAGATAGTTTTGCACCACTGTTTAGAGCAGTGCATTCATACTACATTCTTTAGACCACTGCCAAGAAAAGCCTTGGTTTTAATCAATTACTTTTTTTCCTCCTGATGTAGCTGTTACTAGTGCAAGCACTCTAGCATGCTTTCTGGGTACCTGAGAGAATAACAGCAAACAAGTAATGGCAATATGAATATGTGAACGAGCACCAATTCTGACCAATCTACAAACCTCAGATACTTCCTGTGTGCTACACAGATCTCTGTAGGTCAAGAGACATGAACTAATTTCCTGACTACAAGGAGGAAATTATGGCAGCTAGTCACACAAAAGATGTCGCATTTCTTTGGCCATATGATCAGTATGACCATGCTCCTTCTATTTTCAAGATTGGGAGGTAACCAGCAAAGGACTCTTTTCCTTCAAACATGACCCCTTTGAGAGAAAAGAGGAAGGGGGAGACCTGAATGGTAGAGATAGAGAGAAGGCACCACTGGGAACTTTATATAAATAGTTGAGACATCCTTAAAGATGCTCTGGTCCACACCAGAGCTTTTCTGGTCATGAAAGATCACACATACCTAAGGTTTACTAAGAGGGGACACAACTGATTTTGGAATTAAGCTATTTGTTTCAGATCCCTAAATAGTTTCTCAACTGTTTGATTATGCTCAGAGGTAAGCAGAAAGGAGTCATTGAACAAGGGACAGGACCTTCACTTGTAGAACTGCTAGGGAATTTTCAGCTAGCTCAGTGTCTCTGCTGCAGAATTTGGGGTAAGAGGGCTGCTGGATAACTCCAGCAAGTGCAACTTGTTGCACTTCCATTTAGACTCTTGCATAAATATTGAGGGATGAACTAGTGATCTAGAGTCTTCCAGGACACACACACAAACCCATCAGTCATTTTGTCATTGATCCTGTCTATCCCTCAAATGCTTTCTAAAAAATTTGGAATTCACAGACAAAACCCAATTGCGATAGCTGGAAGAACTGTTCCAAGGCCACTGCTGTGATCAAACAATACACCACACCAGCCTTTTAGAAACACCTGCTCGTACAGTGCTTTCTGTCATCATTTTGCATCATCTTGCTAACAGTAAAGGCAGCTTCTCTCTGCAGTCAAACTGAAGCTTGTTCATGAAGGAGGTGAGTCCAGAACTGCAATTCCACAAATAAAACTTTTTTTTTTTCTTCTGTATGTGGCAACTGGTGCACTGCACTGTGCCAA
>NW_008824350.1:1660690-1694616 GCF_000699105.1 Pygoscelis adeliae
CCCTTCCATAAAGGAACATTTAAATCTAGACACCCTTAAGACGACCATTTCAGATCTGAGAAAAGTTTCTTGCACTATTAAACAAATTACACTGCCTTTTTGCATATAACAGTTATATGCGAAATGAAAACATAAAACTAAGAGCTGAGAATTTGCTGCAGCCTGTAAGCAGCAATAAGCTTGCACCACCTGAAAAAGGCAGGCACAGTATGATGGGCAGCTCTGGTGCAAAGCATCAGTTGTGACACTACATGTAGACAGATACTGCTGTCCAAAATAATGTTTTCACATAAGGTACACACACCTACATTGGAGCGTTCAAACAACTCGTTCGAATTATGAATGTATCTTCTTTCATCAATAATTTAATCCTATGGCTTTCTTACACACTCTTCACATAACCTATGCTAGAGAAGGCTTCTAGGTTGTTTATAACAGAAATACATTGATAAGAGAAGGAGACCACTCTCTCCTCCCATAAATATGTTTTCTTTTTCTCCCTCACATGATATCCAACCCCTTTAAAGATGTAAAATCCATCAGACCTCAGGTAAGAATTTTAACATCTTTCAAAACCTCATTCTGAAAGCCTGAAGAGATCTAAACATGAAGAGTTCTTCTGCTAGTGCCATCATGGAAGCAAACAAGCTGCTTGCATAACTGCAAAGAACAAAAGAGCATGTGCCAACACACTTCTCTGTTTGGTCTTTACATTATGAATCAAGCTACAAGCAGACATGCCTTCAAACGGACAATTTCTTGCTTCGCCTCTCAGGGCCTTTTCCTACATGCTCTCTTAGCCTTTTCTTGCCACCGTGTTGGTGATCAGACTGCAATGTGAATTGTAGGCCTTCCTGCAATATAAACGTACAATGGCTGGGAGAGTATGAGCAAAAAGCTCACGCTGCTAACTACTACTAGTTTTCTATCAAATCTGCTTGTTCAACTGGAGTTAGAGCAAAAAGTATTGAAGACAGCATCAACAGTCACGAGTTGCTGTCTGCTGTGCAAGAGATGGAGTAGGCCATGGATATTTGCCTCATTGTTTATCAGTTCAGTTCTTTCACTCAAACAGCACATCCCTCTAAGGAAGAAATTGGAAAAACGGCCACAGAGACTAGGAAGAAAACAATGACGAGAACAAGACACGAGAATAAAATTCCCTTCCCTTTGTTGCCTGACTGGGCAGCAACTCAAGTGGCAAAACTGTAGGTAAAAGTAGCTCATGCTCTAACACCCATATTTCATCAGCCTCTGGCACAAAACCTTCCAAAGAAAAGTGTATCTTGTCTTCTCACAAGAGGCACTCAATGAAAGATTAGTCAAACCACAACTGAAAGAAAACCTCAAAAAAAACCCCTCAAAAAACCCCCACGCAACTCCAAAATACCCCCACTTGCCTCCCCTAGGCTAGTTAATTTTGAACCCTGTCATCTTGCCATATGGAATACATACTCTACAGTTTAGACTGATAGGGCACCAAAAGGATAAGAGTAGTAGACTACCTAATCAGCCAACACTAAATTTCTTCCCCATCAAGCCCTACAGAAGGTCTACAGGCAGACTTTGTCCTCAGGTTACCAATCTCTAAACATCCACTGCAGGCCATCCTCAGAAACAGGATACTGCATCAGACAGACCTTTGTTATGCCTGGTATAAGTTCTTCATATAAGTAAGGCTTCCTCAGGCTTTTAATATTTGGGAAATATTGAACGTGTAAAATTACATTATGTAATTTTTAGATAGCACAATTTAGAAACACTTCAACCGCTAAAACTGAAAAACTGGTAGATAAGCAGCAGTCTTTTAACATAAAAGGAAGAGAATGTTAAATTAGTAAAAAGACACCAAGTGAACTGGCTTATACTTGTCTCTAAATTCCTGATCAGCTTGAGGCCTAAGCTAAAAACGTCCATATTTTGAAGCCCTGGGCTAAAATCACATTCAGTATTAGTGAAATAAGACTGCCCTTAGGTCGTTTCACTGCACTAGATCTCTATTCTACCGCATCTATGAATTACAGTAGCTGAACTTACATGCCACCACTCCAGAGCTGCCCTTGCTGACAACACTTCTTGCATCAAGATACCATCCTATCCCGCATATGTACATAAATTCCTTTCATTTCAGCCCTGTTTTGTAGTCTAAAACATGCTATATTGGTTAGGATGTATACCCTACCTTTACATTCTGAAGAGAAGCCAGCTCAACAGCTTTTTGGGCCAAAGTTAGCAAATTGGCTTCTTGAGAAACACGCCGTCTCCGTCGTGTACTCTGGATTACACCACCTCTGACACCCTGAAAATCATTAGCTCTCTGGGTGTTTTCTTCAGCTGCTGCCGCCTGTTTCTCCCCTTCTCTACCATTCTGGGCTGGGGCTTGCCTGTCTGTTTCCATCTGGCACAGCTCACTATTGACCAGGACATCCTTCTGCCCCAGATCCATTCTCTTTGGGTGCAAATAGCTGCTTTTGTTGTGGGCCAGTGATTCAGGCAGCTGCTGTAATGGGACCTCTTGCTGATGTGTTTGCCAGTGATGCAGAAATAAATTGCTAGATTGTTCTTCTGCCTGCTTGGAAGCCAACACTTCTCCTGCAGATGTCAGCAGGACACCTTCTTTGGAGAGTCTCCTTGACCTTCTTGGAAAGGGAATCTGGGTCTGAGGTAGCACAGTCTGTTGGTTCTGCTCTGTTAGAGCCTTGAATAGTTCCTGGTTCCTCTCTGTTTGCTGAAACTGGTGTGCCATCATGTGATGCTGAGGTGCTGCAGCTGCCACATGAGGCTGTGCTATGGAAGTAGTTTGCTGCAGACCGAAGGCTTGTGTGGCAGCCTGTTGCTGCTGCTGCTGTTGAGGATAGAAGTTTTCAAACAGTTGTAGCTGGGGAAGAGCTTGCTGTTTTTGTTGAGCAGTAAATGCTGGACTGGAAGAAGCTGGGGCTTCTTGAAAGACATGTAACAATTCAGGAAGACCCTGCTTTTGGCCTTGGTGACCAAATGCAAGTTGGAAAGGCTGTAACGGCAGACTTTGATTCTGCTGCTGCTGTTTCTGCATCTGATGAAAAGAATTCATTTGAGCTTGCTGTCTAACCAGGGCTTGCTGTTCCAGCTGAGCCTTCTGGGACATCATCTGCTGGACAGCATCTCCATACAAGTCCAGCTGTGAGACGAACACTCCTTTCTCTTGATTTCTTTTAAGGGCTTCTGGGTGGCCATAGAAGCCCGGGGCACCAGGATTGGAGTGGGGTCCTTTTGGGTTGCCCCCAAAAACCATACTGTGGTTCCACATCGAAGGTGGAGACTGCCAGTGGCTGTCGCCCCTCTCTGGCAACCGGTTTCCCATTAGCGAATTCTGCCATTTGACAGCTGTTACCGTCTGGGACATCATCATTGATTCTCCCCTATCTTGACTGTAAACGGAGTTCATCAAAGCAACATTATTGGGTGCATTTGTTAATCCTCCTGCGTGAGAAATCTCCACAGTCTGGGAGACCGGTATATTCCCACCATGGCCATAGTACTGTCCTTCCTTAAGCTGCTGCTGTGGTTCTTTTGATGACACAGCTATTTCCTGCTCATTAAAATAGGCAATTCGTTTCCCAGTCCTTTTGCTTGAAGATTTTTGCTGAGCCTGAAGATTCATGGTTCAGTCTATTCTCCCAGCTACACACACCGTATTTACAATCCACCCATCCCTGAGGCTGGGGGAGGAAAGGCACGGAAGTCTCTCTGTTCCATTCAGTTTTAGTAATAAAGGGCAGGAAAGAAGTCCAGATGAAAGTGCATCCACTTCCTTTTTCTTCGTGTGCTTCTCCCACTTCTTTTCACTCTTATCCTTTGTGGTTCAGAGGTCAGTAGGGTCCACTTAGTTACAGGTCCTGAAATAGAGAAGCCATTGCAATGAATCATCAACAGACATAACTGGCATATAAACCCTCACACGATAAGCAACAACGCGTATGTCTGTCCCATTTCCCACGGAAATGAAGATCAGGATAATACGTGTAAGAAATAGTAGATCTGACCTGCTAGAAGAATGTAAAACAAAACAACTTAGTTTTACAAAACGGGTGTCACACTGTGTTTGCATGATGCAACTCCCAATTGCACACAGAATTCTGACTAATCACTCAAGCTCATCCTGAAAGTTCTTCTCTTAAACTCCCTCTCATCTGGCCAATTACTTCTATGTCTTCCTGTAGCCAGAATAATCTGTTTTTAATCTGAACTCAAAAACACAAAACCAAAAAAACCCTCATGACTCGCCAAAAGAAAAATAACATGTCAGGCCACATTTCCCAAAGACATTTAAAACACACACATGTACACGAAGGCTGCAGCCAAACACGCAGCAAGATGCTCAGTTCAGTGTTTTGACGGAAAAGGTCGTGCGGCAGCCCATCATTCACTCCCCCTCCCCCAATCGTTGCAGTTGCTTTCCAATTAAGAAATGCCCACCGAGCATCCAAGCACTGAAGACAGGGCCTGCTCAACCTGTTGCCCTCTCAGATGCTTTCTTCAACAGCTGAAAGCAACTGCTCCTGCTCAGGTCACACTCACAGAAAAGTAGTTCAGGCAGCTGATCCCGGACACCAGCAAGTATCTGTTAGTGTAAAGCTACAGACGTAACGGGAGAAAGCCTTTCCCGAACATGCAGTCTAGGACAATTCTACCCTCCTCCTCCACAGAAAAAAGCTATCCACAAACTTAGGCTTTAAAAGCCTAGTTTGCAGGATTAAGGTCTAATGTGTTAACACATACACTAGCATTTCTAGTAGGACACCTAAAACCTTTTAAGAAGTTTAGTTTTAAATTTAATTAAATTCTTAAAGTACTAACACTCAAGAAATTAAGTGCAAGTCTCTATTACTAGCTCTTTTCAGTATGCACTCTGTTCCACTTCAAATCACACTGCCAATATATTTCAGAAAGATTTTAATAAATTGTTAAAAACCTATTCTTATTGCATCCCTTCTGCTATAAATTCAAGTTTCTCTTGAGTGGAGCCAGTAAGACTAACACATACATCCCCCCTCCAACAAAACCTGCAATCCATTTATCTTTCTCTATAAAATGAAAAATAACAAAACAAAAGCATACAGCACGCTGAAGTCCTGTAACCTGAGTTTACTCTAAACAGATATGGCTACAGTGCAGATTTTAGTGCTGGGGTGGGGTTGGGAGCATGATGAGGAGGAGAAGACAAAGAGTTTAAATTAACTTACGCAACTTCCACCTCAGAGGCCAAGCTTGGCTTCAGTGCTACTGGAACCATGGGCCTGTGTTTCAGAGCGAAGTGACTCACTTCCTCAGGCTGTTACATAGCCGTTCCCCCCACGCTCCCTCCCCTTTTGCCCTGGCTACAAACCGTGGACCTCTGCCACCCCGTATCACGGAGCCAGGGCGTTCCTCCCTCCTCTAAGCACAATGTCTCGGCTCATTTTCCAGTCCTCTTTCAACAGGACGAAAATAACTCTAGGAGAAATTATGGACACGTGAGATGGAAAATTCTCCCTAAACTGCAACTAGTACACAAACGAGGGTTCCATAAAGTAAGTTTTTCCTATTTCAAAACTTCATTAGGAGAGGAAAAAACATCCTACAGCAGGAAACTGCATCCCCGGTAGCAAAAATGTAGAGGTGGAAAGGTTGCTATATGCCCCTCAGAAGCATTAATGTTATTCTGTCTCCTTGCTTTTTGCAGCACTGCTACAAATGTAACAGAGCTAACAGCTAAACCACAATACCTGAGGTAATACTACTAACAATGGTTTCTGACACTATCTTACTTTCTGAAATCATCACAAACTATTTTTCTCTCCAAACTAGACAACCTCGTAAAGTTCTCCTTCCACTGATGCTTGTGTGTGCTTTTGTATTGATCAGTCACATTATCCTAATAAAAAGAATGCAAGTTTTTCTGTGTATCAGAAGATATTACCACTAGATCAAATTTAAACCTGCCAGACAACCTCTGCTGTAGATTTTCTACACTTTGAGGAAGAATGCAAAGATGACTGCCCAAAAGCTGGCATACAACTTCAAGGGTCCTTGTTTTTAACCCTTCTAAAAAAGAAAAAGGAAAAAAAGAAAAAAAAAGAAAAGAAAAAACAAACAGCTGGTGCTGTTCTTAATGGTGGTGGCCGAGATTTGCAACTACCACACACACAAGTATCCAGAAGATCTTTAGAAAGAGGGCTCTCAGGTTAGTGAGAAAGCATTGCATGAGCACAGCTCTCCAAACCTCCACTTGTGTGGACTTTGGCTCTGTTTTTGCCATTACTACGTAAGAAGCCACCAGCATTGCAAAGCCTAACTCAGACCAGTTTAGAACTGCACCTATCTAGGAAAGAGATATAACAGAAGTATTAAGATGCAAAGTTTACAAAAAAAGTAAGTTCAGAGATAACCTAAAGGAGGGAAAGGAATATGTACTTGTGTGTTCCATAAAAGGAGTCCTAAAAAATATTATATGCCTCTTAGGGAAGTTATCTTGTCACTTGAGAAGACTGTAGTGATTGAAAAACAACTGAAGTTACAACAGCACAAAAACCAGGATAATGAAAACGACATTACTGGGGAGGAAAGATATTTAAGGTACTTTGAACAAAACACGCTTATTGAACTTCCCAGCTCTCCCAACTGCATGCAAAAATAAATGAATCCTAACTAAGAGATCACCAAGAAAAAAAGAGGATTTGGTGGTATTAGATGGTAAAAGAAAACATCACAAAATTGGCTTTTTAGAATTTCTTTCTATACAGAAAAACTGCAGAAAAATATCTTGTAGGTCATACTAATAATAATAGTACATCGTTTAAGCTGAAATGATAGATGTTCAAGCTGCAGCATGACTGTGTTCCAGGAAAGCTCACACTTGGCAGCTTCACTGGCTGAGCACTGCTGGCTCTATGACTAAGCAGGCTTCCCTCCCTGAGGTTGAGGGATGAGCTCACATTATCATCATCCTAGCCAATTACCGGCTTTGGGGGCTTTTTTGGTTTTACTTTAATTTCAGCACAAGAGTCAGCCTGCAGTAGCGCAATAAAATCGCAACACACTTCCAGGCTTAAGCGTGCTTTGCAGCACTACACCCCTGACCATTTCTTACCTTTGAATAAAGCACAGAGCCAGTTCCGATACCGTTAATTCCCAGAAGATACTGTGTCTTGCCTCCAAACACACTGAAGTGTTATGGTACCTTGCATTGCTTTTACACTACACACAGAAAAAGCAGAACCTATCATCAGTATATTTTGTTTTAATAACTCTTAAGATTTGGCACGCAACTTCATCAATCATTTTCACTTCCAGGAACTTCTGGCATGCAAGAACATCTCTCGACCTTTCTTCAGATGAATATGAATTGTATGTCACCACCTTTAATACTGTAAGTATTTTCAGATTTCTAAGGAATTTTTCACGTTGCAAGGCTTTCTTTTCTAGACCTAAAAAGAATGTCAAATTAGATACACATATACCCAATGGGCACTTCTGCAGTATTTTCTGGAATGAAAAAAACATAAGCAAAGTAACCTATGGCACCTTACTGAGAGAAGTTAGGGTTAGCATTTTTAGCTAAAACTTCTCCAGCATATCTGCTCTACAGCGTTAAAGAAAATCATAAACACATATAAAACACATGTGGGCTAGATTTAGGCAAAGACTCCTGAAGGACTTACTTAAGTACACAACAGGACTAAGGAGGAGTCTCTGCCTGCATCCAGGATGCTGTTCTCAAATTAATAAAGTCGTTTCAAAGCAGAGATATCTGAGGAGTGCAGGGCACAGGCACTCAGAGCCACTCACTAGGCTGGTACCACCCCTGAGCACCCATTAGCAGATTTACTCAACCCAAAGTAGGTTCTGCAGAATCATTTAGACATCCCTATCCATCGCAACCATCTTGTCCCAGTTTATCTCCCTTTAAAACTTTTTGCCTGTATGTTTAATAACCACCCACCATTATTCCATTTCTTTAAATACTCTCTTCACTAAGTATGTGCATATTTGTACAATTTCACATATCAAGTTCATGACCTCATGCGCTGTAGCAGCCTTAAACGCTATGCTTCAGCCCAGCTGTTGAGGGCTGTGCTGTCCTGTGCTATGCTTTGCTTAGTTCATTTGCTACACCACCTATATTTGCCATGATAAGCAAGTTTAAATTTTGCACATTCCTAATCTCCTTTGAGATCATTTGCACACAATTCTCTCTGACAGAATGCTGCAGAAGTGACTCGGGAAAGACTCTGACTGCTCCTCAAACCTTGGCAAAGTTAAGGATGCAGAAAATAATAACAAGTGGTCGCAGACCCTTCTATTTCACCACTTTAATCTTAGCTTTTAAATACTTCTATTTTAGTTTTTTTTACGTGAAAACCAGAAAGTGTTCCTGGGTTCTAGCTAACGTACATTGTCAGCCTTAACTGCAACAATGCTGCCACAGTTCCTTACAGGAAATCTGTCAAATTAGAGTGATGAGAATAATTTCTCACTAAATCCCCCTGCTGCCAGCAACTCAAATTACTGATCTCCCCTGTAAGCTCAATTGCTTTTAACGATGATGAGATTCCAAGACCAATTTTTACATTTAAGTCAAACGCAGCAAGCTAGTCAGTGTCCTTCTGAGACAGAGCAATTGAGCCTTCCTTCTCTAATTTGCTCATTATTACGGTCAAATCCCACATTTATGAAACAGGTAAATAATCATGACACACATTTTACTAATGAGGAACAAAAACAGAGGAACTAACTCACTTCTAAGATCACACAACCAACCAGGTCAAAAATCAAGAACAGAATATAGGATACTAGCTACCAGTTCCCCTCCAATCCTGCAAGAAAATACAGGTTTAAATCTACATGCAAAAGATAAAAGTTGGGTGCACTATTTACGTATGTGCAGAAAGGGCAAAGAAAATTTAATTCCTCCAGTGCAATAGCAGGACAGAGGTAGTTCAATCGGGTAGGTTTTGTTTCTGGGTTTGGTGGTTTGTTTTTTTTTTTTTTTTTTTAAATGACTGGATACTTACAGGGCATCACAAACAAGAAAATTGTTCCAGCTAACAGAAATGTGCCCCTATGAAACCACCACCACCACCTATTGCAACAGTCTTGAGTAAGAACCAAGAAAGCAATGAAAACAGGGGACAGTTTTTGTGTTTGGTAGAAGGTTTGCAAAGCTTATTGCACATCTTATCCATAACCTATGCTTACCCTGCTCTATATGAAAACGGCTTCAATCTCTCCCTCAAAAGCCTCTCCTGCACACTCACTCTGTCACATTTTCTTCCAGACAGTTAGCTACATCAAAATTCCTGCAGATTGTTTGCAACCTCCCACTCACCACCTTCAGACACCTTGAACAGGAAGGATAACAGCACAGCTTTCCTACATATTGCCCTGGGAGGGAACAAGAAAAAAAAAGAAAATAGCCCATATTTGTAATTTCTATACAGCAAAGCACAGCAATCTATCTTCTGAAGAAAGACAGCAGAAAGCTCAAAGCAACTGAGAAATACAACATTGTCCAAGAAAGCCAAAAACGTAAATGGAGGATGATGGTTCTATGTCCCTGTCACCTTATCCCAAATGGTAAGGCATCTTCCACAGATACCTAGAAAGCCTGTCTCTACAGCGAAAGGCATATTTTCCAGCAGTCTAGCATCACAGAAGAGCAGCAAGTGAAGTCCAAAGTGAACAAGCAAAAAAAACAACCAACTGAAGTGTCTCCAGTTTAAAAGAAGCCCACTACAAAAGAATATAAGTAGGTAACAATCATCCCCCCCAACACCTCCAAGTAAGAAGCTAACCTAGGGAACTGTATCAGATGAAAGTCCTAGAATCAATAAAGCCTATGAAATGGGGAAGGCCTACTTGTTTGCGTAACACTGCATAGCAAAAAAGGAACTCTTTACAGCGTGCCCATAATAGGGGCAAAAAGATCAAAGGAAAGCTGCTTCAGACAGACAGACAACAACAAAAGGGAAAACACAGCATCCAGGAAGCTTGACCACTTCCACTGTTGCCTGAAGGTGCCTGCCTGGGGCTAGCAAACGCATACCTAAATAAGTGGTACACATTGAAGACATTTATGGCCTACCCAGATTTTCACATGATTGGCCCATTCCTATTGCGGAGAAAGACTGAAGCTATGTCTGTCTTCAAGGGTGCCTCTGCCCTGAGGACAGTGTGGTTAAAATTACTTTGCTACCACTTTCACTTTCCCATTTTCAGAGGCTGGGAATTGATAAAGCTCTGCTAAACCACTGTACTAACCAGAGATTCAAGAGTGAAATCCATTAGCTCTGTGATGTGAAGCAGGGGAGGCAATGGTCATGCTGAAGGACTACGTGCCAGCAAAATCAGGTAGCTTGTATTGCACCACCAGATGTGACAAACTACTGCTCCAATCTAGACCATTCCTGGCATTCAGCATCATAGGTTAATTACCTACAGCAAGCAAAATAACACAAAATGTAGAATTACCATATTGTTTGGGAAAAAAATACATACCTGAGGGAAAAAAAATATTAACTACACCTCATGAACTAATCAAACCGAGGAGAAATACAAATCCTACTTAAGTAATATATTTTGGTTTATTACGGTAAAGGATGTAATAAAGGAGAGGCAGTGAAACATGTTCTCATAGATGTTATTTAATTGGGCTTTCTTTTCTGTTCAAATGGTCTTAAAATTCACTGAAGCATGCATTCTGATTATATTTTGACCTACTATTTACATCCATGGACATAGTTTTATTTATCCCCTATCACCACAATTTTCCACATTCCATCTAAACACACAGATGCATTCTAGTATGCAGGACGTTACAGAGAAGGATTTTTGGTTTTTGAATTACAGGGTCTGAAGCGCCACAGATGCACATCAAAAGGAAGTTTTCAAATCACAGTCCTATGAGAGGGGAGTTGTGTACTTTCAAGGAACACTCAAAAAATAACCTATATTTTGGGTTGTCTTCCTCAATTCAAACTGTAAACTCAGTACAAGTATTGGAGGTTTGCTTTTCAAAATGCAACTGGGATTTTCCACATAATTTTATTTTAAAGGGATGAAAAAGACACAAAAAGTTGTTACAAAGAAAATTCCCATTAAGTGCTGATTAGTCTTGTCCTTACAACAAATGAGCCAGGCAAAACCGGGCTTACACAAACAGCTCCACCAGAATAAAATCAGCATGGATGAGGAAGAAAAACTGTTAGAAGACAGACTGGAATTTTAAAACTTAGTAGATTATTAAACAACAACAACAAAAAAACAACCCACCCTAATTTATTTTTAAAGGAACTGACAATGTTGTTTCTACCAGCTATTGAAAAGGTACTACAGCAAATACCAGTTAGATCCTCACTTTACTTTATCCTCAAGCAAAACTTCGGGTGGTATTTCCAAAATAATTGAAATTTTGCCCAAACCTCATCTCATGAAAACAAAAGATTCATGATTTGCACCAGACTCATCTTTCATCTTGCACAGCAACAACATGCAGTTCTTAGAGAGAACTATAAGAGACAGCTATGTAAACTGGACTTCTGTAAACAAATATGCAGGAAAGCCCATCTTTACAAATGGCTTTGCAACACAGTGCAGGCTTACCCTTTAACAAAATAGGTAAATGTACATTTCTTAAATTAGTTAATGTTTATAAACTGTACTGAAATTAGAAATATTTGTTATTATAATCTGTCATCATGATAATACCATGATCTAAAGAGGCTTGGGCAGCCTTAGAGCGCAGAAAAAGCACAGCAATTAAGCAGTATGAAACGCCGCTTTCAGGCTTTGTACAGTTACACAAACATACTATTCTTTCCCACTGGAAATGGGTTAACAGTTCTTCTCATTGTAAGCACTTGGATAGCTATTTTAAGCTTTTTTGTTTGGAGCTGTCAGGGAAGGCAGTTGCTAGCAACAGAGAGACCAATACTCCAACAAGCAGGAATCGCATCGCAGCAGGCTCTAAAGTCAGAATGGCAAAGAGCAGGGCAAAAGCTTCTCCCTGCCCTCGCGTTCACATAGCTGACATAACCACACTGTCTCCTTTGCTCCGAACGCATCTTCCCGCCACAAACACACCACCTGAAGAATTGCATGGATACACCCCAGAGACAGACCAAATCTCTGCACCTTAGCCCTGGGAAGAAAACACATCTGAATGCGCTGAGCTGCAACAGGAAAGATTGCTGCAGGTTCAGTTGTTTCCATCTTGACCGTTCCAGCACTCCACCACAAAACCAGACATAATGTAGGTGTCCAGTTTATGGAATACCACAGTGGTATTCTGAGTGGTATTCACAGATTCCTTCAAGGCTTTGCAAGAGGTAACGGCCTACAAATAAGAGAAGAGAAAGGGGAAAGTTCATAAAGATGATGATACTTTCCATCCCCAGAGGTTTCTTCATGAGAGACATAAATGCACTCAATACCTAGACCATAGTTCTTGGCAGAGACACTCCTGACGCCATCAGGCAGGCATCATCACTTGCCCAAGCCTGGCTGGAGAATAGCTGGGGCTAAAAGCACAGGCAGAACCTCAGAGGATCTGGGGTCAATTTCCAGCTCTGTTACAGCCACGCATCTTAAGCAAGCCACTTCAGTTCATATAATGAGAATAATACCTGAAACCCAATACGCTGATATTCATGAAGTATTTTGAGGTCATAAAAGTCATATTATCTTTAACAGTACCCACTAACAGGCTTGACAGGGATTCTTCCACAAAGAGCTTAAAAGTCTAATTTGAGACATGATGCAACAGGGTAGCGATAACCAAAGAAGAGGGAGGGGGCCAAAAAAATGAAGGAAAAAGGTCACACAAATAATAACATAGTTGTTCTTTTGTCATATGCCTCTCTCTGCCTCACTCAACCCAGAAATATCTTTTTGTTTTTCGGCAGTTATATAAGCTGAAGCAGTGCTGATCTTGGTTTGCCCACATCCACACACTTGCAGCCAGACAGATGCCAGTACTGACTGAGCTAATCTATTATAAAACTACTCAAGTAGTCAGTCTTCAACAGCACTGACAGGACTTTAGTTCAAATTTCTAAAATTATGTCTTTTAAGAAGTCTTGTGGTCGCTGTTGAATATAAAAGGGTCTTTTTATTGCGCTGGTCTCTTACAAGGTGCAGTAAGCTCTTGGCCATGACTGGGTCAGTCAGGCATTACAACAATGCAGCTAAGCAAACGCACGCTAGTTAATACTGGGGGTAGGAACACAGAAAGACACGGGCAAGCACGATCGTCACACGGTGGAACCCAGAAAGGTTTAAAGAATCCAGGGGCCCAGAGAGCACTCCGATCTCTTGATCTTTAATTAAAGAATCAGAGCACTCTCCAGGCCCCCGGATTCAGAGCTCCCTGCCAATTACCTGCCAGACACCTGCCCAATCTCCTCCTTTTAGCCACAGGGATTTCAGCGGAGGAAAGAAAGAGCAGATGGTTGGCACCAATACTGGATCAAATACAAAGCAAGCCTCTTCCATTTCTGTAGTGGCTTATTTGTATTCTTACTAACATTATAAAGCACTTACACTGTTGGGCATAAGTGACACCAGCCTCATACTTACTCAGAGCAAAGTCAGAAGCTTCCTAAAGATTCAGCTCAAGAAGCCTACTTGAAACCAAACAAACCACCCATCCTGCACTTTATAAAAGAAAGGAAAAATGTCATTCAATAACAGCATGAGAAGTGCCCTCTATTAAGAACCCTTACAAAGCTATTTTAAACTGAGCAAAAGATTCAGTTCTTAGTAAAACACAAAATTAAGGTCACAGTGATCAAGTTCAATATTACAGGAAAAACTAAAGTTTACGCATTAATCCACCTGCACATGGAATCTTTGAGCATTAAGCAGATGAGAAGTATAACATGCTTTTATATTTCCTCCTGCACTTACATAGCTTACTCTCCGAGTCCTGGAACAATATAAATACATCCTAATTGAAGTCATAACATTTTGGGTCAATAATCCCACATTACACTTTGAATAGCTGTATTTGCTAAAGATACAAACTACGTAATTGCTATTAACAGGAGCAGTAAGTCCTTCCCAATTATGAAAAAAACAGGCCATAAATAATTGGAAAGTCACACAGAAACTTACTAGAAAAGTCGATGAGGATTGGTGCTAAACACTTGACCACCTCCAAAAGAAATCGCTAAGCATTAAAAAAAAAAAAAATCCCTTACATAATATTTTTCACTCTCAGAATGGAAGTCTAATGAACTAATCATCCCTTCAGGTGTATGGATTCCATTAACCTGATCCTCTCACACCAAAGAAAAGGAAAGTCTGAGATTGATGCTCCTTTACAACCCGTAACGCACCTAGTGGATTCTAAAGGATTTTTCCACACCAGCTAGATAGCAGTCTCATATTTCAAATAGTTTACTAGTTCAACTTATGTCCCACAGCTTCTGATGACTTTACTATTTTCAACAAATCTCCAAACAATAAGAAAAAGCATCCAGTCTCCCGTCAGCAGGCTGACATTCGTTACACAGTTCTCCCCCATTTGGGAGAGATCTACAAATCAACCGAGGCAGAAAAACATTCTACTAGTTGCTACACTGAAGACAAATTTCGTTTGAGGAAAGTAGTTGAAGGAACTCGCCCACAAACAAACTTGATGTTACTGGAATACTTAACATTTATGTAACACTTTGCAACAGTTAAAGCAATGTATTAACACCAATTCATCCAATCTCACAACATGTGTCTTGTGCAACATTCTGTATTTTTAACAGGTAAACAAAGAGAGACAAAGCGTCCTGTTTTGCACTAGAGAGCAAACAAGAGATTATTCTTCTGGAATTCCTTGATCTCAGTTTTGTCCACTGTTCACTCCTTCATACTGTGCAGATACAGATTGCATTTGCAAGATGTCAGGTAAAGCATCTTAATTTTGAACAGATGCACTAAAATTCAGAAACTGGTATAGAACACTACTTCTTAAAATACCCTGTAGAACTCCCCCCACCCTGATGTAAATGTTAAGGCTATTTTGATATAAAAATCACAGTGCCTTCTAAAGCACATAAAATTTCACCCACACATATCTGTAGAAGAGTTCTAACATTAATATATATATGGCAGTGTCATACTAGAGATCTCTAACCGATACTCCACAGATGCAGCGTTCTATGATGCCTCTGTACGGCCCACGAGCTCTGCCTGGAACTGCAGGCTAAGGGGAAGGGCTCTTTCACTCGCATGAACTGTACTGGTTGGGGAGGTTGTGTTTTGTTTTGTTTTGTTTTTTTAAGAAAATGACAACACTAGCCAGGTGTACTCCTCTTACTGTCCATGGCTTCATTTCTTGCACTGTAGTACAGAAACTGAATTACAGCAATTTCTGTTTTACACAGTTGCATAGCCTCACAATCATAGTATAACAGCACTAGGTACTCTTTAATGCACTTACTCTGGCAACGCCTCTTTAAGGGAGGGAACTACTATTATTCCTTTTTTATTGAAGGGGACTAAGAGAGAGAGATTATGAAGTGACTTGCCTGAAGAGGCCTATGACAGAGCAGGGAACCCAACTCAGCATCAAGCTAGTGCCCTACCCCTTCAATCATCTTTAGTCTCTTACTCAGTTTGAAATCCCATCCTAAGGATGGCTAAAGTGCAAATGAAACCTCCCTGAAACATTTCTTCCTATTTCAGCCTGCCCATGAGACTGTACGGCATGCATAATAATAAACTCAAGATAAGCATATAGCAGTCAATGCAGGTTTATTGGGGATCTAAAAATATTTTTCTAGCTTTTTATTAGAGTTGCCACCTATAAGGCATATATGCATAGTGATACACTAGCCTGGGCTGCAGCAGTGTCCAAGGGACACACAGAGCAATTCAGGAATACTAGGCAGACCTATTCAGGTGCAAACATGACGTTGTTATTAATTTTGACTAGGGATTAGGTAACAATGCTGAATAACCTCATCAAATCCCTTCCCTGCATACAATTACAAATTCAAATGAAGAAAGAAGGGAAAGAATATATGAATTTATAGCTATAAGTAGATTAGCTTTGATACATAATTTTCATCTGTTTACATCGCTCATGATCACCATAAGCATAAAAGCACACTTCGGAATCAGAGAATAAAAAAAGGAAGGGGAGCTCCTAAATCCTGTAAGACAGTGCTTTTAGCAATTACTGCAAAACGTATATTCCTCCCACCTTTGCAACCTCCTTCCCGACAACCACTCCAAGGGAAAAGAATTTTTGTTCTTTTCCCACAACTGCAACATCTGAGGTGCCACAAATAAGAAACAGCTTTCAGGCCCACAAGAAACGGATGCGTCGGAGTTGCGTGTGTTCAGAGCCCACCCGTGCAGGGACAAGCTTCCACCCCTTGAACCTTCTAACTGAATCTTCTGTTTAAGCCTGTCTCCAGCCAAGTTAAGAGCAAAACTCATACTGATTTTTAGCAGGAACATAGCAGAGATCGCAGCAGTTGGTCTGCAGGAACAAGGACTCTTTCAGCAGACCGCGGAATGGGTTCTGCCGCTGCCAACAGTGGCCCTTCAGAGGCCCCGGATATGGGGGGTACCATGGTCCTTGGCCCCGGTTTTGCTCTGCAGCATCAAACATCAGATTTCTGTCATTTAAGGGGGGACAAGGGGAGGGGAGGGGCAGAACCATCACACATTTGATTGTGAAATATAATGAAGTGTCATGGAAAAAATAAAATTAGGAGCCAGAGTTTTTTAAACGCAAACACTAGAGATGAAATTTTAAGTCTTGGTTTCCCCCTTTCCATAAAAAGCTATGTATTTATAGCAGCTGCTTACAAAAAAAAAAAAAAAAAAAAGCCTTGAGAGTTATGCATGAGGAATACTAAGTCACAGTATTACTTAGAAAGAAAGAATAAGTACTAATTTGCACATAACTGATGAAATTCACCTATTACAGTAGATTAAGTTAAGTCAATTCTGTTCCTAAAACTCCCACCACTTACATTTTTGGCTTTGTTCTCTCTTCCTCACTAAAAATCTTGACAACTCAGCACAAAAGGTTCCCTTGCACACAAAATCTGCCAAATCAGAGTCATGAAAGTACAGTCAGAGCCACAAAATTGAACAAAAAAGCAGAAGAAAATTCACACTCATCACTACCTGCACACAAGACCATCAGGAAAAAAAGTTCAGCTAACAGAACAGCTTCCACACGTACATAGTTCCTGCACTTAGCAGGCTAAGTTTGTATTATTGTAGCCATTTCTAAACTTACTGCTTTGCTTAAGCAAGGTTTCCACATTCTTCAGGTATCTTCAGCCCACCTTCTGCAACATGCATGACCCTGGTGTTGGCATAAAGCTTCACAGTAGCATCTGCACAGAGATGGGGATTCCCCCAAGCAGCAGTTTCAGAGGCCCTGAGCTGAAGAATTTACCACTTTCGATTATAGATTGAGGTCAAGTACAATGGTTGGTTTCCATTCATGTTGCAACATGGAGGAAGCTAACACGTGAGAAAAAGGTGAGACAACGAAAAAACTAGCAGGAAGAAGAAAATACCTCCCTTCTGAAACCAGAAGTTTATCGGTCCCTGCACATGCACTTCCTCTTGCACCTACGTTCCCAGCACATTTTGTCCATTTTCTGGAACACGATGCCCTCCAGTTAAATATACTTAGTTCCACAAAGATATCATGGCAGGACAAACTGTTCCAAAAGACATGAACCACCCATCCAATTAAGCAACTATAACAACTTCTTAGTGTGCCCTTTTTTTTTTTTTTAAAGTAGCTTCTCACAATTGGCAATTTTTTTTTACTTCAACCTTATCTGAAAGTAATAGGACAGATTTGGACATTAAAAAGCTACAACCAATAAAAAGAAGTTGTTTACCATTTTAGTTACATTTCTCAGCTCCCTTCCTTGAAGAAATAAAAGGTTTCCCCAAACATTTCACTTGTTAATATATATCTCTTAATTTTATGCACAGATATTTGCATGGTGAGGAGGAATTAACACCTCTTTTTTTGGATACGGAAAGAATGTTGTGTGACAAATTTCTCAGTATCATTGGAGGAACCACTGGCAGTTTCAAAGATTGTGAATTCTCAAAAATCAGTTGAAAAATTTCATACACATACCTCCCCGTAACATTCAGTAGACATTAAAGGTTCAGGTTTTTAACTGCAGCAGTTGGAAAAAAACCCACCTGTCAGTTGCTCGACTCCCAGCGTCACTGCACTAGCTCTCTAGTCAAATTCTAAAATAAGCAGATCTGCAACTCTAATGTTAAAAAAAGGAAATTGCTTACCACACTCCAACTTTTCAAGCTTTTTATACCTTAAGCAAGTAAAATGACACTTCTGGCGGTCTTTGAATCAACAGTTTAAAATTAAGTCCATAGCAATAAAGATACTTTGCTTGCCTAGCTGCAATAGTAAAAAATTCCTCAGCCGAATATGGACGCATTCTTTTCCTATTCATTGTGGAGAACAAACTCTTCAGTAGCAATATCCACCCACTGTGTGTTTCTTGCTAATCTGTGTACTTACAACAGTCTCTACTATTGAGAGCAACTTAGCTGTTTCACTAAACCAGCCTAGAAATAATTTCCACAGTCATTCTGGGGAGGAATGAGGGGAGATGTATACTTGTAAATGGTTAACACTCTCCCCCCTCTCCCTCCAAGCAAATTGCACACACACGCAAAAAGGCAAGGGAAATAATTAACCTTCCAACTCCTGAATTCTGGCTTCAATTCCCTAAAGTAGCTGCATGCACAAAATCGACATGTGGAAAGAATAATCAGTGGTGACCAACTTGCTGAGGGTTGTGGAAAACGGGCCTGTGGAGCACAGCGAGCTCTTGCCAGAGATCTGCTGCAGTCTCTTCTGCCGCACAGACCTCAGCAAATGTGCACCGCAAAAGCAGCACCATGTCCTTCCCAGGCATTCTGAAAAACCTCAGTGTTTAAAAGCAATCACTGACCACCACCTCTTCCCTCCCACGCTAAAGCTTAACAACTTTTTTTTTTTTTTAAAGAAAAAAAAGACAGACATACAATTGCAAACGTATGCACTAACTTAAAGCCACTTTTTAGTCTTTAAGGCATGCAACTCCATCACGTGGCCCTAAGGCCTCCTCTGGATACTGGCACCATTTCTGTCAGGAGATACAATCCATTTATTTTAAGACACAGAAGGATGTTATTTTAATTTGCAAGTTTGCTTTCAATTTGAAGCTGCCTTTTTAAAGCAAAATCCCTCTTCATTAAAGTATCTTAGTATTTGAAGATGAAGTGATGAACAATACTTCATTTAAGTATTCATTAAAGAACTCTCTCATTCATTAAAGGAAAAAAAAAAAAATCCTGAAACAATCTTATACCAGATTCACTATTTTAGCATCAATAATTCCTTCCTGAAGAAGCAGCAGCTCTCGTAAGTGCTGCCTGCATATCATTTTAGCTCTGTACTTTGCTCTACTTATTGCCAAATATTTTAGAAAGTATATCTGTAATTACTAAATATCTTCCAAATTTGCATACTTTAAAAAAAAAAAAAATCTTGTTTTTCTACCCAAAATGAAATCTGTATTTTGGAGGTGGCAAGACACTGGGTTTCCCCCTGGCAGGGGAAGGCTATCCTCCCCTGCTCTCTTTGAGCATACCGACATCCAGTATGTTAGTACCTCTGGCACGTACACCTCTGTTATCCAGGTCCACTCACACTGCTGTAAAAGAACTGCTCCCAGACACTTTTGTAGGCATCCGGGGACCAATAAATTTTAATGTACACTGCTGTTGTAGCTGGTGGCCTGTATCTCCCTAGCTCCTTTAGTTTTTCAAACTCCCCAAGATGCCTATCTCATTCCTACCAGGCAGGAGTAGTGTTCTCCAATCGCTGCTGCAAGAAGCTAGTGTAAGCACAAATTTCCATTTATAGCACTCTACTAAGAAGTTTTTTTCTCTTGTTGGGGCAAACACTGGCCTCAGTATGATTACAATCCATCTGTGCACATATCTGGCAGAAAAGCTATTTCCTCTTACAGAGGGTTATATTTATTTAGCCGCAGTACAGCTGCTCCAAAGCCACTTGGAGTCTAAAAGTGTGCTTTTCTGCTGTTGCATTTCCCAATGAAATGCATCAGCTGCTGTGCAAGAACCCAAGTGATAGCCTGAAGAAACAGTATCTCTCAAAGGGTTTGTGTCCACCCTGCAGCTGAGCTCACTGGTCTCAAGAGTCATGAAGCACAGGCTGCCCTAAAAACCAGGCACCTGACAGCTCCCGCTGCCCTTGCGGGCAGCCTGGCATGCCATGACCCGTGGCTGCGGCTGCTGTGACATCCTGGGCGCCCCCCCATTAATTTAGGGCCTGCCCAGGCACTAAACACCCCCGCAAAGACAGACAGGCGAGGTGGTAAGACATTTGCAGCACAAGCATGGAGTCCCGCACCCTGTCCAGCAGGGCACATAAGCCATCCTGGAATACATTCATTTGCATTAGGTCTTGGATGAGAACTTTTCAGTTGGTTGGTTTTTTTTGGTTTTTTTTTTTTTTTTTTTAATATACAGCTCCTTCTGTTGTTTATACTACTTGTTCTGCATTTCCACGAGCAATGAATATACACAGCTTTTTTTTCAACTTCTGCATTAGAAGAAAAGCAAACTCCCTAAAATGATAAATTAGGTTAAAAAGAGCCTAGCTACATCACAACGTTCAGACTTCGCTACAGGGAAGGGGTTTTTTTGTTTGTTTTGAATAGTAAAAAAACCATACACTGCTATCCACAACCCTCAAGAAAAACCCTAAAACAAAGTATCTCTCTCAACTGTTTTAATCCTCAACTTCCAAGAGATGCAATGCTTTCAATGAAAATTAAGACCATAATGTATTTGCAGCCTGGTCAAAGGTGGTGTTCACCCTTATACTAGCATCCAATTTATATTTGGGTATTCTGTTTGGCAAGAAAAGGAGATGAATGCTATTTGCAAAGCACATTTTATTTGAAGTCACAACAATAAGCAACACCTGTGATCATTAATCAGCTGTATTCTATCTTGGCTATACATTATACCTACACTGTATGTATACATGCATACATTTACATGACTACATACACTGCAGATAAGAACCAATTTAAGTGGAAGAAAGTCTTCATAAGTAGTTTACTTACATAATTTTTTCCTAAAATGATGCTTTACCCCCACAAGCAAGCAAGCACTACACAAACAATCTGATTAAATTACGAAGGCTCCAGCATATTAATAATGTCTTTGCAGTCGTCAAGGAATTGTAAAAACAGTCCCTTGTTTAAGTTTTGAAATAAAAACAGTTATTTTGCTTTCAAGAAGTTCTTGTAAGAAATGCATCAAGGACTTCAGAGTTTTTTCACCTCCAAAAATTCAATTTGAGAACCTTCACAGTTATCAACAAACTATTAAGCAACATGAAAGTACAACTATATATTTTTTCACATTTAACCAACAAGGCATTTGTAATTGTTAAACCTGTATTTAAAGTGATCTACAAAGGGGAGGGGGAAAAAAAATTTTTCAGCTGGAAATATTTTAATTTTGAAAAGTTACTGTGATGGAGGAAGCTTAAAACTAGGAACAGCTAATCTAAAATGCTAGACAAATGAGTAAGTTATAGATTTATTAAAATGAAGTTAAAAATTAGCAGAGCATACTGAAAAAAGAACTCATACTATTTGAAACTAATATCTAACACACACTTCAGAAAAAAAACTTCAAAAACAGATTAACATCCCTGCCTTCAATTAAGAAGTGACACCCAAGACAATTTTTTCCAGCAATTGTATTTAATAATAAGTTGACTGTTGCTGAACAGATAAGCTGACCGTTAACATTGTTCCAGACACACATGAGTTTTCCAGATCTTCCTTATTAAAAAAAAAAAAATTACTTCTAATTAAAAAAAGGGATGGGGGAGAAATCATCTTTGAAGCAAAATGGTCTCCATGAGTCCAGTCAGCATGCCAAGTATTAACCTTTGCTTTGTTTCTTCACCTGTTGGCATTTCTAAAATGTTGTTTGTATAACAGACAAGAATCAAATCAGTGGTTATATCCCTTCAAAGTGATTGGCGAGTCATCTGTTCTCAAAATCCAACATTTGTTAGAAATCCTGCAACGCTAGCATGAGACTACAAGTGAATTGTGTGAATGAATAAAGGAATATGGAACAATTAAGACTAATGAACACAGCTTTAACTTTTCAGTAAGACAACTGCAAGCAACACTAAGTAAAATGCTTCAAAGTAACTTATTTCGAGCAATGAAGTAGTTTTCAACTAAACTGACAATGTAGTTGAGAATTCTGATGGCGTAAGAGCACAGAATATTGAAAGCCAAAAGAAAACCAACTTTCTTCCAGAATAAAGTCCCCAGTTACTCTGTGCAACCTTGTATCAGCTCTCCAAACCAGGACTGTAGTAGTAGCTACAAGGAACACGCTACAAGAAAGCTTTCTTCTTCTTACTTTCTTATGCACTGTGCTAAGCGGTAATAGTTTTGTGCAAGTCAGCCACGTGCAGAAAACTTATTATAGGAAGGGCAAAGTTTCCACAAGACTTTGCAGTTGTTACTGTCAGTTTTTGATCCTGTTTGCTGGGTCTGTCCAGCCACATAGTGCAAAAGCAGTATCAGTGTCATGCAAAATACAGCCGTGCTTCTGTACATAAATACAACTTCTCTCAGCTCCTTACTTGTTCACCATCCGTTATTACCTGTGTGCAAGACAGTTCTGTCTTTTCTACGTTGTAGCATTTTGTGCCCAGGACCAATTCTGAATCCACGCTATAGCTATTCCGAATGAAGGGCATCACATTACAAAGGGTTACAAACAAGCACTTTACCACCAAACCATTTTTTCCCCTTTTTCAAAAAGGAAAACCTCATGCTCTTCAAATCTGTTGTATGATGCATTAAGCAATTTTGTTGACAGAGTAGCACTGGATTTTCATTAAAATATATCAACACTATGCAAAAATGTTCAGTAGGAAAGCAAAGGGTTAAAATCTCCATTATAGTTGCCACAAAGAAATAGCAGCAAGTAACTTGACAAAATATTCACTGTTTCCTGCATTCAAACTCATTACACTTTTCTCCTTCAGACAGGGTGTCGTCATTTAACCCCAGTGGGCAACTAAGTACCACACAGCCGCTCGCTCACACACACACACCGCCTCCGGTGGGATGGGGGGAGAGAATCGGGGAAAAAAAGTAAAACCCATGGGTTGAGATAAAGACAGTTTAATAGGACAGCAAAGGAAGAGAAAATAATAATAATAATGATGATAAAAAAATATACAAAACAAGTGATGCACAATGCAATTGCTCACCACCCGCTGACCGATGCCCAGCCCGTCCCCGAGCAGCGATCGCTGCCCCCCTGGCCAACTCCCCCCAGTTTATGTACTGAGCATGACGTCACATGGTATGGAATATCCCTTTGGCCAGTTTGGGTCAGCTGTCCTGGCTGTGCCCCCTCCCAGCTTCTCGCTGGCAGGGCTTGAGAAGCTGAAAAGTCCCTGACTAGTGTAAGCACTACTTAGCAACATCTAAAACTTCAGTGCGTTATCAACTTTGTTCTCATGCTAAATCCAAAACACAGCACTGTACCAGCTACTAGGAAGGAAATTAACCCTATCCCAGCCAAAACCAGGACACAGGGTCACTATGTCCTGCCAACTCATGAGCTCCCAAAAATAAACTAGTTGAGTAACTAAAGATGTCAATAGATTTTCACATTCCCTCTGTGCATCCAAACTGTACAGCTCAGATGGTTACTTGTAAACAGCCAGGCATCCTACACTTAATCTAGAGCACTTTCCCAAGCAAATTCTGTCACTTAAAATAACTCAGTTATAGCTGTCACTAAACACAGAATACCTTTCCACCTCCAAACTGTACTTCTTTCTCATAAATCAAGCCACCCAGAAAGAACTGTCATCTTAAAATACTTTTTAGCACACAGCAAAATGGAGTAGTTCTGTTCATCTTCACAATAAAAAAACCATAGTACAGCAGCTGACAGACGTACAACCAGCTGGGAAAAATGCCCTGGAACCATGCTCCAAGGAAGAAAGTTGATCTACCACTTTGATTTCTTCCATCTTTGACCTTTTCAATGACACTGCCAAAGCTACCCAACTGAGAAACAGAAAAGTATGAAATAACTCTGCATAAGAGCCAGACTGAAATCACCTAAGTGCACAGAACCACGGAGATGGTAATTCTGTTCACTGACAACCTGATTTAAAGCCAAGTAAGTAACCTGAGTAGAGTTTCCCTAGCTAATCTGCTCCATACAGAAATAGGTGCCTCGTTTCTGGAGTGCAATCCAGAAGCCCCAGTTCCACGTCTCAGATTTCTAGAACAAACATGAAGGGATTAAGCATCTCGCAGGGAACCAAAAGTCAGCCTTTTAATCAGGATGTCCAGGAAAAAGCCAGTCAAAAGGGCCCATAGAGGATGCATCATATAGGCAAACTGATGCACCTGAATGAAAAAAGTTGCTATTCCACCTAAGGCTTAAGTGCCTCTATCTGCTGGAGGTCCACAGCACGGGCTCTTCTTTTTAAAGGGGATGCCAATAACTATTTCTGAGCAACAAAACCAGCTCCATCTCAAACACAGTAGGTGTGAGAGGGTGTGACCTGTACAAAGCCTGATGACAAAACGCTCACCCAGCCATGGCGAGGAGAATTCAGACTCGCATATCACACCTTCCCCTAATAGAGCCCCCCCATCAATCAGCTCCCCTGGGTGGGGCAAAGTCTCCATTCCCACTCTTGACATTGTGCCACTACTTGTTAGGTCAGAGTACGGTTCTGTAGCCTCTTTGTTGAAGGCAATTACCTCACCTTAAAAGGAGGATGATAACAAGGCACAAACAATGTAAATTGCTTGTCAGCCCTGAGATTGCAAGAAAGGGAGAAGGCTGGAAACAGTTTTGTTGTATGTCCTATGGCACCAGAAAACACCTCCTCCCTGTATAGCATTTTGTTGCCTTCTCTTTCAAGTCTGTCTGTCTGTCTTTGGTCTTAGTTGTCCCATAGTTGTCTAACAGTTTGTAAATATAAGTGTAGACTCATATATTAGATGCAGGAAATTCCATGACTGGAAGACCTAATGGTCTTCTGGGTCAGGGGAAAGAGCAAGACTTCCTCTAAGCTCTAGGTATGTGCTCCTTGTTGCTGACCATTTTAATGTCAGTATAAGCAGCTCGTTGAGTCTACCTATGAATAAAAGGCTTAATGAAATCATAAATACAAACACTTTTCCCTCCCAGAATATTAACACCAGCTAACTCAGAGACAGAACGCTAAAAGCACTTCAGGCTAATAAGAGAGATTAAGACCAAGATTTTACTTAAGATTTTTAAAGGCTAAATAAAGCCACTGACTTCTTGGTAAGAGTACGGATGTGACGACTTAAACATTTTAACCCAACTAATACGTTAGAAAGCTCCCCCTAACGTCAATTTCCAGGCTGTATTCCTGAAACAGACCTCCGTAAGAACTGCTGGTACAGACCCAGTCACAGCACTGCCACGTCCACTAGCAGACCAGACCCTGAAATTTGCTTTTGACAAAAGGGACACCTATAGATCACCGAGACCTCTAAAGGTCTAAGTGTAGCCTGCACCTTTGTTACATATTATTCAAACTAAAATGGTAAAAACCTGCAGTAAAACCATATTGGCTCAGAATACATAAGAAAGAGTAAAACTGTAGACTTATCTATACCATGTAGCATGAGAATTACAGAGCAGGTGCAGCCTTTTTTATTAATGCTCACGATGTCAAGAGCAGAAGCAAGCCATCTTATGGAGATTTGAGTTATTCTCACAAACACTCTTCAGTAGATTTCTGCTCAAATTTTTGACAAGAGACTATAGAAAACTGGATTTTTTTGTTTCTTAAGAAATTATCCTTCTGTATTAGACACCAAAGAGTTGCTGCAAACATCAGTGCCATCTCTGCTCTTTAGCCAAGTAACACGTGAACCAGTTCAAATACTGAGTTTTCTTGTTTGCTTTTTGTCATGCAGTCCTTGATGTATGCTGTTATGGTAGTAGACGGACTGAAGTGAGTGTTTACAATTTGAGATCCAAATCCAAGTATAGTTTAAATAGCAACACCTTTCATGAAGGAAGCATTAAAAGCTTCTAAATATCTTCCTACCTTGGCACTTTATTTTATGTGTGCATGAGAATGTTTGGTTTGGCGTTGTCTTTTAAAAACAAGAAGTTTTGCCCTTCCATCTAAAACTCATTCTTCCACAAACATCAACAGTAACTTCACAGCACTATAACAACAGAATATTGCTGGTCAGGATTGGAACAGATTATTGCTTTAGATTTATCACCACTGGGGAAGAAAAACAAAACAAAACACAACACTTCTGTTTAAAAAAAGTAAAAGCCAATTCAATGTCACCCAACTATATATATATAGTCAGCACAAAAAAAGCAGCATCTTGCCAACACGGCTGTTTTAACATCAACTCCAAATATCAAATACATTGTCCCTTTAACTAAATATCCAAGTACACATGGTCAAGCAATTGTTGATGTTGACAAGTATTTGGGCCACTGCTGTTGGTCTCATACTTGCCTAATGATACCTCTGACAGAGGTGCCTTGTGGAGAAATCCAGAAACTCGTTAAAAAACAGCAGTGCCACCTGAAGTCCAGCGAAAGGTCACCAACCTTGGTCTGTCGCCCCTATGTTGGCGAGACGCCTTGCTTCTTTATGGCCAGATTGCCCAAGTTTCTTTTGTCTCCTGTGCTTTATTTACAATTTAGCAAATATATGCTTATGTCATTCTTAGACAAACAAAACAAAAACCTGCATCTTGGCATACAGGTGGGCACAGGCAGACTAGCTCTTTTTAAAACGCCAGGAGAGATTACCTGAATGACGAAGCTGAATCTTCCAGTGTGCAATTTATATCAATAGTAATTATTATTATTATTTAAGAGCTCTTCCAGATGTAGAGAAAAACTTTACAAATCAAGGATTCAAATATGCATTTTATTTCTTTTGCTAACAAAGCTCTCTGTATTTTAATTTCCTCTGTAAAGGTAAGGTAACTAGATTTATATTGCAAATGAAAAACCTCAGACAGGCTTTGTTCATTTTTTTAAAGAAAAAATATCAGGATTTACTGCAATTAAGCTTCTTGCAAGGCAGCCCATTATTCACCGTTAACAAGTGTAAAACCTAAGCACAGTATCATGTATACCAAACTTCCTAGGTTTTTAATACCTCAACACTTCGAATGTTTATTCTTTGCATCTCAAATTCAAAATTAAAATTAATTGTTTTAAGGAGTTCCGCGTTCTTTTTTTCACATTCTTAGGCAATAAAAGAACATTTTTATTACAGATCAAATTTTTCTACAGAAAAAGTTATAGTACATTTTCTATGGAAATAAATAGTGCTAATGGCACAATAAGTCAGCTAGTACCATACCTGAAATATTTCACTTTTGCCAAAGAAAGAGCAGCATTAAAATTAAAAAAAAAAACCCAAGGAGGAGTCAAAGTAGTTCTCGTACTACTTTACTTAAGAAGGATTGTCTTAAATATATTTTGCATTCTTGCATGTATTTAGAAAAACATGGTAACAAAGACCACTTCAATACTGAAATTAAATCAGAAAAAATGAAGCCTATAATCAAATGCAACATTTTGCACAATTATTTACTTGCAATAACACCCTTTATGTGCAAAAGACTTTCCAAATATTCAAGGAGGGCAGCTTAAACTCTTAATAAGAATGCCCAACGGTACAGTAATACTCTTTAATTCCTAGCTTTCATTTATAGCATATTCATTTACTTCTTCCAGGGCATCTCAACATCCCTTAAAACATCTTCATTTAAACAAATACTATTGTAGAAAGACTACATGATTTACTCATGACATATACTTGAAAAAATATTTGTATTTTCTAAAAATTTGAAAATATAATAGCTTTCCAATACAAAAATCCAAATAAATTTATAATTTTAATTCAAGATAATAAAGCTTATATTAGAAATATTCCCAATATTTAGCATGTCTCATACAGGATAATATCCAGAGCTTGTCAAAAAAGATTGTAAGAGAATAATTCAACTCAGAATTTTCGAAGTCAGGAAATCAAACTAAACCATAAAGGCAGTCAGATCTCCCTGCCAGTTTCACATATATGAGTATTTGGCATCCTAAATTGTCATCATTGGAATCTCCTAAAGCAATCAGAACGCCTTACAGCTGTGGCTCTCTCTCCTCTCACCAGGAATTTGGCAGTGCTGGAATTTTTTTCTCAAATGGGATAAAACCAAATTCAAAATAGGAAAATACTTTGCTAAATTCTTCTACACCCCAGTGTAGTGATTTCCCACAAACACAGCAACCTCTCCTTTCAGGAAGTGCTTGAAAGAATGAACAATACATTATGTAGGAAGAAATAAAGCCTGAAAATAAGACAGTTTAATGGCAAATGATCCAGTAAAATCCCAAGAGTATTTTTAACGTATGGCACTTCGTTTCACTTTACTTTTCAATGTGTCTAAAGGATCAAAAATCTGAACAGTTAAGGATATTATGAAACTGCAAGAAGAGTTGACTTGCATTACTATAAAAATCTAAACAATAATGTAATTTATGACAGATTACTAAGAGACAGATGCAGGAGTTCAAAAGGAGATGCTCAAGAAATCATAAGAGTACAGACGCAGCAGATAAGGCTGCACCTAAGCATACATGATTAAGTCAAGTTTGAAATCATGCAACACCCTCAAGCAACCTGGGATCCAAACAGAAACGCACTTTTACCCTAGGAACTATACCATAACAAGGCAATTTGGAGATCATTCATAATTCTGGAATTAGTTTTGACTTTAGACTTCATTACAATGCACACCACAAACAAAGTGACAAGCATTTCTGCAGGCCTACTGCCCCACAACATGTAGCTTCAGAGAACAGATTCTAGTTTACCCATGCTGAAGGGATGCAGCCGATCTGGTAGCTGAAATCAGCCATACAACACTGTACCACAACCAGACTGCAAAGCCAAACCAGTATGTCAAAAGTCTTCTCAGTGAAAAGCCCTTGATAAAAAAAAGAGAAGAACAATCCTTGCAGTCACAATTCATGCATGTTTTGGTCACTGTAGCTCTAGAAATACAAAGCAACATTATTAAAAACAATAAACTAAACCTCAAAATTTAGCATGATATTCAGGCTTGAAATAATAATACAAACAGTCAAACAAAAAAACTTCAAAAAGTTTTTTAAAAATAAACAAAACTTCACAAACAGTACTCTAACATCACAAGAAAAAGAAACATTTATTCTCAGGGAAACTGAGTTATGAGAAACTTAAGGGTGTATAACAGAATAGCGTGTGTACACATAAATATACATACACATTTAATTTGTCTTCCCAAAATAAGTGACAAGAGGATATACCAATATATATTATTATACTATAACCTCTCCTATTAGTACGCTATGATGAGGAAAGCCAAGAAACTGAGAACGAATTTTCATGTGAGAAGATAATACACAGCAAAGAAGAAATAAAACATGAATACTGACTTGATTTCACTTCCTATCTCTTTACATCCCAACACTGAACATGTAATGAATCACTAACAAATTTAGTAAAAAAGATATCAGAACTGTTTCTCAGTTTACCACTTCAGTCATTAATACCATTTAACTTGTATCAATCTTCACCAATACTTAAGTCAATCTATATAGAACAACTTCAAAATTAACTTTCGAAAACTAAAGACTAAAAAAGAAAGCGTTATTCCATGTTTTGCTGTAGGCCGTTCAAGATGTCTTTAAAAAAAACACAAACAAACCAACAAAAAAAACCAACCCCACTGAACACTTTGCCACCCCCTCCAAATCTCGCTTTTCCCAGTTAACTTCTTGATAAACACCAGCTGTCAATGCAACAAGAGGCATTCATGTAATTTACTTGTACATAAAAAGAACATTCATTTTTGAGAGATGTAAATTTCAAAGAATATCTGTACACCTTCCATACTACATATAGATTAACAAATTATATTAATTCAGGCCCAGTGATCAGGTGGCTTTAGTTGCAGCAAACACGATAAAAAGCATCAACACAGCCAGAAAAGCAAAGAATTAATTACCAAGATTTATCTCTGCATCCCCATTCGATCATTTGCTCCTGAATACCTGAATGTTGGCTGCAAATGCCAACATTCACATTTTTCCCCGGTGTGAAGAGTATAGCTTTTTCTCGTAACATTCTGTGTATTTTTCAGTCGCTAGAGTTGATCAGCAGAGCACTCGAGAAGGGCTACAGCTGGAGACCATTCAGAAACAAGAGTTATGCAAAACGTTGTGAAGTGTTTATTGAGCAGCCTCACGCTGGAAACACGTGCCATGCCATTTGTGCACTGGGAGCTGCTGTAGCTGCCAAGGAGCTTCCATGTGGAATGCAAGTTGCTGGTAAGCAGCTACAAAAATTTAAATTATTATGTGAGCAACCACCTCCTTCAGGGACCTACATATCGCACGACAAGGATTTCTTGGTTTGAATGCTCAAATCACACTAAAAGGAGCATGCGATTCAAAGAACGAACAACTCCCGTCTGACAGATAGCTCTGTGCCACACTATTCCAATTATTAGGGGAGGTCCTAATGATGGTATTTCCTCAAATTAGCAGTACATCCCTCCTATTTACAAATTGCTCAGTGACAAGTCTTCCTTTTGGAGCTGACTCATGAGCCTTGGCTTGCCTGTGCTAGAATTTGCTAGCTTTTTGGACATGTGTTGCAAAACCTCCCCACCAGAGCTCCTGCCTCCCTCACTCCCCACCCTACCCCCCTGTTTCATATGATGAACACTCAGAGAAAAGTGGTTACTTCTCCCTTTATGTCACTTAGAATATAACTAACTGCACTGGAGACAACATGCATATTTACCACATTTCATGTTAGCATAAACTGTAATTTACTGCAACTAATACTAGGATTTTATGCAATGCCTCAGAAAAAGAAGGAAAAAAAAATCTTTTTTTTTTTTTTAAAAGGTGAAACAACAAAACCACATCAGCTCTTATCCCTAATACAAGTCCCTTCAACACCCTCATTCCATGATTTGATCAGTAGGTTAAAAATGTGGCTGCCAGACATTTACCTGAGCTCCGGGGAAAACTAGGTAAGTTTCTTGAATAGAAACTCCTCAAGAATTGCTAAGCATATAAAAAAACATATGCACCTTTGGAAACAGGACCACGAGCTAGACAGACTCCCATTCTGATTCATGTCACTCTTTTCTCCTCACACGCCTGAACACGCCGCCCCCTACACACACTGCTGCTACCACCATCACCAAGGTGGCCATTTCCAAAGAAAGGCTGCAGGTCCTCCGTCAGGAGCAACTTAGGGGATTACCTGGCAGCTTGACAGAACAGCGTCACAGGAGGGATGCCAGGCTCGAAAATATCCCCTGCAGTTCTGCAGCTACCACTTATGGGTGACTTAAATAAGAGTGAAAACGCAAAAGCGTAAGTTAACATCTGGAATGAGTATATAGGCTCTCAAAAGGCTTGTACCATGCTACAGCCTTCATCCTTTCATACCACCGCTGCTCTCATGCACCTGGATGGGTTAAAGGCTAGCAGGGCTACGCCTCCCTTTTGCTAATAAGCACACAAATTTATGTCTATGACTAATTCCACCAAGTACCACAGGACAACTCACGGACATGAAAGTTACCTACTCCTTTGTATACAAGCCCAGAGAATCCTGGCCTAAAACATTTTCTCCAACCACGTAGGCTGTGAAAAGCAAAAGACTTAGCATAAGGAATGACTATATTGTATCACTACCACAAATGATTCAAGGAATCTTTAAGCACTGTTTCTGTTTTTCCCCAGAAGTAATTTTGATGTTAAAACACCCAGTATAACATAGATTTACAAGTCAGTCAAGACATGAAGAACAACTCAAAGAAAAATCTGCAAACAGAACATCATAGTAATGCACAGATTAACGTATCTTTGCTTATTTTGTATTAAAATGCTTCAATAAACTTACAGAAGGATCACTATGGAAGTTTGCTAAGTGATAGGCCTAGGGTCGTGGTTAATCAGCCACTTGCAAAAAAAAAAACAAAAAACAACCAACCAAAAAAAAATCCCACCAAAACCAAACAAACGTAAACTTCTTCAGCACATCACTATGTTCTTCATTAACAAAGCTACATACATTTTACATGAAGCATTTAGTTGACAACCTGATGAAACTACCAGTAATAAGATGATCCATGTGTTCAACTAAAATAATATGTTCTAGTTGAACACCAAGAAATTTTAAAGCAGCTTTCCATTTTTACAGTACTTTCCATCACAGTGCTCAAAACACTTTACAAGCCTTCACAGCATTTATTAAGACATCAGCAGTGACAGTTAAAGATAGCATTTCTAGAAAATTGTCTCTAATCTTAGAAAGGCCAATTTCTGAGTACCAGATCTGAAATCTTTTGGATCTGCTATTTCATGAATTCCAAGTAATTCCAAAACTAAACTGATAAAAATTACAGGTAACCAGCATCTCTGAAAAACAAATCTTAGGTACCTAAAGTTGTATCCACAAGAACTTTGGCATAATTTTGATGGCCTTTCAAAGCCTTAGTTAAAAGACATGCTAATATAGTGTCAGTGGCACACTCTCAATGCCTTGTCCTATCCCTCAGCCAACGCTGCCTGCAAGATCACCGAGCAAGATGCAACTCTTCAACTAAAGGTGAAACAGCGTGTTTAAAACTTATGTCTAGCCTAGCATTCCTTTCAGCCTCTTATTTTTTGTGGCCTGACACAGAAACTCTCCCCAACGCTCTTCTTTCCATTTCCAAGCAAGCTAACTGAACTGCAGTTGCTTATTTTAACACAGGCAGTTTTCCCACACAAGTGATTCGACCAGAGCAAGAATTACACTAAACCTGCAGGACTGCTGGCAAACCTGACTGATTTTCACCGGCTGCATAATCACTTTGGAAACATGAACCCACAGATACAACGAGTTTTCAATTTCTTCTGTGATTTCAGAGACTACTGGTGGTGTTTCTGCTGAGTATTTCAGGTCTGACTTCTACGATCAGCCTCGCTCCACTTCTCCTTTTCCCCCTTCTGATTCTTTGGTCAGAGGAATGGGGCAGCTCAATGCAGAATACATTCTCTTTTTAGCATTTGCAATGCAAAACTAGGTTTTGTTCGGTACAGAAATCTTGCACAATAGCCTGTGTATACGTATTCGTTCCAACAATGCTGTCCTATGCAATCACTCTGTAATTACACAGTCATAAAGCTGCTGCTGTTGCTGCTTGGAACTGCAGTCTCGCCCTCTAGAACAACCTAATACCAGTCTCCGCATTAGGACATTTCTTTCCTCTCTTCCCCTCCCTTAACTGCTTACTGCTTGCTCCAGCGTAGACGGCCTTTACACTGCACTCAAAACACGCAGTCAGGATGAAATCAAATTATTTGGGGTATTATGAAAAAGAAGCTATTTGTTTTAAAAAGGATGCCAGGTGAATCTTTCTTAGGCAAAGAGAATATTTCTTTAATTCTGCAGGCTGCAACCACGCAAGACTTTACAAACCAAAAACAAATCCTGCTTACGCCTGTTAAAAAAACACCCGTAAGTATTATATAAGAGTCGCATACGCGCGTGGGTGTATTGTCAGCTTTTACCGGTAAACTGCAAAGAATCAGTCCTTTGCAGTTGCTGCCGGAGAAAGAGCCGTACGTTTGAGAGCACGGGATTTTCAGAAATTATCTAATAAATTCCTCCCCCCCCCCCTCCACCGCGTAAAGCCCAGCAGAGAAATCCAACGCTCGCAAGCCGAGACCCACCGGGC
>NW_008824350.1:1695526-1713135 GCF_000699105.1 Pygoscelis adeliae
AGCCCCGCCGCGGCGCAGCTCCCCGCCGATCCTCAGCGTCTCTTCCTGGCACCGGCCTGGCCCCCCTGCCCTTTTTCACAGATCTTGGCTTGACCTTCTGTGCTTGGCTTTAGGCGCTGTTTGCAGGGAAGGAGGGGAAATCCCCAACGAGTAAGGGGCGGGGAGAGAGTTTGCAGCACTGATTTGGAAGCCGAGCCCTGCAAAATACTGCCGTGTTCAACACCTGGCAAAACTCGCCGGTTTGATGCCCCGAGTTCAGTGCGAGCCTCCCCAGCGTGATCAGGCTTCGTGGCCCTTCTCTCTAAAGAAATACAAGCAAACTAAAAGCTTTTGGTTTTTAAGGAACCACTTGTACCAGAAGAAAACATGGTTTCGTGTTTCCCCCTTTTGGTCCCTTTTTTCACAGCTTTTTCTGAAGAAAAAGTGGAAAAACAGGGAAGGGAGAAAGGATTTGTATTAGATACAAATCTCTTAGGTCATTTCTATACTGTTAGCTGTTTTACCAAACACCTGAAACTTACTTTCACAAGAAAACTGAAATTTACTTTCACAAGAACACATACTGCTGAGGTTTCTAAAAACGTTCAGTTTGTCTACTGGAATATGGCTTCCTCTGTTGCCTTGGTCTGAGAATAAAAAACACAGTGTGCTGGCAAATGCAGGCGCGTTACTCCTCTTAAGGAAGGAAATAAAGCAGCTGCTTCGTCATTGCTCCCCCTGTAGACTGCTCTAATACTCGAGTTTGTTCACAATCAACGGAACTTTCAGAATATAAAATAACATTTAGACAGTCTTCACAGATTAGACTCTCATTCAGCGAAGCATGGCAAGCAACACGAAAATGTGAAACATTTTTCCCCAACATGCACGTTGCTACGTGTTTACCTTCATCCAGGCTTAAATCATCCAGCGCACACAGTAGCAGAGCTTTTTTTTCCCAGACCAGCAGGGCAGTTTCCCTTCTAGCACGTGTTGCTTTATAGAGTGAAATACAGAAGTAATTTTTGCACTGCTCGCTCTAGTTTGCATTTCTTTCACAGTAGTTCCTGACTTCTATGCAGAACTTTTTACCAGGGAAGCTCAAGATGCATGGAAACAGGAGCCCAGAGAAGTGACTTACCCATGACTACAGAACGTATCTGATGCGTAACCAGATTTCTCTGATGAGTCCCAGGTCAGTAGTCTAATTACCACACCCAATCTTTTCCTGTCACGGTGCAGAGAATAACAGTGAGACACATGGAGGTGAAGAGCAAAATAGTAGCCACAGGTACTACTAGTAAAGTCTTTTTTCGTTCACAGCCGAAGGTATCATTTGATGCAACACTGTCTCAATAGGACATTCAAGGAAAACTCTTCTATACTACCATTAATACATTTGTTCTTCTAAACTCCTGAATAGACAGGAGCAATAGGTCAATAACTATTTAAATCAATACAGAAAGAATATTCACAGCTGTTCACAAGTTAGCTACTATGTAAAGCAAACTTAAATAATTGAACATATAATGACTAAAACTGAAGTCAAAGGCATAGGTTGCCCTAGTAAAGACTGAAAAAACAGATTCCATAAACTGGAGTTATTTCCTTCTCTGTTATAAGACGTTAGGCAATCAGTGCCTCCCATGAAGCACATCAGATATTGATAAGATTGAAATTGCTTATCTCAACTTTCATTTGGGCAAAAAAAAAACCAACCAACAAACCAAACCACTCTTCTATGATTGTAGATCGTGTCGTAAGAGCAAAGTGTAGCTTCTCCTTCCAGACAGAACAAATGCATGTTGTACTTCACCTGTTTGGAGTTTGGGAAGCAAAATGATGAGCCGCGTCTCATGTTTCACAATACATAATCACGTAAAAGCAGCAGACAATGGCAGAAACGTCATCATCTGGCTACAGAAGCTAATATTGCGCAGACCAGGGAGTATGCTTTCTACCCTTGCCTAGGAGACATTTTAACATTGTTGTTTTTTGATAGTTACATCCTGAATAATGTATAAGGTAGATAGGAATCCTTCTTTACTGAGCCAAAGACAAGATAGTAACCACAAGGACAAAGCTGAAACACACTGTAAGATGCAAAATCTATAGGAAAGGATGGTACTTCTTCCTAAACGTACCAAATGGGATAAGAACAAAAACAGGCAAGCCTGTAGGTACACCAGGCAGTTTATAGATCTGAAATAGAAGAAGCACACTTCAAAGACACCATGACATGAGGAGTGTTTATAGAGCTGTATGCTACTGTTTATCTTACTGATCCATAAACAGTTTTACGAAGTGTATTGTAGAGGTTTTGCCATTATGCACTCTTCAGTTGTTTCTCTGTTCCTCGTGTTATGCAGTCCTTACATCTCCTCCAGAACAAGCCATCATAATTTTCTTCCTTGCAGTAGCAGCTTTTGCTATGCTTTTTTTAAATTTTATTTTCTTTCTCCTTTTCTCAGCATATGCTGAGACTGCAGACAGGCTGCACTTCCATCAGTTTTACAGTAACAGACTTTAATACACGTATATTCCCTGCTATGTTGTTATTTTATTACTACATTGAAGAAGCAGATTGGAAGATTTCCTAGCTATCACCATATAAAATCTTAGGTTTCTTTGGCTTGTACAGACACATCTTGTGCTGTAACAACATCGACTCATATCATTAATAAACTGGATTGCACTGAGTCAGAATTTGGATTAAAGACTATGCTTTGCATACTTACCTTTGCAAAACTGGGACAGGTGCTCAGTAGGTGGCACTCTTTTCACCAAGTCAGAGCAGAGCCAATGCCCCGTCCTCTTATTAGACGTCACAGGTTGAACTTGTGGGCCAGCATTATGGGAGACAGTATGGAGCCATTAGTTCTCCCTGAAATTAAGTATAAAATGAAGGTCTTAATCACTATAGCTAGTAAGAAAATAATTACATCCTTTGTAATCAAAGTTTCAGAGATTCCAATAAGCCTAAAACTTCCATCTCATAATCACACTGAAATTTCCTCTAAAATTTCCATTGGATGCGATATTTTTCTTCAAAAATGAATGACAACATAAAACAGTAATGAATAGCTGCAGTGTTTATCCCACAAATATATTCAATGCTTGAGGTCAGGGCTGCCTCTAGACAGGCTAGAGGAACCTAGACTGAAGGAACCGCATGAAGTTCAACACAGACTAATGCAAAGCCCCGCACTTTGGCTGGCCTAACCTTTTGCCATTGCACAGGCTGTGACCAACAGGCCACTCAGCACCACTGAATAAGATCTGGGGGTCCTGGTGGACAGTGGGGTAAACACCAGCCAGCAGCGAAGGCTAACAGCATCCTGGGCTGTATAAAGAAAAGCACAGCCAGGTCAAGGGAAATGATTATTCCTCTTTACTCATCATTTGTTAATCCGCGTCTGGAGTACTGTGTCCAGTTTTGGGCACCCCAGTACAAGAAAGATGCTGATAAACCTGAGCTGGTAGAAAGCCAAGATGGTCAGGGGCTGGGGCAGATGTCCTGCAAGGAGACGCTGAGGGAAACTGGGCTTGTCTAGTGTGGAAAGGAGAACAGGTAGGAGATACTTAATATCAGCCTTCCAGTAGCTACAAGACTAGATCTTTACCTACAAGAGAAGGCAAAGCCAGGCTCTTTATTGAGGTGTACAGTGGGAGAAAGACAATGGTCATAAATTGAAACAGTGGCTGTTCCAACCAGCTAGTGAGGATAGTGAAGCAATGCAACAGATTGCCACAAAAGGTTGTGGAATTTTCTTTCTTGGAAGTTTCCAATACCTGACCAAGAAAGACCTGACTACCTGACTACCTACCTTCAGAACACTGAGCAATGTGTTCTGAATTCAGTGTTGACCCTGCTTTGAGCAGGAGATTGAACTGGTGACCGCCCAAAATCCCCTCCAACCTGAGTGATTCCGTAATTCAAGAAGCAAATCCCCTTATCTCACATAAGAGGAGGCTTCATTAAATGATAGTAAAGTAGCCTGAAAAAATCTTACAAGAAATACAAGTGATTGTATGTGTTTCAGGTTGGTTGGGCTTTAGTTTTGAGGTTATGAATTTAGAAGACCATCAGCATAAATACAAAGAAACCCATTGCCTCATAGTCAGCATTTTTTCAGCTGCATTATTACAGGAGAAAATGCTTATAAAAATGCTTTTTTTCTTTTTATACAAGATTAATTACTCCTTACTACAGAGAAATTTGACTTTCCCCAATATCAATGTCTGTCTCCCACCTTTGTCAGAATTAAAATGAAACACTCAAGGTGTTACACTTGAAATATTATTCTAGGGTAGAACTTCTCTTGGGAAACTTGATGCAGTCAGATAGAATGTTTGGAAAGAAGGGGTTTGCCTTTTTTAAAAAAAGTTTGCAAAAAGAAAAATAAATCTTGCGTACTTATTTCACTCTTCATATCTGAGTTTAAAATTAGAACACTGAGTTTGCTTTACTAATTTGAGCAAGAATCAGCTTCTTTGATCAACTTTGGGAAAAATGCATGTGTTTATTTATAGAGCATGTGTGTGTAAATACGTATGTGTACACACACACACACACAGTGTCATGAACTGGCTCCCTGAGAACCAGGATGAGACCTTGTTACATGAGGGAAAGGGAGGGACACTGTGGTTGAGAGAAGAAACCACATGTAAAAAAAAAAAGTTATTCATGTTGCTTAAACACTACTGAAAGAAGCTCAGACACCATGGTGAGAAAGTCAGTGTAAGAACCTATGAAGTACTGAATTATATGGCATGCTGAAGACCAGGACTGCTGAAACTTTCTTCCTAATTTTGCTAGGTTGTATAGCCTTAAACACACTTTGCAGTCCCTTCTGCATTTTCTATCATTTTTCCCAGAATCCCACATTCTTTGTTTGTTTTACAAACAATAGTCTGCGGTAACATTATTCACTGTTTACAACTGAGAAAAAAAACAACATTTAGAGAAGCTAAGTGGCGAGCTGAAGGCCACATGGAGGTTCAATAGCTGAGCTTTGGTTAGCTCCATATGCTCCAGTCCACATGTAAATTCATCTGTCACACTATACTTTTCCTGTATTTTAGGAGCTCAATCTACAGATTATACTGAACTACAACACGCCCCCTCATCTATGTGTCACTAATCTACACATATAGTTATAGGACACCAAAAGTTTCATGCTGCTCAGTTGACTGAACAGTGGCACAAGTCCTTCTGAAAATTAGGTTCGAATTACCTTAAGCAGGATGATATAAAAAAAAAAAATTAAACAACACCTAAAATGAGACAATTTTCAAAAAGCTGGCTATAAACTGCTTCTGATTATTTCTTAAATATTTAGAGATTATATCTTCTTACCTGCTGTGTGAGAGGAACTGTTAGAAAAGGAACTAAAGAATATATGTAGTATTCTATTTTAGAACTCTGAAAATGTAAAGCACTGTAAATTCATTAGCTCTATGAATTATTATTAGTATTAATATACATACATTGGAAAAAGTGCATAGACTAATAGCTCTCAACAAGATCAAGAAAACTTCAGATCAGTAGAAATAGTCCTGAAAAACATGGTGGGCAAGAAGTATCAAGAACTGGTGGGCATACACATATTTTTAATTCTAATACATATTTTTAATGCTATAACCACTAAATGGTTTCACGGCCACTATTACAACAGATTTCAACAAACCTTTCTGGAATTTACCTCTCATTATGCATTAACAAGAGTGCAACATCTTTAAAAGGAACACACTCTACTACTATGGGTGTGTATGTATGTCATTTCCAAAACCTTCAAGTTTTGGAAGTTTGTAGACCTGCTTTCGGAAGCATTTAACATTGATTCCTGCACCATATTGGTTTCACAGTGAACGCTTTATAAAATATGAGAGCAGTTCTACAGTTTCTGTGAAATTCATATGTAAAACTGTCTAGAAATCAAATAGAAGGATTTTCTTTTTGTTAATAGATACTCTGATTAAGACTTAACTGGATAACTGTCGGGGAGCCCCAAGGGCCGGGGCTGCTCCCCAAGGGCCCGGGGTCAGGAGCCAAGGAGATTCTCAAGGTTGGCAGGGCAGGGCCTTCACCAGCTGGGGCTGATCTCACTACACCCAGTGAGGAAGGCAGGGGGGCAGCCCCAAACCCAGGGCATCAGGCACCCCCATGGGGATGAGGCAGGGCTGAAGTTAAGCTGGGAAGACAAGTTCACCGGTCCCCTGTTGGGGGTCAAGTGTCGGGCACAGGCATGGCTGCGATGCAGCTGCAATGTAGCTCAGGCAGGGCCACATGCTCAGCCTCAGCTTAAAGCAGCTCCCAAGCAAACATGGCAGAAGCCCCCACTGGGGCTTGTTTTTGCAGGTAACTTCCACTAAGGCTTCTTCTATCTCTTTTTCCCCCAAGACAACCAGCTGTGCTTTCTTTAAGTTGGCTTTGAGCCCAGGCAGAGAAAAACCCTGGAAGCACTCAGTCTCAACAACAACAAACCAACAAGAAAAAAAAATACTGAGAGCATTTACTACAGAGTAATATTCACAGCTTGATTGAATTTAGTGTAATAACAGAAATAAAGACTGGAATTCAAAACGAGCTGGAATATTTTTCTGTCTTTATGTAACATTAATGCTGCATACTAGGAATTATTTTTATGGACGACAATCTAGGCTGTTCCTTTAATATTCTGAGTAGACCAATTTCTTATTGAAGCACAGAGTAGTTAATGAATTTGATCATTAGTCTATTTAATACCCTGAAGTGCTTTGGTTCAACTTATATTTCATTTTCACATACATTATATTCCTCACAGGTACACCAGTATGAAGGCAATGCTCTCTCTTTCTCCTTTGTATGGAAAATACAATCAACGTTCAGCTCTAAGATTATTTATCTGGCCTAAGGGATTCTCATTTGTGCAGGAAGTCACGGGCCGTGTACCACCTGAATAGCTCCTACAATATCCAGCCCGCTAAGAGGAACTGTCAGATCAGAAGAAGAATTATTTAAGATTTCCTTATGTCCCACTGTTTGTCCCAGCTACTGACTAGGACTAACGATAACTGGAATAAAACAGCAATCCTGAAGTTTCATGCTAAGAATATCTTTGCACGCAGCAAAGATATTCTTATATCTTTATATCTATATTCAAATATCTTCCCAGTGGCACCGAGAAAACAGAAATGCAACTGAGTTACAGGAGTCCTTAGTATTTCTGTTCTTTCAAATGTGTCATCTAAAATGTAATGCTTTTTCAAATTACACAACTGCTAATGCATTTGGAAATTTAAATTTTCAATGGTTTATGGTGGAAAAACAAAAGCTTTCAGTTCCTTACTGCATTTTTTAAAAAGCATTTCTGCTGTCAAGCTTCATTAAAAATAGTATCCCTTGCTGAAAAAATCTATTCAATCTATCCATTGTACACAAAAAAATCCCCAAATAATGAAGAAACTCAGGCAGAGATGACAATTTTCTAATAGGTTTACATAAATATAACAGCTCATGCCCACAAAAATAAGATTATTCGCCCTATTGACATCAAGAAACTACTCATAACTAATGTTGCATGGTATATAAATATCTGCAGGATTTGGAGCCTTCTTCAATATTATTATTATGTATATTTTTATGTACAATTTGTATATATATTTATATATATACATATATAGAAGAGCATCCTTAAAGTCATCTCTTATGGAGAACATCAACTAGGAACTCCTTCTCAGCTTCAGTAGCTGATATATTACAAGTAGCAATCTCAAAGCCCATTTCAAATCATTTGACACCGACAATCATTCAAGGAGCTTTCAGCCCAAACAGGCTTTAGTGACAATGACTCAGTACCATTGCGATTAAATTGAAACATACGCAGTATAAATCTAGGGGCGGGGGGGAATCAAAAAGCAAGCATTTGCTAACATCAGGCTCCATAGGTAGCATATAGTACTCTCTGTCTCATGGGGACTAATTCCTATTCCATCCCGTAAATAAATTATAGAAGGGGGGTGTGTGGATATAAATCAATCACAATGGGAGGCATCAACATGTATAAATAAGATATATATGACAGTCGTGTACCAAATACAGAGGATAATCTGGAACCGCATAATTATGCACCTTGATGACCTTATCTGTCCCTCTACTCCTTAATCCTTCTTTACTGACACTCCGTGCTTTCCTGTGCTGGCAGTTTGCATTGGTGCAAACCAAGCTGTAGAGCGTTTCCTGTCATCACCATTACACTGCAGTGTAATTGGTGAACTGCTGTGCAATTTTTATTCTTCTCAGATTCACAAGTAAGTTACATCATACCGATTTTCATGCCTGGACTCCAGAAGTATTTTGGCGGTCCTCCAAGCTGCCTTCCAATGCCAATTTGTGTCCTATCCCAACCAGCTGGTCTGTTTATCTCTGTGATCCCGGAACATTCCTTAATTCTGTTATAAAGTACATGCATGTTCGATAATACAGAAAATCAATTCAGTTCCTCTCTGTACGTTTATTGGTACAAATCTCATTATGGGATTTCCCCTTTTTTCCTCCCCCCTTCTTTTTTTTTAGTAGAAACTCGGTGATTTTTTTTTCTTGTCAATGGGAACCTTAAAAAGGCTCGTGCTCAAAGTACAATGTACAGCCACAGCTATTTTGCAATATCTACATAGGGCATAAAATGCAGTTTCAAAGTGCTAGCCCTAGCTAGGATGTGGTATTCCAAATTCTTCCCAAATATGGATGTGGTTATATTATTATATTGTCTACTGAGCATTTGACTTAACAGAAATACACTAATAATGCTCAACAGAAACACATACCTTCATGGCTGTCACAAGATTGCTAGCCTGAAGAAAATGGGAAGCAGCAATCCCAAGAGGCAGTAATGATGTCTCTTAAACTCTTAAAACCCTTACAAACTAATCAGGATCTTTCCTCCCTTGCAAATGCATGCTCCTCCCTTATCTCCCCCCCTACTCCTGCAGAGTCTTCTATAGCTCCTTGAAGCCACAGTGGACTAAGAAAGCAAAGGAAACGAGCTGGAGGAGGCTAATGTAACTGAGACCTACAGTAGAACAGACACAGGAATACACATGATCTACGAAGGCAACACCTGAAAAGGTATTCAAATACCAAGCAAGACCACTTCCTCTAGCATTATATATCTGCTGGATTTACCATAGCCTCTGTTTATAGGTACTTGTAAGTTAGTTTCTTTGCTCTTTCCTCACATGTATGAGAGAGGCATCCTCCAATATCACTACTGCCTCAAGCAATACAAAAGCAATCACTATCTTGGCCTCCGCGAGATCTCCTCCCCACAAGAAATGCTCTGAATATGCCTATGTTGACTTCATGGTGCCACTCTAACAAGAAACAGCAGAAATCCACCATGCCCAAGGCGGGGAGTAGCAAATCTACTGTCCACTAGTAATCACTGTGGAATCATGACATTGGGCTTTATAGGTCAAAGTACATCAGAGAAAGGATGGAGAAAACTTACCAATTCTAGAGTCTCCCAAGAATGGGAAGTGGTTCAGGAAATTTGCACCCGAAAACTGCAGGGGGAAAACCAGCCCTATTAAATAAAACAACAAAAACAAAACTAAAAACACAGAAAACCCTCAAACCTCCCATTATCATGAAACAAACTATGAAAGTAAGGAAAAAGTTATCAAGCTAAAGGATCGTAATTCTTAACATCTGCACTACCAAGAAAACAAATGTTACTGCTGTTCCAATATCAGGTGACTACAACGGTTGGGTTTTTTGTTTTTTTTTTTTCCTTTTTGTGAAAGATTAGTGGCAGCTCTGGAAAGATACAGATTGGCTAAGGAGCAGAAGACATTAGAGGTTCAAAGCAACACAGAGGACAAGAAAGAGGAACTTCCTAACAACAAAACACTGTCACAATTCACTATGAAAGATTACTTCATAATTGCAGGGTGGAGCTTTGCTGCGTAGGAGGCACACAGAGAAATCAACAGGGACATACAAAATCAGATAATGGTGTTAAACAGGAGCATATTTTTCGAGAGCATTTTTTGTAAAAATTGCAACTCTCTCCTACTGCACGCACGTCAGTCTCAGATTCATCAGCTGTGATTCAAATATCACCAGCAGACCCTCAGCAACAATTCTTCCAGTCTGTTCCAAAGAACAGCATCCTGTGTTCATTTCTCTGACATCCAAACAAAATTCTGTCATACCATTTCAGATTCCAAAAAGTAGTGGTGGGAACTGTGAGAAAAGACTAATTGTAGAAATTATGTAACAAGTTCACTTGGACAGCTCCTTGATTTGTAGATCTGTGCTGGTTTTGGCTGGGGTAGAGTTAATTTTCTTCACAGTAGCTGGTATGGGGCTGTGTTTTGGATTTGTGCTGAAAACAGCGTTGATAATACAGGGATGTGTTAGTTACTGCTGAGCAGCGCTTAGAGTCAAGGCCTTTTCTGCCTCTCACCCCACCCCACCAGCGAGCAGGCTGGGGGTGCACAAGAAGTTGGGAGGGGACACAGCCGGGACAGCTGACCCCAACTGACCAAAGGGATATTCCACACCATATGACGTCATGCTCAGCATATAAAGCTGGGGGAAGAAGGAGGAAAGGGGGGGACATTCAGAGTGATGGTGTTTGTCTTCCCAAGTAACCGTTACGCGTGATGGAGCCCTGCTTTCCTGGGGATGGCTGAACACCTGCCTGCCGATGGGAAGGAGTGAATGAATTCCTTGTTTTGCTTTGCTTGCGTACGCGGCTTTTGCTTTACCTGTTAAACTGTCTTTATCTCAACCCACAAGTTTTCTCTCTTACTCTTCTGATTGTCTCCCCCATACCACTGGGATATAGCTGTACAACTATGATACAGCCTATTTATTCCTATCATTTAGTGTTCACCATTCTATTTAAAATTAACGCAATTTGCAGTGTTTGCAAAGCCAGTACCTAAGTGACCTAGAGGACTATCCTGTTAGTACTATCTTGCATGGCACACCACAGAAAGCTGCACAAAAAACTAGGAAAGAAAGGCATCCAAACAAGATCTCATTTCCTCAGTAGATGCACAAACGATCTCCCCAAAATGCCCTTAGAGACTGCCATTTAGATAGTCTTATGTACTGCTCAGAAATGACAGAAAGCATCTTGACTACTGCCTACCAGCTATGCTGGGTAAACGCAGTATGCAATTATAACCTGAAGCAGGTTTTGCTTAGTTGCCTCAGACCTTCCAGTTACCAATTGTTGATCAGCCTCTAAAAGACAACCCTCACTGTTACCCTGCAGTTGGTTAGCTGAGAGTCAAAACAGTTGTCATCCAAGTTTCATATGTCCAATAAAATACTTTAACACCCATAATAATAAGGGCAAGCACAGCCTCCTAGAATACAGTCACTGACACGATCAATTCCTTCCAGGCCAGTTGTGCTTACCAATCCCTCTTCTTTTCCTTAGAGGAAACAGGTGAAAGTCTTTGCAAATTCTCATTTTCAGGCCAGTGGAATACAACAGCTGATTTGCTGATATCAAAGTTGTTAATAATTGACAGATAACAACCAAGTGCTGTAAATCTCCAGAATGGAACATCCACATGCTGAATGGATGAGAAGCATTCTACTAATATCCAGCAGCTCTGAAACAAGCCCTGCCCAGAGCTCCAAGTATCTTGAGACTTTGCAAGTCTACATAGTCCTCTTTCACAAACCAATACTTGCTTTTCAGAAACAGCACTGTGGGAACATCATGCTAGTGCAAGAAAAGTTCCTTCTGAAGCAGCTTCCTCCTCATTCATTTTCCTCCTTGTTCACACCTGCCTTTATTCACCTTTTGTCAGCTTCCATCTTTCGTCTACATCCCAAATGTGTTTTTCCACAAACACATAGGTTGAAACCCACAAGATGGGACTTCTCAATTCTGTGTGATCAAGGATTAGCATACCAAGGAGTCTTACAAGGAAGCTATACTATGTATAACCTCACACAGCCCCAAATACATCCCTCATATGAACAATGTTTTTCTCATTCTAGAAGACCCGTTTCTCTTTGTGCTTCTGTTAGCCATTAGCATTAGCTTTTTCTAGCATTAGGATGCATAAATAAGAAAACAGGGCAGTTTTACGATGATTCTGAATTTCAAGTATGAACAAGAACAGAAATATGATGCAATATTCTGTTAATATTAGGATTTCCCCGTGCAGCACAGTCTATCACCCACTGCTGCCTCCTGCTCTGGTGCAGCAATTGGTAGCATTTTCAACAAACAGTGCTCCTATGTTTTCTGTCCTCGGTTTGGACAGAAACAATTGTCCTGACCATTTGCTGTCAGCAATTTTAAACCAAAGAGACATAACTTAGCATTACTGTAAGTGTGATTGTGCAAAGATCATTCTGTGTTCTGAATAAGTCATTTGAACCTTTGTGACCACGTTTCTTCCTTCCCCCCATTTTTCAGGATGGTCTAATATCTTGGATGCTCACATAATGCAGCTTAATTTATGATAACCTCAGTTCTTTCTAAATTACAAACTTAGTTTCCTTTTCACTAAATGTTCCCAATTTCCATTTGCATAAGCTGTGAAACAAGAAAAAATAAAATTAAGGGATTGCTTACATTTAACAGTTTTGTTTCCAATCTCGCAGTATTTTTTAGACAAAGTGGAGAAAAGAGCAGTAAGAAGAAATACTTTCAAGGTTATCAGTATTCTTCATTTAAAAACCCTTCAATCTTTCCTGTTTTGAATTATAATTATGCATTACAAAGCATGCGCAACAACTACAGGGCATGACAGCAAAATTAAAATTTAAGCTTTTCAATGGTGTCTACAACAGATGAGTGGTGATGCTTCATATTAAATTGGGAAAATTCAAGATATTTTTGCTCTGATACAGACACGCATAACTGAATCTTAGAGTATGAAACATAAACCATACTTATATTAGTACCTCACTGGTTGCAGATTTCTAAAGGAGTATTAGTAGAACCATTTTTTTGTATAACTGGGAGAGATCATTAAATGGAAATGGCACACAGAGCAATAAAGAAAGACATTTCATACACAGATGTGTATGCTTATCTAGCAGTGTGGTTCTAAAACAGAAGTTCCTAATTTCCTCAGCTGTTCTGCAGTAAAAAATGAAAGATGTGATCCTCATATGATGCTGCATAGCGACAGGACAGTTTTAATCTACAATATGCTCAGGTCATTTATAAACATTAAATAAGTGGCTATACCAAAATGTAACTTCACCACATTTAATAATACAAAAGTTACTAGAACATCACCTGACCCTTTTTGATTGGATTTAAGAAACTGTCACTAACAAACTAAAGACAACAGGAAAATCAGTCTCTGCAGCAAGCACTTTAGTATTTTCTTCCTTCTCTTAAGGATGAAAAAAAGGCACAGACAGAAAAGGAAGCAAAATTATGAGTAAAACTTTGTGATGATCAAACAGTAGTAAACACTGTCAGATTAAAATGATAACATACTGTGCTCACTTTTCATGGATTTAAAAGGTTTTACAAAATACCAAATGGTTAAAGATCAAGCCCAACAACATTTAAGCAAAAGCCTTTTACCCTGTGTTTTCCTTTCAAAAGTCAGATATCAAGGTGTGTTATTGACATATTATATTTTACGTTACTAACAAAGGAAGTTATTTACCTTAAAATGAATGTGACTCTTCAAGATGTGCCCTACAGATAGTCTTCTGTGTGAACACATATCAAAACCAGTAGTTTTGACTAGCAAAGTCTGTTTATAGAGGAAAGCTTCCTTACCATCACAAAAATTGTAAGCAACAGAGCAAATCCAGATCCTACCCACGCCCTTTGGCCAGTCAGAATCCAGATGAAAGTTTTGAAACAATGACAAAGAAGGATGGGTCGGGGCATTCCCAAGCATCAAACATCAGAAAAACAAGTTACCATAAAAAGTAGCAATTGCTTCTTATCTGTATACTTACCTGTACAGATGAAGCCCACTTTGTGATTAGCTAGCAATTAGCATCAGAAGGCATTAGTCTCATGTGACAGCTAAGTGGCCACCTGCAAAACTTTCCCACAATCTCTGCCTCGAGCTAATGCTCAGTCCATCAGGGATACATTGTGCGGTTTGTTTCTTCTTATAAAACAGGACCTGCATGAATAAAAACTGCAAAAGCAGAGACAATTCGGAAGTGGATGGCATAACTTGAGTTGGATGATAACTTGCTTTCCCCAGCTGTTCACCCTTTCCAACATTTTCAGCCAACAGGGAGCTGAGCTGCTCACAAATCACCTTTAAACTGCACTCTACAGCACGGTATGTCACTCTGACATAAAGTCAGCTCAGCAGTTCAGTTCAACCTCAATTTTAGCTGTCTCAAGCTAAAATTTTTCAGTTCATATATTGGATTACTTACACCGATTCAAATAGTTACTGCAAATGGCTGTAATGACCTAATGTGTTACTGTCCTCTGCTGAAGTTATTGCATCCACAGCTTAGCTGGCAGAATGAATCATCTGCAAGCTCTTAAAACATTTCATGCAAAGATATGTGGATTAGCTCAAATTACACTCAGCAGCAGTTCAGGCTGTTAGCTCACATTGCATTGAGTGAACAGGGAGCTTTCTCATTGTCTGTTCTCCTGGCTCAGCAATGAGGGCAAGAAACTTAACTGAAGACAAGTAAACTAACAGTTTAGAAAACCAGAAACATCAAGTCTACCACAGATGATTTTGCAATAATTTTTCTTACTGCAGCCTGAAACACTGTTTTGCAATTTGTAGGACAAATGAACTGGTTTTGTTACCCTAGAACATGGAGAGATATCATTCACAGAGTTCTTCTGTAAGGCCATTTTATCAATGGAGAAGGCACACCTTTTCTCAAGATACCTTAAGCGAACATTTCATCAATTCTCTGAAGAATAGTTTCAAAAATGTTTCTCTAACTTTCTGTACCCTTAGAAAAATGCTTCACCACAGCAGATGACATCTTATTTTCCTATCATGTAAGAGACTTACTATATCAAAAAGAAAGATTTAAATTCTGTTGGATTTGGTTAATCTAATTGATCATTCCTATCCACAGAACCCATGAAGGATGTTTCTTGAGAGACCTCGTAGACCACTTTGCTCCCTACACACAGGCTAAAGAATCTGGTGTCATTCAGAGCTCATGCATACCCCAGAGGATTTTGATGGCTGAAACACAGCTGGCACTTCAATTATGTAAGCAACATCTGTAGTACTCATCTATACGGATTTAAAAAGACTACTACTTATTATAGTGACATTAATTAAAAATAACAAAGAAAGGGCACACATCTGCCAAGATGTGAGTTACCTATGAACATGGAAATGCGTAAAAGGTGAATTATTATTACATATTCTCACCAGTATGATCCATGAGCCCAGCAAATCTTGGAAAATGAACAGGTTTACTTTGTACTTTAAAAACATTTAAGCGTCACAGTATAGACAGAGTATGTAAAGTTTATTGTTTCCATATTAAGGGCAGGTGAACAGGAACAAAAAGATGATTTGGAGTCAGCTAAACAGTCAATCTTAAAGAAAAAAAAAAAGAAAGCCTCCAGAATGTGATTTTTGAGTTCTATTTTAACTATTGTTATTGGCTTCACTAAAATTGATAGCAATATGATTTTAACCACTCTGAACCACATAGCTGTTTCATTTTTACACTCTGTCCAAGTTTACACATGATTCTGGGAGCTAATAACTTTGTATCCAAGAGCTTCTTCCCCCCCCCGCTTTTTGTTCTAAAAAGATCAAACGTGGCAAAGTCTTTTTAATCCCACCATGTGGCCAGAAACGTTTTTGCTTTCTCAAATTTGCCTGATGTTGCTCAGAGAGAACTTTGGAATTAGAGGGAGTATCTGTTCAGTGAAGTAAGGCTCAATTGAACAGCAATCCCTGTTTGGGTACACATCAATGGTTTGTTGACAGTGACCACAACCATCTTCCAGCATAAACACATGCCCCATTTCATCTCTGCCCCATCTCTGATTGACTTTAAAATGATGACACCCAGGTTGATTTAGCCTTGCTTATATGTGGTAACAACCCCGAATACCTGTTACGTAACAACTATTCCACAATAGTCTGCTTGCGTGGACAGTTTTATTTCACACGAAGGGTGATTTTGTGTGGTTTAGCTTAGTCTGAGGCAGATTAAGCTAAACCACAAAAAGGCATTCTTAGCATAGACCATGTATCCACAAGGCAAGACAGTGCAGAATAGCTACTGCATTTTAAATTCACACCTAAGCTTATTTCACAATAACAAGTAACTTAACAAAAGTTAACTTTCACAGTAATGAGTACTTAACAAAAGAGACAACGGGGCATGTAAATATAAGGGTTAAACCAGTAAACTGCACATGATCCCTGTAACCACCTTTCAGGATAACCTTGTTTGTGGAAGAAACAAAGCCACCCTGTGCTAGGCAAGAGAAAGTGGGGTGGTACAGAGATTTTGAAAGCCCGTTTAATGTGTTGGGTTTGGGGTTTTTTGTTACTTTTATAAAATATCTGAAGTTGTATTGTCACTATATAACATATGGAAACCAAAATATGCACATGTGCCCATATACAGCGTACCTTTTCCCCACTTCTCTTTCAATTATTACTAGTCGTTGAGATACACTACTTCTAAATTAACAGGGAGTTCTCCATTAATACACTTCATAATCTTTTCCTGTTTGCTCATATAATGACATGTAATATTGGTTTCTGAAATAATTATTTCTGTAATAATTGTGCTGCTCTTTTCTTGCATAAGTATGAGGCAAGTCAGTATTCATTCATTTTAATGCAGGCCTTCTACATACAAGATATGCCCGTTTGAAACTATGGGGACAATTTCAACCCTGAAGACTTACTTTCAGTGCATTACACTAGTAATATGTTGACCTTTCAATTAGATCAGCTGATAAAAGTTGGGAAAGAGAATATGGAGGTATAAATCCCCTTATTAAGATACCTCATTTTTTTCCCTAGACCATCCCAGTTCCAATGATGTTATTTTAACTAACGTGAAATGCCGTTTTGTATATTACGGTGGCACAAATGTAAATCGTTCACTTAAAGTGTTACGGGTAAAGCTGCAATAGAAAGGCCTTGCCTGCTTTTAGGTGAGAGGCAGAGTACGAAGTCATCAGGATCATTAGTCTGGAAGAGTTTTTCCAGTCTTTTAAGTGGTCAGTTTAAGCTCTGCAGTAGTTTCCACCAACTCAGTGGCCACTTCACAGACCTGTTTGCCTTTCCAGCACGGTGAGTCACTACAACATAGGGCGAGTACACAGAGTAATCAAGTCAGGCAGCACCAGCACCTCAGCCTCATCCCAGGAAAGCTCTGGCTCTTCAGTCACTCACCCTCCTACAGCCTGTTCTTTAAGTAAAGATGCCTCTTCATCTGTATTCAAGCATAGCAAACAGATGTATATAGTAAATACAACGTTACATTGTACACAACAGCGATTTTACTGGAATTTTCCAATACAGCCTTATATCACATCAGTGAACAAGCTCTCATCCGCTAGAACGCGCAAGGAGCAAGTATCTCTCAGTGTTACTCTCTCTCTCTCAAAGAAAAACCCCTCACGAGCTGTAAGCGCCTTTTCCTAGTCCCTCAGGAGATGAGC
>NW_008824350.1:1713715-1742496 GCF_000699105.1 Pygoscelis adeliae
TCGGGGGTCTCAGGGGACGGACCGGTGGGCGCCCGCCGTCCCCGTCGAGATGAGCGTGCCCCGCTGCCAGGTGTAACACCGGGAGGGCCTGCGGCCTCGTTCCGCCGAGGGGGGGAGCTTGGCAGCGCCCTCCGAGCCCTCCCTGACGGGGCAGGGCCCCTGCCCTCCTTCCCAGGAGTCACTTCCTCAGGGGCTAGCGCCTCGTCGTTTGACGAGGTTTGACGGTTGGGAGAGACTCTTGGATTGCCTGACCACTAGAACGGGAGCGTGAATCTAGCTTTACTGAGCCCCCGGATCAAACCGTGGCCCGGGGCGGTGGAGGAATCCCAGAGGAAAGGAGTCCTCCTCAGCACCTAGATCAAGGCTGCTGTGCAGCTTGTAAAACTGAACATCCTTCGTTGCTTTTGACCTCTCTCGGTTTCTCTTTCCTACGTTATTCTCTCTCCAGCTTCTGAAACGGATACTGACCCATCTGCAAGACAGTCTTCAGTGGCTCTTCCACCTTTGACGGCAGTGATTTCTAACGTGGTCTTTGGTCATACCTAAGAAAGCCTGCATACTACGTCACAGGCTTCTCAGAAAAACGTCAGGTGATGCTCCTGCCTTTCTGGGAGCATGCATTCTTGCGTTCATTCCTGACTTGAAATTCTGCTAAGAGAAATTAGGCCTCGTTTGTTAGTATTTTTAAACAGTTTTCAAACTCCAATACAATGCAACTATTTATTAAAAAAAAAAAAAAAGCCAAGAGGTGGCACCTGAGAGCTTTCAGCTTTTTTAACACCTAGATCTGAAAAAGTAAAGTTTATACAATCCTATTATGTGTAGATATGAATGTGTATACGTACCAGAACTTTTGCTCTGTATGTCAATCAAATTCGATGAAAAGCTGAAAGATATTAGGTTTCTTGGAAGATAAAAAAAAAAAAAAAAGATGGCTGGATCAAGATGCTACTACTATTGTCATTCTTCCTTTTTCACCTATTTCTTTCTTGAGGGAAAGACTGCAGCCTGCCCTCGACCCTTATGTGTGTCAGAGAATCACATGGAGAAAATGCTACAGGAGGAACTTCAGTCACACCAGAGAGTTCAATGATGGGACATGAAACGTTAGGAAATTGGTCTCTTTTCCCAGGTAACGAGTGATAGGACGAGAGGAAACGTCCTCATGTTGCACCAGGGGAGGTTTAGATTGGATATTAGGAAAAATTTCTTCACTGAAAGGGTTGTCAAGCATTGGAACAGGCTGCCCAGGGAAGTGGTTGAGTCACCATCCCTGGAGGTATTTAAAAGATGTGTAGGTGTGGCGCTTAGGGACATGGTTTAGTGGGACTTGACAGTGTTACATTTATGATTCGACTCGATGATCTTAAACATCTTTTCCAACCTAAATGATTCTATGAAAACTGGATTTATTAGTTTAGTCCATTAAAGTACTTATCTTTTTATGGCATGTGTTTTTCTCCATTTCTCCATTCGTGACAGTCAGTATTGATTCTGGCTTCTACTTTTTGAAAACTTCAGTTTGCAATTAATTAACATTCTTCAAATGTAGAGCTCCTTAGGGGTGTGGTGGAGACTTTGCTGCCTAATCCATTACATTTGCTTTTCCATTTCCATTCTCCTCACCTTGCCCATTAGTAACCATTTTTTTGCTTTTTTGCCCAGCCATTCCCATCTCAGTTTCCTTAGTTCTGTCTCATTCATCATTCCCACTTTCTCCAGTTCTCTCTCCCCATTCTATTTCTCTCTTCCCTGCTTTACTGGCCTTCAAGTTGCTATTCTTGCCACGTTTCTCTGTTCTGACTGATTCTTGTGCCAGTCCTTCCCGTCTTTCCTTCCTGCATGTTCCTCATTCAGAGTCATTCTTCCTTGAAATTTCTTTCTTCGAGTTTTCTCTGAGGATCCTTGTTCCAGCCATTTTGACACCGTAGTTTCAGAAGAGTTCCAGTCTTACTTGTCCTCCATTTAGATTGACTTCCTTCATTCTCCATGCTGCCCGGGCCTGATAAAGGGAGGGATAAACTACCTGCTCTTCCTTTTTTTACTAGACTGCACCTGGCATGGGCTCTGACAACTTGGAAGCAGGTGAATCGTTTTGGCAAAAGTATACACAGCTGAAAACAGCGTCTTATGGGCAATCTCAGAAACTGGAAGTTCTAGGAACCAAGCCCAGGACAAACAAACTGGAGCATTTTAGTGCTGAGGGATTTATTTAACATTTTTAAAAGGAGTTTCCATGTGTGTCTGCAAAAATGGGAAAAGAAAGGCGAGGAGAGGAGGGAATAAGAATAAAACTGGGCTAAAACATACCTGAAACTCCCCTGATGGTACTGTTGTTGTGCTGCTTGATGCTGCAGTTGTACTCATAGGGTGGGTCGGATGATCTTGGCATAGAATGATGGTGTTAAAGCTTGCAATTAATTTTACTCCATTTGATTTAAAAAGTAAAAACAACTCAGGTTATTTTTGTTTTGAAAAGCTAAAATGGTAGTGCATGTTGCTTCCTGTTGGTCTTTTAAAAAAATAATCAACTGTCCTTCACATTGGCATTACACGTATATTGAAAAGGATTATGTATACGACACAAATCCACTTTATTTTGCTTTTGAAAAATCTTGTTCTCTTTCTCCAAAAGCTTTCTTTAGTTTATGGTGCTAAAGGATAGTGCCTCTTATTTTCTTTACTCACTTTCGTAATCTTTATAATGCGAGGAAAGTTTGATTGTTTCTTATTATGTTACGATATTAGTGTGAAGATTTGCTTGTGTAATGGCATTACTGACTTCACGGTAGAGTAAGTGCAGTCATATTTAGAAGTAAGTGTCCATCTCCAGTGTTGTATTTGACTGTGACAGCTGTCATGGAATGAGTGACAATTCAGTTGCCAGCCTCGTTTTCTGTCCACCCACTCACAGTATCTGGAAGTTCTTCAGGTTGATTTAGTACACAAGCTTCTCAACCAAAAGCGGTGAAAGTGACCTGGGAAATCAGTAGCATTTTTGTTCCCTCAGCATGTCAGGCATTGGAAGAAGTAACCTAAACCTACATTGTATACTTTTTCCACTCTCATCTTTCTATGCCACTCTGTATTGCTTTTCTTTGGCTTTTTTTTTTAAACTGTATTTTTTCTCTGTACTGTAATAGAAAGCAGATATTTCAGGTATGTGTTAGGCACAATAAAAATGCTTTTCATCTCTCTTCTTGTTCCGATTGGGTTTTTGTGTTTGCATAGTACAGGTACTTAGTGTCAAGATAACAAAAATTGAGTCAGCAGTTTTGGCAGTGGACCTTTCTGTAAGGCGTGAGCTGTACAGCAGTTCTGCCTGTGCTGTATGGTTTATAAACGGTGGATGAAACCCGTAACACCATGGATAGACTTGAACTGAATATGAATAGTATATAGAGGAATGATTTGCCCAGATTTCATGCGAGCTGTCAGATCGCTGTTGGTTTATATTCACTGTTGGTTTATGTTATTTATGTTCACTGCCTTCTTAACTCACTATTTCTGCGCAGAGCAGTTTCATTAGTGGTTGTAAACTTAAGCCAAGTTCTGTATGTGCGCAAATTGTTTACTAGAGCATGGTTGTCCTTTTAAACTGCACTGGGCACATCTGACAGTTTATAAAATACTAGTTGAATTAGCACAAATTCTCAGATGCTAAGAAATTGCTCTGGGGATGACAACTGTACCACTTGAATGTAATTTTGTTATGCAGATGTTATTAGCCAAGCTAGTGTAAAAGGATTCAGGTATTCAACAATTCAATATTCAAACATTTACACTCAAGGGCACTTAGGAATGACATGGAATATAAAGTGAAAATACGCAATTTGATGTTTTCATGCATTATAAAAACAGAAGAGGTCATTATGAGTATAGACCTGCCCACTTCAAAGTTTTGAAGAGGAATTTGGAATTTTGTTCTGAAAAATATTTTCTAAAAGAAGTACAAAGTGACGTGCCCGAGATCACACAGGAAGTCTATAGCACAGTATGATGCTGAACCCAAGGTCTGCCAAAACTTATCTTAGGCCATCCTTCCTGTTAGGGTTTTACATGAGTATATTTATTCTAGAGATTGTATTAGCTGTGTGGGTATAAAAATGGATTTTTATTTCTCTCTTTAACTGTTAACTCCTGTATTTTCAATGCTCATTTTTTGTTTTTAAACAGTAACTAGTAACTTCATCAAAATGTGGGGTTTTTTTTTCCTTTTGTTGTAGACTGATGTTCTACATTGTTCTGTCCAAAGAACTGTGCAAGTCACTTATTTTTCACTAATGTGATGCTGTGAAGACACATTTGAGATCCATTTCTTGTAGTTTTTCTTGTAGCACCCTTAGGTGTCGAAATACTGAAAAGAAACTAACTTGAATAATTTTCACCTAATAAGTAGCTTTTCAAGTGCAGACACAATCAAATGTTAAACCTCTATCTGGTTTATGAACAAGATATTTTTGGTTTGAATCAGTTGTGGCTTTTAGAGGAGAGGGAAAGGCCAGGGATACGCCCATTTTGTCCTGGTAACTTTTTTTTTTTTGTTATGTTTTTCAGCACTCCCAGCTGTAGTTCTTGATGGTCTGTGAGTGCTGTAATGTAAGCACCATAACAGTACAAACAGAAAGTTCTGTGTTTTGCAATGTTCAAAGAATAAAGATGTTGGATAAGTGGTGATGATGAAGCTCATTTGTTTAGCTTCACTCCAATTTGCTGTTCTTGTCAGCAAAATAAAGATTATGGCAAAGACATCAGCTATTATGTTTCATTCCTTAATGTCCTTGCTTCTTGTGGAGGTTGGTCATTTATGGCACTCAGCTGAGAATAGTAGTAAGAACATTTTTATTTTGTATTATCTCTGAAAGCATATGAGATCATGATTTTTCTCCTGTTAAATCAGGTTCATTCCCTGTTAATCACTTTGGCATCTCATGGTTGCAAGAACACAAATTTACAGTCCTCTTTTAAACTGTTGAAATTCAAGGAGAAATTTTTCAGTAAAACAGATCAAACAGTGATCTAATTCTTTCTCATCTCTGGGCCAGACCATTTCTTAGGAGAAAATGCACTGCTAATAGAAAGACTTGCTATTTCATGTGAAACATCTCACACAACAATCTCTTTTTATCATATACTGCTATTACTGGCATGCATGCATACCTTTTATTGAGTTGCACCTGACTTAGGCATGGAAAGCTGCGTCAGTGTCTTTTAGGTGGGAACAGAGTGTTCTCAGTCAGCACAGGAAAGCAAACCAAACACGTCTCCCTACAGCCTGGTAGAGGGTCGTCATGATCCTACAAGGAGCACGGTAAATTATAATTTTCAGTCTTTCCAGAAGGTGCTGCTGTGACATTGTATAAAATCATGGCTTTTACAAGGTAAACGGGGAAAGTCTTTATTCACACGTTTGTTTATTTTACATTTGAGGTTGTTTTATATGATTCTTGGGCATGGATGCTGACATTGGTGCGGCCCATATTTCATCCCTAGTTTCCAAATTACTAAGTACTTTGCCCCATGTTCTTTTTCAAGAAAATTTCTGTTTCAGTCCTTCAAACAATGTTTTCCTTTGTAGGAATCCAGTGCGAAATTGCTGCAAAAGCAGGGATGATTATACAGAGAGTAGTGCTGAATTCACGCCCCGGTAGGTATTCTCTCCAATAAAGGAGCAATGTGTTTGTTACGGTTGCCTAATGCTCCAAAATGGTGAGGGTAAGAAACAGACACTAACTTAAGATACTGACATTTATATATCTTAATATTGCATGCAGCAATAAATAAAGTTTATTGTGAAGTTTATTTATTTAGTCTATATATACAGGTTACTAAACTCTTGGGTGAGAAAAAAAAGGTTAATGCATAATATATGAGAAAACCCTAAGTGTAGGGACTCAAAGTGAAGAAAGATTAGCAAGCATTGCTTTTAGTTCTGACATTTGTTCTTTTTGCTCTTTAAGAGATGACTAAAATAAGGTATTTTGTTATTGTTCATTTTTGTTTCCTTTTAGTAAATATTGAATCTTTTCTGTCTCCCATGTCTCAAAGTGTTTGGTTTTTAAATTTACACTTTTGAGGATCTGTTTATTTCCTTGCTTACACACTTGCCTTGTTACGGATGTCAGCACAATTTTTTGAATAGTGACTTTATAAATTGTCTGTTGTAGAGGACCCACATGTGTGCATTAATTTTTTGGGGGTGTATTGTGTGCTGCTCAGTGCCAAAATAATCCTAAGAGGTAAGAACTATTGTGTGACCTGCAAATAAGTCTTTTCTAATGCAAATCAAATGTTACAGCAGTAGCCTGCTGTAGTCACCCAGTCACTTCAACTTAAAACATACATGGGTATCTGGCACTCTCCTTTTGGTGCCAATGGTTCCAGTGGTCAGTCTGATTGATCTGCTGCATGTGGTACCAACCTGAGGATGAAGCCTCCAGTTCTGGGCTCTTGGCATACATTTTATAGGTGTTTCTGGGAAGCTTTAATTTAAGGAGGTCTATCTGTAGCTGCGAAGGGATGCTCTTGCAGCGTATGCGTGCACAGTGGCAATGGTCTGTATTCCCCCAATCTCACTGAGTCAAAAGAGGCTGAAAGGTGAGAGTTTAAAACTTACCTGGTTAAAATGTATGGTCATTTGCTACTGGCAAAATAGTGCACGATGGTTTTGTTATGTGAGAGAAGTCCCAATGCACGTCTTTGTTTTGAAAGGTAGGGGCTTTTCAGTACATAGGGTATATAGAACCATTTTTTGAGAATGAGAGCAGCCCCCTTTTTTTTTTTTTTTAATTTGTCCTAATTATTCATTAAAATTATACATAGCAAACAGCATGGAAACTGCCAGTCAGTGCAAGTGCCTGGTACTGGCCCAGGTAAGCGATCAGCTTACCTTACTTCCAGACCAGCAGGTCTTCAGTTTGGATGGTGGCAGTGCACCTGTTGTCCCACAAGCGGGGTCCGGTACCCAGTGTGCAATAAGCCAATCGTACACACAGAGCCGAGACATTTATTTAGCTCATGTTTGCGCAAAGGTGGGTGCTAGGTGGTAATTCCACAAAGCTAGCACACCACACAAAAGAACTACAGCGTATTTATATTGTTACATGATTAGTAAAAGCCCACCTAAATTCATGCTCATTGGTTAGTTATGTTCAAATCAGCCTCGTTTGCTATGTAAATTAGCACACATCCTCCTTGCAGGTGGGGGGGGCACATCTTTCCAGTCTTGAATTGAGTTGGTGGTCGCGATCTCCCCGTCGCCTTTACCTTTCCCCTAGTTACCACAGTTTCTTGCTGACTTCTTGGTTTTTTGGCAATCATCTAGCCACCGATGCAGTCTGGGGCAGGATGTTCCCCTTTTATCAGTCTTCTAGTTCTTCTTCAAGGGCATAGTCGTCGTAAGGCGTGCATTGTTTATACAAGGTAATCAGGCTAGAAAAATGAAGACTACAGTCTAGGATAGGTATTAACCCAAACATATGGCTAAACACCCATTTAAATCGTAGTCTGTGATACAAAATCTGAAAGTTGGTCGGTAGTTTTATACCTCAATAAAGATACAGGCTAACTTATTTTAAACAGAACTACCTTAAAAAAAGACCTTCCCATACTGATTAAGGGAAGCTCTATATTGATTCCTTTATTTGTTTGATTTTAAAATAATTCTAGGTAAGAATGGAGTGCCAGTGGCTGAAAACTTCCGACTGGAACAAAGTACAATAGCAGATATGATCCAAGCAGGACAAGTGCGTGTTAGAACACTTTATCTCTCTGTGGACCCTTACATGGTAGGTGATGGACTGACAGCTAAGCCAGAATTTGTTTTTAAAATATCTTCGTCTCTGTACCTGTCATGATGTTTAACACCAAAGTTACCAATTATACGACAAATGTATCTCTAGCATAACTTAGTAATTATATTCATTCTGATGGAGTTACATTGGGAAGGAATTTGGCATTAATGTGCCTGTGATATATATAGGAATATGACTTTATAGGACCAGGAAGAGACTGTAAGCCCTGGTATACCATTACAGAATTGTTTGTATCAGCTTTTTCTGTACTTTGCCTTTTTTTATATACTTTTTTAAACTTTTTTTTTTCTGTGGAAGGAAGTACTTTTCAATTGAGGGGAGTGTGGGTAGAGGAGGAAGAATATTTCATGACGAAGCAAGAGAGGGACACGATCAGGCCAAACATTTCCAGACAAAACACGTAAATGATTCAAGTTAAATGTTATTTAGCTATTACCAGTTTTGTTTACAAATGAAAGTCAGATTTTCTCCTTAAGTGGGTGACGGCAGGACAAAAATGTGTCAATACTTTGTAAACGGTGGAAACAGAGGGAGGATTAGTGAATGAAGCCATAACCAGCACTTGCATCTAATTCTGCAAAACTGTAGAAATCCTGTAGTTGGGAGAGTTGTGGGTTGAAATAGAAGTGAAGGTAGGAGAACCAGACAGACCCAGTCTGCTAGTATGTAAGTTTGCTATAAAGAGAATTCTGATCATTTGTTCCCTGCACAGATGGAGATAGTAGAAAAGAAAGTCTTAATTTCAGAAAAGTAGGTTTAGCTTGGGAATTAAGGAAAAGTTTAAGAATCCTGAAGTACCAACTCAGGCTACAGGGGGAGATATAAAGGAAAGACTTCAGACTTCAAGATGTTTCATTAAACAGATCTCTGTCAGGGATGGTCTAAATATATTTGACTGTTCTTCAGTGCATAGGCATGGACTAAATGACTTGCGGGTGTTTTTTTCGAGCCTACATTTCTATTATTCACCCAGTTAAGGAATGGCATTTATAGGATTCTCATCAGATCCAAGCCGGTCGTCTTTGGTTGCACGGCTGACTTTGAGGCAGCGTCTATAGGAGGTGTTGGTTTTGGTAACACTGCTGGAGGAGATCAGAATGGTCCTTTTGTACTGAGCAAACAAGAGGGGAAAGAAGGATCTAAGAAATGATGATAAATATTTGGGGCTTATTGAGAGATTTTTGAGTATTTGAAGTTTTAAACATACCTCGTCCCCAACTTGAACTCATAAACGAACCATGTGTTCCACCAGAGCCTTTCATTAAAGCCTTGTCTTTCAGCGCTGCCGAATGAATGAGGATACAGGCTCAGATTACCTCCTGCCCTGGCAGCTGTCTGAAGTTGCTGACGGTGGGGGCATTGGGGTTGTGGAGGAGAGCAAGCACGATAACCTTGCTAAAGGAGACTTTGTAACATCCTTCAGCTGGCCCTGGCAGACAGTGGCCATTCTAGATGGAAGCTTGCTACAAAAGGTAATGCAAATGCAAGGACCAGATTGTCACTGTTCTCTTTTCCTAAACCTTTTTTTCTTTTTAAATAGTGGCTAACTTCTTATGAAGTGACTTTGTTTAAAAACTTTTTCTAAAACTGTGGAAATATAATCCTTGTTTCATTTTGTATAAACTTGTTATTAAGGTAGACCTAGTTTATAGCTAGCTTGTCCCTACCAGTTGTACCTTGCCTGGTAAATATCCTAAGTTAGCCTTCCATCCTCAGACAATCAAATAGGAAACAGCAAAACCTCACCTTAAAAAGAAATGAACGCCACCGCATGTTTCTGTTTTGTAGCTTGTTCCACAACTTGTCAGTGGACGCCTTTCCTACTTTCTTGGTGCAGCTGGCATCACAGGGCTGACGGCCCTGTTAGGTATAAAGGAGAAAGGACACGTGACTGTGGGTGCAAATCAGACAATGGTGGTGAGCGGAGCAGCCGGTGCCTGCGGCTCTTTGGCCGGCCAGGTAGGTAGGCAGGCTTAAGACATACAAGCTTACTCTGTTACCAAGTTTAGCTTCTGAAACATGCTGGTTAGTAAATGTACAGATAAAATAATTGTAAACGTGAGCACGTATAACTCCATGGGAAAGGCCAGTTTCACAGATTTGGCTCACGCTCTGACTGAGAAAGATTTTAGGTGTGAAACTTAAGTTTCATGAAACTCGGATAGGAGAAAACGGCCCAAGGTGATTACTTGTCACTAGCATAAATAAAGTAGATGGTATAAATACATGTACTTACTATATATTTATATAATAGTCTGCCATTTGAACACAGTCTTTGAGTTGACCGGTGACTTTCATTTTTTTCTATATTAGAAAATAGTCAGTAAAGAAATGTAGTAAACCCTTCTTTGTGTTGTGTTCCATGACATCCTTTGTGTTTTGAGATTTACAGCCCTTTTATCCTCCTCAGCTTTGCAGAACATGTTGCGGTGTGTTTGTGTGTGTGTGTGTGTGCATATCTACAAATGTATATACGCACACACACAATAGATATTAAGCAAGCTTAAGACTTACTGATAAAGAGGAGCTATGAAGAAACAATGCATAAGCAAATCTATGAAGAATGTATTTAAATCAATTATTGTCCAATCTTTTTGGCCTTTTATTAGCTATGTTACGGTACTTGGCAGATGGTGATTTTATACTGCATTTGGCTCTCCGGTACTGCCAGTTGTTGGTGACTCCACAGACTAAACCTCCTGCAGTCAGTGAGTTTGGAAAGATGGCAGATTTCGGTTGTACCTGCCCCTCCTCTCTGTGTGAGGAGGGAATGACAAGAGGCGATTGTGTCACATTAGATGGGAGTGTGCGCTGAACTTTGCTGCTTGGGGTTTAGTGGGATGGGGGGGATAACTGTAACACCCCCTCAGGCCCCCTTCCTCCCACTGGTGCCTTTATGCAGATGAATGATCTAACTTCTCTTTATTGTTTGGGGTTTTTTTTGTTTTGTGTTTTTTTTTAACTCTGCTTCTGCAGATTGGCCGTCTCGAGGGCTGCTCTAGAGTGGTGGGGATCGCTGGCACAGATGAAAAGTGCTCCATTTTGGTCCAAGAAATGGGGTTTGATGCTGCTATCAATTACAAGAAGGGGAATGTGGCAGAGCAGCTACGTGAACTCTGCCCAGGTGGTGTGGATATTTACTTCGATAATGTTGGTGGAGACATCAGTGATACAGTTATAAGTCAGGTGATTATACCAGCTGTCCGGTTTATTCTAGTCATTCTCCAATGCCTGCATGCCCAGCTTTGAATTAATTCATACCGGAGACCAGCCTACAATACAGCAGAGCAGGCTTTCCACTTCATTGATCTAATCCAGGTGCTGATCCTGGTCCTGAGGAGAAATCAGATATTTGAAATCGGTGTCTGTCATTTCGACTAGCCTGGCAGTATAGTAATAGAAACACAATTTTTGCTTCTGGTCTATCACTCCTTTGGCCAGGAGACTTGGTAATATTCTAAAAACCTTGTCTGTCAGTGTAGTAATCTTGTGTTTCGTCAGCTTTGGTTTTCTGGCTTCACAAAAGACCAGCTCTGCTGGGCTTCCATAAAGACTCTTGACCAGCCCTCTTCATTGTTAATGTGAAACTACTCTGTCTCATGGCAGGGAGGCTTTGGTGGCAATGCCATCTTCGGGAGCTCTAAATCACAGCTGTATCCAACTTCTTTGTCCTATTACCCCTCTCCTCCTGACAAAAAGAGCACACAGTAAGATAATAATTTCTTATATTCCTTGTATTTAAGGCCTTTTTAAATTGCACATAGGCTGTATAGCATTTATTTTTCCACTATTGCCCTGCATTTTTCTATTTGAATGTTGTCATAGGTTGAATGGGACTGCCTGCAATTCTCCCACTCTTTTCTAGGAAATATGGCTCTAAATAAGGGTACCCATGTGAAAATTTTGCAATATAATCTATTGCATCTCTGGAAAATTTAGTTTCTGAGACCAAGGAATGTAATTTTTCTCACTTTGTGCTGTCCCAAACAGATGAATCAGAACAGCCATATCATCCTGTGCGGACAGATTTCTCAGTATAACAAAGATGTGCCTTATCCTCCTCCGCTGCCTCCCGACATAGAAAAAATACAGAAAGAGAGGAACATCACAAGGTACATTTCTCCTCCAGAACTTGTGACCAGGTTCCAGATAGATTGTGTACATGATATTGTGACTCTGATGTTCAGAAGGTGGTCTGTAGATCCGCAGTAGGCACGTGTATTCAGAACAGAACTTTGCCATACAAAAAAGGAAACTATAATCACAACGTCAGTAGATCCCTTTTCTTACATTTGTCTGTATCAGCATAAAAAATGGGAAAGGATGTTGTTACATGTTAACATAGATGTCTGTTGTTACGCTTTGTTTGTGGTTGCTTGATCCAGTCCTGGAGTCTCTGACAGATTGTTTAGTACGAGGGAAGGTGTTGCTGTGGTTCTGTTCTCAGATGTTTTGCAGAGTGCCTTCTCTGCCAGTGTAGTAGTTCAGGCAGAGAGAAAATCAAATATTTTTAAAGTAAGGATGCAGCTGATGCAGTGACTGTATTGAAATTACATTTTTAGTATTTGGGGTTTTATTAGATAATGGGACTGTAGGTGTGACAGGTATATACAGGTAAAACGATTTTTGTCATGACTCTGGGAATTGCTGAATCTCCTGTCAGGATTCAGGTGGAGCTAAGTTTTAGGAGGTTTTTTCATTCATTGCATTGCAGAAAGTTGGGGAGACTTTTGATTTCTGTGCAAATTGACATCTTCTAATTAAAATTCTTTTCTTGTCCCTGTTACTGTTGTCCGCACTCTTAAAAAATGGATAAAAATACTAAAATACAGCATGTGTAGTAGAAGGCAGTGGAGAATTTAGTCAGTACATTGCTACAAGTAATTAACTGTTTTTGATGATCGTTTCAGTTTCTCTTGACAGCAGGATATGCAAAATTTTGGGGAGCCTGAAAGTTAGTTTATACTCGCCATCTAGTTGCAGGTCCATTAATTATTCTCCCTACCACAAAAAAAAGGTAAAAAAGAATAGGAATTCACTCGCATTTTACGGATGTTTGCTTATTCTGGCAATACGACTTGATTTTTATTACTCTTCTCTCTGATACTTGAACAGAATTACCTGTCTAAGACCAATGTTACTGTCAAGCTCCCACTGCAGGGAGCTGTCTCAACAAGCTGGCAAAGCTCTGAGCTGTGTCTCACTGTAATTAGTACTCATAATCCTTCCGTTTCAATAATGCTGTTTCCTGAAAAGATTTGTAAAGGTTTCAAAATATGCTTACCAACCTTTCTTAAATCAAGGCTCATTCTTTTCTTTCACAGGGAAAGATTCTTAGTGTTGAACTATATGGACAAACAAGAAGCTAGTATATTACAACTCTGTCAGTGGATCCAAGAGGGTAAACTGAAGGTAGGAACTTTTAGTTCTAATCTACGGCCTCTGATACTACCTCCTCAGATCATGGTCTGACTACAAGAAGTCCGATTTGTTTGCCGTTGGTTCTCTTACCATGCCTCAGCATTGAACAGATTTTATGAATGTTTAAGTATACTTGAAAACTTATTAGGTAGCACTGTTTTAGTAGATACCTGCTGAGGATGATGTGACTGTAGTATGACAGACTTTTCTAATTACATGCTGCTGATGTCTGTATTTCTTTCAGTATAGAGTGCAAGTGATTTTTACTTAAGGGATCAGTCCTTCAAAAATACTTACTTTTGAATTCCTGATTAGTTAGTGTCCTGAATGCTTTTGGGGATTTTGCCTGAAATTTTGTTTCAAGCTTATTATTTTGTGATGGGTAGATGCTTTATCCATCCCTTCCCTGTGAGGTCTGTCTAAATTAGTTTTTGATTCTTCAGGTGATTTGCTCCTGGGAAAATCCTGAGACGTGAAATTTTGGCAGGGGCAGGGATGTTCCAGTTCTGATTGAAGCATTAAATTGCCTACAGGTTTATCAGAAAGTATTCCTTCCTCTCTTGATGAAAGAATCTGGCCCAAACAGAGCTTTGTCCATTGTAGCAAGAGAATCCTTTAGATCTGGTAGTTTCTGTGGCAGTTTTATGGCATGTTTCTAGGAAAAGTTAATCTTGTTTGAAGAAACCTAAAAGGACTTGTTTGCATTGACAGGTCAGAGAGACCATGGTAGAAGGCTTAGCAAACATTGGTGGTAAGATTTTTAAACCATTTTCTAAGAAAAATAATCTGATTAAATACAACGACAGTAGAGGTTAATGACCTCCTTTTTTTCATTTGCCAATTCAGATTTTTGTATTTTATCTAAAACATGATTTCTATGTTATAATAAAAAAATATTTTTTCACAAGGTATTAAAAAGTTCTGTGAGAATATTATTTTATGTTAGAAAAACCCTATTGAATATAAATTTTGAGGGTTTTTTTTTGTTTGTTTTACTACTGGGGGGGGATGAATTGTTAAACTGTTACCTTAGCAGCTGATGGTAGCCACCCTGATCTTACAGAGTTACTGGCCATTTCTTAGAACTTGTGTGTAAGAAAATGGTATTTTGGAAACCTTGAACTTATGCTTTAAAAAAACCAATCTCTAACAGTGCTTGTTATTGGATTTGCTAACGAAAAATAAATTGAAAAGTACACACAAGAAAGGGGAAAGCATATTAGAGACTGCTAAACAAAGTAAAAAATAATTTCTTTTAAAGGAACAAAATAGCCTGTAGCTTGTTCAAAAAATCTGTAACAAGAAAATACAAAAATGAAGGGGGCCTTGTGACTCCAGCGAGACAAAGCTAGAGAGCCAGGTGATTCCAGGTATGCTGTAAGAATGCTTCCCTTTCAAGTAAAAGGGAAGAGTATGATTTAGTCCATTTAGTCTTTAGTCCCACAAGATTGGAAACCAGTAGAATTAAGCGATAGCCAAATCTTACAGATTTAAATTTATTCTAGTCATTGCTACTTACTGGTATACATATGTATTTTGAAGGAATTTGTTCAAATACAGCAGTCATATTTCATACTTTGTTTACTCAAAGATTTATTCTTTTGCACCAGTTTCTGACATTTATTGCACTACATAGAGTATTTATAAACCTTTTCCTTTCACAAAGGCTTGTGAAACCCACAGCATTTGTGGGCTCTCCAGTCACACCTTGTCTTTCTGTTTGGTATTTGTATGGCATATCACAAAAGCAGCAAACGTAATTGTTAAAACAGTTGCTTACAAATGAGTTTTTTTAATTATTACACAAAACTGCCCTTACCGGTTTATTACAGACTAGCTTTTTTTTCCCCTTCTTAATTTGGGGAGCTGTTTAATACATTTGCTTCTACCATTTTTTTGTCTTTTTTGAAAGTTACTTGGCACATTTTGCTTGGCACTAACCTGTTTCATTATTTCTCTTGAAGCCGCTTTCCAGTCCATGATGAATGGAGGCAATATTGGAAAACAGATCGTCTCAGTTTCTAAGTAGAAGTTATTGCTTCGGGCAAAATAATTGGATTCTATCTCTAATAGTGAGCAAGTTTTTAATTCTACTGATTTCCATTTTCTTAAATAAACCATTAAGTTGTTCTGTATGTACTGAAAGCAGAGATTCTGGGATGTTAAGGCAGAACCTGTGCTAATAAACTAAATAGAACTGGAAACCCGAATGCAATCATTTATACTAGAAATGAGTAGTATATTCTTTGACATGATTTTGACAGTTGCCAGCTAGCACACTTGCAAATATTTCATGGTATGGTTTGGAAGTTAGAACATTCTGGGAACCATTTCCAATAAGCAATTTATATGCAGCCACCTAGTTTTGGTCGTTAGAAGAATTTACTAGTGTAGATGTGCACCATTCTCATGCTAGTTTGTCTCTGTGCCCAGGAACTTCTCTAGGAATTTTTAATTTACTAGTGTAAGTTTAACGTGATGGTCCAATCAGTCTGGCTAATCATTGTAGAATGTAACTGTTCTCATTTTTACAGATAATTGCAATGAAAAATTCCATTTCTGGAATTCAAGGTCTAATAACAAAGGTATTTCCATTTTGCCATCTGGAACAAATTTCCACTGATCTGTCTTGTGCATTTCTCTGTATTGTATCATTATATCCCCTATTTTCAGAGCACTTGAAACCTAATTAATTTACAATTCTATCTGCATGCAACCTGAGACTTTCATCAGAGATAGGTTCAGGTGTAGGGTGAGCCTCCTGCTTAACTGTTCATTTATTTTCTCTTCTCAGTCTTTGCATTCCAGACTTAAGTGAAGTTTTCTTTTTAGAATTCCTTTTCTAAAATCTACTGTATCTTATTTTTATGATAATCTCCCCGATTTCACTAGTTTTTCCGGTTTTTACACCTCTCCAGGGTGACAGACAGGGGACCTAAAAACATGCTGCCTGATGACAGAAGGTAATGTTGCAGACAATTGACCTTCTGTTCCCTCAGTAACTTATCTTGCCTCAGAATTTTTGGTCTAACAATGCTCTTTTAGCATTTCAATGGGGAAACTTGAAAAAATGAGTCACATTTCCAAGTTTGACTAGCATAACCCCAAGCCAAATGAGACTGATGAGATTAAGTATGTGTCTTCAAAGCAAGGAACAGAAAAGGGAACAGATAATTATCTAAAAGACATTAGAATTCCACTACTATGTACATTGAGAGACATTAACACATATATATTTAGAGAATAGGATTGTTCATGACACATTCTGATTTACAGGGGATTGGTTTTGGTTTTAATTTGTTTGCATTTAAGAGAAGGGCTTCCAAACAGCAGGGCCAGCTGAGCTGCCCAGAGAATGGATTATCTAGATCTGCGTGAGTCACTACCTAGGCTCAAACTAAATGGAATCCAAGGGCTAGGAAAGAAACACTATGCAAGAAATTTGGCGTTATAAATCATTTTGCATGCTGTGGAAAGTAAGGCAACGGGTATCAAAATTGCCTAATATGGTTGTGACTAATAGGAAAAACAGTCCTTTCATTTCCTAGTGCTGAAGCTAGCCCTGAAAGAAGGAAGCGTGCAGTGACGGATGCCATAAACTTTGAGGAAGAGAAAGACACCTGCAGTATAGCATTCGATGGTCTAAAATCTTCCAGTACTCATTTTTCAATTACAAAACTAGTGACTGGTTCACTTTCCGCTAGATTGTGAATCCAACATCAGCATAACTAACTCAAGCAGTGTTCATAACAGCGTCACACTGGGATAGAAGCCAAAATTTTTATGCAGTAAAATCAGTACGATCATAGTTGGCAAATGAAGACAGAAAGCAACAGGTGAGTGAAATTCTGTGAATTCCTGCATATTGACTGTTTATAGACGGGAACTCACTTGTGAAAGTTAAGCAATGCGGGCTTGTAAGACTTGATAATTTGTATGTATGTTAAAACGAGAGGCAGGAGGAAATGCAGTGATCCTGAGCACTGTCTCTAGACTTGGATTCCTGTCTTGTCAGCTGGATTTAATGGGGAAGGAGCTGATGGGAATACCTTTCCAAACAGCGGCTCTAATGAGTGTGTTGATGTGTCCATTGTCCCCTTTCCTTTCTTTCTTCCCTCCCACATGCTCCCACATGCCTATGCCTGATACGAATATTCAGATTGAAATGGCATCACTATCACCCTAAACGTTTGTTACCCAATGCACGGGTATTCTGCATTCTGCATTCAGCTTCTGCCTGGCAGCAGATTAGCCTTAATGCACTTTAACACCCTTGATCTTTCTGAATAAACATCCTCATCCTTACAGTTCATTCCTAAAGCAAATATATAAATGCAAAAGAACACAGCCCTCTCCGGGAACATGACCAACCATTAACACTCCACACCCCTGCAGCAAAGCTGATCTTAACCTGAGGCTCCGTTGCTACTGCTGCTGAAAATGGTTACCGATGCAAGAGTATTTTTAGAAATGAGAGTTTTAGTATTGCTGTTGCTGCTGAGTTGGAATAGTACCAGTTTTAATTAGGAACAGAAAGCCCTCCATTGAATTTGGGGTGTTTTTATGTGTGTCTGTCTAATTGTACATAAATATATATGGCGCTTTTCGGGGCATGGTGTCACCATGGTGTTTTCCTATTTTCTTCCACCCTTGAAGACTAACCTCTTCTACACAGAACTTTCAACGTCCTGTAACGTGCATGTCCCTATATTTGGCTTCCTCCAATCTATCAATTTTGTTTCAGTTTCAACAGCCTGTTTTGAGAAAAATGCCTTTTATTCTTAAAACCGAGGACCCTTCTTCTGTTTTAATTCCAGCCTGCTTGGAAGGAAGTATATCATAGGGTAGTATCCAAAGCGAGCTAATTAAATACCTGTATATTTCAAAAGAGACTTGAACTATGAACTGTGTTGAGAGTTTGTGTTGTATGAATGTAAGAAAGCAATCATAACAATAACCACTACTGAAAAGGTGTCAAAACATTGTTTTCCTTTCGTATGTTATAGGTGAAGGTCTCAGTCTGACGTACTTATGTTTCCAGAGTTAATTTGCTTGTCCAAGGTACAAATTTTGTACTTTTGAACACTGTTTGCTGAAGAGCTACTCCAGAGCGAGCTCATCTCTGGCACTGTGAGTTGACACACCTTACAGGAGTAACGGTCCTCTAGGAAGTTATTTTTCACAACTGAAACAAAACATGATAAAAATATAAAATTCCCAGCACTATTATTTTTACAGCAATTGCTTAGTAATCCGCACAAGTCGTAAGCCTATTGAGAGCTGATGATGTGAGGGGTGATCCAGAGTGAGATCATGCTGAGATAGCGATTCTTTACCGTAATAAAGGCATCTTGATTGCAGCAGCATTCCTGTAGTTAGGTAAGCTATGGAGAGCAATATAGGTTCTATCGGCATTAGTCAAATGGCTTTAGGGAAGAGGATGGGGACAGTCAAAGTAAACCTCATCCTGGTACCCCCAACATTTAGGATTCTCACAGAAGCATTTCTTTACTTGTGAATCCTGGCTCATGTTACCTCTTAAGAATAAATAAAAATCAAAGGGAGAAAATGCTTTAAACCAAGTGCCCACATTTGTAAAAAATACTAATACATCTTTTTTTCACCTTGTCTTAATTTCTTAATTATTGTAATAGCGTGACTCTTCAGCAATCATATATTTATTTGACACTGTGGATGTAGTAGACAGTCACTGGCTGCAGAAGCACCAGCATTTGTCCCAAGAAGCTTTACCTTACAGTGATGGTGAGGGATAGTTTATAAGATCTTAAGCAAGGGCAACCATGAATTCAGAGTAGGAGTTGTGTGACCGCAGTAAGGTACTAGAAGTTCAGCTATACAGTCTTTATAATTAAGCATTTCTTGTTGCAAGGGGTAATCAGCCTTGGGCAGAGAGACTTTTTTTTTATTTTTCTTTGAGCCAATCTTCTGCTTGTTTGTATTTGGTAGTTTTATGCACTCCCATTTCCATCCCTTCTCCCTTTGCACCTTGAACAGTTGCTGTTGGCTGTCCTATATTTCATTTTCTTCCCTTCTGCTTTCTTACCCTCCATTTTTTCCCCCCTTTTCCTTAATTTTTTTTTAGTTCATCATGTTCTTATCCTCCTTTTTGTTGGGTTCTTCCTTGAAAATCAGAAAAGCATGCTCTTTCTTTTTCATAGGAGCATCTATTAGTGGTTTAGTGCTAGGCCGTGCAGTTTAGTGTCAGGATTTCACGGAAAATGTCAGCAATACCACGAAAAGAGCTTGCCAGTCCAGACATAAATGTGTCTTACTGCGGTTTATAGTAGCTGTTGTTACAAAAGTGGAGAGAGCGGAGGCAGATACCTTTCAAATAGCTTCATCTCTTTATTCTATATTTTAATGCATTGATTGTGGAAGCAGCAGATGCAGGATTACTTAGTCCTGTTGTTTGTAACATTGCTCTCCCGTATCGCTACGCTGCCTTTCTCCTTACTGGGTTCTTTTCACAGTGGGAAATGTTTATCCGGTCCATAAATAGACTGCCAGGGGATAAAAGAAGATCACAGGCAGATGGCATATCCCGCAAGAAGAAGGGGTAACAGCAGCTGGAATAAGCTCCAAACTGAGAAAATACTTTGTGAGACACAACTGGGAACTCTTCAGAAAAAGCACAGAAAGCAGCAGAAATTAGTCAAGACTTTTTAGCCACAGGAACACAGAATTTTGCAACCAGAAAGATACCTTGGATACCAAAATTCAGTTTTGCTACAGCACTCTACTCTGGGTCGAGTGGTGGTAAGAGGGTGGCTGAACGGGTCAGCAGTATTGAAAGAACACTGAAAGTATGAAATAGCAAAGCGGTGTTTATGCAAGAATAGGGAGGTGCAATTTATAGGAGACCGTCTGAGGGCAAACAGTGAGAGAAGGCGGTAAGGTTTTATGAGGCTATGGGTCTACCCTCCTCTGCTCCACCCTCTTCTTGGACTGGCTTCTCTGTATCTCTGAGGCCTTCCCTCAGTCCCTACTCCTCTGCAGGAAGGAGCCTTCCTCACCCCATCAGCCCCTGCTTGCTTTCCTTTGCCTCCCAGGCTGGGGAATGTGGGAAGGGAAAGTAAAGGGCCGAGGACCAGGCTCTGATGGGGTGAAGTTCAGACAGGAGCCAGCACGGTTGGACTTTCTCCTGGTTCTGGGGGCGACCCGGGGAGGGCAGGACACTGTCTACTGGTGCTTTTCCTGCTGGGATGGAGCTGCCTTTATGTCCCGCTCCCCCAGAGTAATACCTACATCTCTCTTTCAGCAGTAACAATCCCATTAGAAAGCTGCATGGGCAGCAATGAGCATTTCAAACTGGAACAGCCTGTTCCGTGTCCTCAGGCCAGGCAACCTGAGTGAGACTTCAGTGCCCTGCAGGCGGCTGTCTCTCACCTCTGCTTAGGCCAGCTCCAGAAAGGGTTCCTTCTCTTTGAACTTCTGGAACTGTTTTGGGTTGGTTTAATTATTTTTATTTTTTTAGTATGCTATAGACATAGCGGGAGAAGCACATGGAAAAAGCCTCTCTCCCCCCTTTCCTTGCATTTTCCACTACACTGAATGCCAAGATCTCTTTATTGGGATCACGGGATTGGACAGGCCTTCACTGATGACAGTTACAGGAAATTATGCATGGCAATGGCATTCCCTTGGGAACTTCCCTCTGCAAGTTTTGCTCAGCCCTCACAGCACCGAGGCTAACGCACATAAAGGAATCTTTTCTCTTTTTCCTAGTTTATGTTACGCGTTTCACAGCATCTTGGATGTAATTCACCAATGAACACAAGAATTCCTTCATAAGCAAGCAGCAGCATGAAAAACTTACATTTGCTTTTTCTAAAGGGACTTTAAAAAAAAAAAAGAACAAAATGTATTTGAAAGCCATTCTCAGAATTATTTTTCTTTCCAACTAATCATTTCAAGTGTCCTTTTAGAGTAGTTTCAAATGGGAATTAAGTATTTTAAAGGAGCTCCTCCATGCAGATTAAAAAAACCGAAACCAAACCAACAAACCCTGCAGAGTATTGTAATAGAAGCATTTATGCTATGAAAGATTGATTTGTCACAGATCATACTAACGTCCGCCAGCAGTACGTAAAGTACTTCAGCAGCCTGGTTCCACGATCTGCCACTTGCTTTGCTCACTTCATGTAGCTCCACTTTCTCCTCCTAATGAACAGCTTGGAAAGGATACTCTCGACTTCAGAAGACCTCTGTACTCTCATGCTTACCCTGGAACAGCCATGCAGTACTATTTTAAAAGAAAGAGAACTATATGCCAGAACTAATGAATGCCAAAGCCATTTGCTTCTGTTCAAATAAAAAAGTTAATAAAATCTTTTAATCCATAAACGGGAAAAACACATCATAAGCCACGTAACGCTGTGAGGGATCTTACACTGATGCCGATTGATGTAAATGCGAAAGTACATTACAGCACAGTATTGTGTTATCCTCTCAGTAGAAATGCTGCCTTTCAGTGAGAAGAGCTTAATTTTGAAAGGGGACCAAACCCAGGCAATTCATCGGGACAACACAGGGGCCGTTATCACTGGAATGTCTCTCGCTTCAGTCCCCTGTGTTGATTTGTGCCTTCTGGGCACCACAGGCCAACAGAGGAGCACATGCGATTTTCTTCATAGGGTGGCTTGCAGATTTATCATAATATCTGCCTGGTTGTCAGAGGTTTGTCCAGTTATCACTGGTTCATTTAAGTGACTAGTGATGCGTTCTAGGAGGTGGGCTGTATTTTATGAAACCAATTTATTTTGTTTAAATTTTAAGGGAAAACATACTGTATTGTGATTTTTGTTACTCGGCTAACTTGGGCAACCACTTGCCTATATGGTAAAGACAGCTAAATTAGAGGCTAGCTCCTAGTCTGTGCTTCTAAGAACTTTCAGCCTGATGAGATACAAAGAATTCCAAAACTTTTAAGGAGGTATTGGTAAATAAAGTCTTCCTGTGTTAAAGCGCACAGCTCAAGTAGGAAAGTTGGTATTTTCCTGCTAAGGTTTTAGAATACTGGAAAACTGTTTAAGGACAAAATCTGAATTAACGTGAGACAAGGTAAGTAAGTTTTACTTGTCTGTTAGGCAACAAAAAGCTGCAGTAGTTCATGGTCTACAGCCAGACGCAGCCAAGAGGTGCTTCCTATGCAGGGTAGAGTTCTAAGTTTCTACAGTGTGCTCTTCGCTGTGCTACCAGGGCAGTAGGATAGTCCCTTTCTCTCAAAATTTATTACATCATTCCCACATACGTATATAATTCACACATCAAACACGTTTCAGAGCAAGTCATTCTCATTTGAGTCCTTAGAGCCAGGGATGGCACATCTACAAATAGAACATCTTTGCTCGCCCCACTAATAGCATTGAGAGATTCTTAACAGAATTTCATCCACCTACCAAACACATCCCATGGAGCAACAAAGTAAATATTTGACAGACTGTAAGATTTTTAAGTCCACAGACATTCGATTACAACCACCATTTAATATCAACCACCACCACAACAACAAAAAAAAGTATCATTTCAGAACAGGGTCTTGTCACAGGGTATAAATATTAAGTATTTCATTGCCACTTCTTATGCTCCCTGATCACATAAAAGTAATTTAATTGCAAAGTGTCAGGGGTTTTTTTATTAGTTTTTCAGTGGTGTTTCTCACAAGTAAATGCTGAGCCCTGCCTCTCTGATTTTTTAACAGCTTTACAAAACAAACATGTAGCAAGAAATTACATTCTGTATTCTCTTAACAGTGTATTTAACTTATGCAAACGAAAGCTGTTACTCTCTTTTTTCTATTATATCATCAATCATTGAGGAACAGGAATTAAGGAATAGGAAAACTCTCATCTTTCAGACATAACAAAAGTCTTAATTGTAATCAATATTTTCTTCCAATTCAGTTTATTTTCCTGTATGTTCTACTACAGTCACTGCTGGTTTTTTCTAAGGTGCCATAAATAAGTTACCCCTCCTTTTTCTTGAAGAGCCATAAATAAGTTACTGTAAAATTACCTAAAGTATTTTAAATGTTCCACTCGCAGCAGTCTTGTGAAGCAGGTCAGTGTTCTCCTTACTTTACAGATAAAGGCACCTCAGCTCTCTTGGCTCTGGATCATTACATTCTTCATAAATAGAATCATAGAATCATTAAGGTTGGAAGAGACCTCCAAGATCATCGAGTCCAACCGTCAACCCAACACCACCGTGCCCACTAAACCATGTCCCTAAGCGCCTCATCTACCCGTCTTTTAAATACTTCCAGGGATGGTGACTCAACCACTTCCCTGGGCAGCCTGTTCCAATGTTTAACTACTCTTTCAGTAAAGAAATTTTTCCTTACATCCAATCTAAACCTCCCCTGGCGCAACTTGAGGCCATTTCCTCTCGTCCTTCCGCCAGTTACTTGGGAGAAGAGACCGACACCCACCTCGCTACAACCTCCTTTCAGGTAGTTGTAGAGAGCAATGAGGTCTCCCCTCAGCCTCCTTTTCTCCAGGCTAAACAACCCCAGCTCCCCCAGCCGCTCCTCATAAGGCTTGTTCTCCAGACCCCTCACCAGCCTCGTTGCCCTTCTCTGGACACGTTCCAACATCTCAACATCCTTCTTGTAGTGAGGGGCCCAAAACTGAACACAGTATTCGAGGTGCGGCCGCACCAGTGCTGAGTACAGGGGCACTATCACTTCCCTGCTCCTGCTGGCCACACTATTTCTGATACAGGCCAGGATGCCGTTGGCCTTCTTAGCCGCCTGGGCACACTGCCGGCTCATGTTCAGCCGGCTGTCGACCAACACCCCCAGGTCCTTTTCCGCCAGGCAGCTTTCCAGCCACTCTTCCCCAAGCCTGTAGCGCTGCATGGGGTTGTTGTGGCCGAAGTGCAGGACCCGGCACTTGGCCTTGTTGAATCTCATACAGTTGGCCTTGGCCCATCGATCCAGCCTGTCCAGGTCCCTCTGCAGAGCAAATGTAACTGTTCTATCATTTTTAGACTTAGAAAAACTGAAGACAAAGAAGTGAGTTTTCCTAGATCAGTCTTTGGCACATTTGACCCAGAAATACAGCCCTGATCCGCTCGCTTGCAGACATTGTAGGCATCAGACCACGCGATTCCTTCTGGCTCTCCCATCTTGAGGATATTGCCTCCATTCTTTGCTTTAAAGCTGAGCTCTGACTACAGCTGGGAATCCCAGCAACGCTGATCATTCACTCTCACTGGTCAAGTGTGGGAAAACTGAAAACCTCAGGAGTGAAAAACATAACTACTTCCTCCCAGAGAGAGAGCATGTTAATTAGCCAGCACTCCCAGGACAAGACCAACAGGCCATGGCTCAGGTAAACATAAACACAAATACACATATACACACCTAACAGCCTATAAACTGCTCGTATACAGCATTGTGAACTGAAAAAGTGTGTAGGCATAGGACTCTTACTATGAAGGCCACCACAGCACCTTTGCAACAACCATCACTTCGTAAAGACGTCTGGTCTACTCTTGCAGTTAGTCATGTAAAAATATATGTAAATCTTGAAATAAAAAGCAGAGTTAAGCACAAATCCTGGAGCTCATTATCAAGATCTATGCTCATTTTTCCCAGCATTATAAAAATCAAGAATTTAATTAATTAAAAACATTTTTCCATTCACAGTAGTAATGAGCAAACACTTCCATTTGTGATCTAAACAGACATATCTTCTGTATCACAAAAAGCCCTATTATAGAGATGATTATACAGTTTACTGTATTAATGTATAACTGTATTATAACATGTATTATACAGTATATTCTATATGTATAATACAATGAAAGTGTATAATACATTTTGTTATACATTTACTATTTAATACAGCTCTGTAGCAATGCAGGTGCAGCTTCAGATCTTACCACCTAATGGTTGGGCTGTATGGAATTCCAGCATCACAAAACTATAGGTTGTGCCTTGACAGTTTTTAAGTCAAAGAACTTTGAATACTTGTATTGTACTTCAGGAGCTCTGACAGTTTTTCATTTCTACTATGTAAGTTCTGAGCTCAGATGATTTCAGTGTCCAGGTTTTATAAATCAGAGCCGAGGTCAGCGCCACCAGCCACGTTCTCATTGGGGAGAGGAAGAAAGCCAAGGTCCCATAGGTTCGCAGCAGGAAATAGCAGGAATAGACCTGCCAGGCCAGGAGGAGTGCCATTGCCAGGTGAACAAGCATAGCCATGAGGTGTCGGACATGACGGATGTGAGAACGGAAGCTGTGACCCTGGCATCGCAGCAACAGGCACCAGCACAGATAGGCCATTAATGGCAGGTTGAAAAACAATATCTGAAAAGAAGAGCAGAGCAAAATAAGACGATGAGCAAGCCACGTGTTCTGGGTAACATACATGAGGGCACAGAAAGATAAGAGATGTGCTCTGTCCCCAGACTGTCCCATTCTAAGGGCTGAGTCCAATTCCCAGAGCTGGAATCTCAGGATACACTTCTAAGACTCTGCAGCTGAGAGCTGTGGCTGCCTGTGCCTCTGCCCCAGGCCAAGAATTCCGGCCCCCTCTGGGAGGCACTGACATGCATCTGACCTTCCCTGGAGCCGGTTCAGGGAGCTAGACTTGGCAAAATACTAGCACAGTAAAAAAGGAAGATCCTTATGTCAGTTTAGCTCTCTGACCCAGCCCACTGTGGTGTCAGACAAGTGTTAGCACTGGCATAAGGGAGGGACCAAGAAGGAGGCAACACTAGCTTGGCCTGGCTTAAATGCCAAGGAACTACACCCTCTCTCTTTCAGATTAATGGCAGCTGGGAAAACCAGAGGGCAGGCAGGTCAGACTGCTGGGAAAACCGGACTTGTGTACTTGGAGAGTGACACCTACTGATCTGAAGGGTTATTTGGTGTGCAAGGGCTGCCCTGGCCATTCAGTTCCTTTTGCTTAATCACTGCAACCTGTGTGTGAGCTGAGGACCAAAAGAAAAATTTAGAGTGGTAAATCTGTAGTCAGAGCCTCTAATCCAGACATCCAGGGAGACCAAAGCAACATCAAATAGAGGAAAAGAGAAGTTTGAGAAAGTAATGCACAACCTCCTTCCTTTCTGCCCTTTAAATTTGCAGAAAGGTAAGAAAGAGCTGTTGTAGTCAGGCATGGCCACTAATCTTCTCTATCCTTCCAAGACTCCTTTCTTTATAAAACTATTGAAAAAAAAATCAGAAAAAATTCCCAGAAGAAAGCAGTTTGTCACCCTTAATTTTTATAAATATGTACCTGTAAAATCCCAACCACAAATGTCAGACTGCCCTGTAAGAAGGAACCACCAACGAACACCCCAAAGGAAAAACAGGCCCCCACCTGGCCATCTATCAGTTCACCTACAAACCATGGTCCTGAAAGAGAGGAAACCAAACATACAGCACCATCAGAAAATACAATATAGACATGGCCCTTTGTACTCCTGAGCATGAAGTGCTTAACTGGGGAAAATTACTTCTCTATTGCTTGTCTATAGTAATAAGCCTAACGTTTTAATCTTCAGCAAACGGCAATCTGATGAACGTTCCTGATGTGAAAAGATCATGGTACATCAATGAGTTGTGGCATGCAATGAAAATATTTTTAAGTTGGTTTCATCTCTGTGACAATTTTCAGCACCACATATAACATTCTGCTTATGGGAGAAGTGAAGAGAGAGATCCTTTCAAATACTGTGATTCTGGGAAGAGGCCAGCAAGACAAATGAAAGATATGGTCATAAACAATTCCAGCTTGGCTCAGCTTAGAAGTCAAAACGGGCAGGCTGCACTATGTTATGCTTACTACACTGACTGCCAAGAAAGTAGCTATTTTAGTAACATATTATCAGAGGAGAAATAAGCTAAAATTGTTAGCATCAGAGCCGAGATGTCTTTGTGACATGTCATGTGAAATGTACATTCCATATACTCATTTTACACCAAGGTACAACCAGATCTTACTCAAAGAATAAGTGAAAACCAAATTAAATTTAAAAATACTCACTTTGCTTTCAGAGTAATTTAATAATTTAAGTGTTTAATTCTAGGGCTTCTAAGTTAGGCTCTTAGAAACAAACCTTTAGTCTCTTTGGACATTAGCTTTTCAAGTTCCACATAGATTTTATAACTTTAGGAGAATGGGGAAAATCTACAAGATATTAGAAGTCTCATTTTTCATCAGGATCTGATGTGTAATTTAAAAATACTAATTTATGTCCCCCAGTACTCTAGGTTACTTACCCAGAATGGTGTATAAATTCAGAACCAGAATGGAGTAATAGAAGGTGTTTGTTTTACTGAAGACATGAAGGGAATACAAGGTCAGAGTAAGCAATCCTGGCTTTTCTAAACAGAGACAACATTTAAGAAAAATACACTTGATTCAGGTTGCAACACACACACTAAAAATATTGGTCTTTCTGAAACAAATCTGCACATTATTTACTCATTCTATTAAATAAGAAATATAAAAATAATATTTGGTGTGTCTACAGAACAAACACAAGGGAATGCATTTCTACTATCGCTGTGACAACTGAAAGTAAGGAACCGATAAATACAGCAATCTATGTTAAAAACAGCAGAAGAAGCTGCCATTCTAAATAAGTGCACTTACTGTATGTAAATAAAATTGAATGACCATTCTATAGCCAGAAAATGAAGTTAGCTAGAATGAAAAACATGGAGAAAGTTCATATTAAAATGAAAAGCAAGAGATTCAAAACAGTAACGGTGCAAACCCAAAAAGGCAGGTCAGCATGGACTAGACTAACTGGATTTTCTTTGATTAAATTTACTTAGTGAGATCTGATAGCAACTCAGATAAAATGAAGGCTAGGCATTAAAATGGCAGCATTCTGACAAGTGTGTGATGTTAGCAAAAAACCGCAATATTAATTTTCTAACTGAAGCAGAGAATTCATAGATTGAGGTTGAGAGCGCCTTCCTATAAAAGCTAGCTTTTAGAGTTTCACCTATTACATGGCTGCCCTTCTCACAAAGCATTAACTCCCAGAGGGCAAGCCTGACCTTTGGAAATCAACAGCTCTAACAAGTTTGTTCACTGATTTGTAAAACATTTGTCATGGTCTACAGGGACCTAGCTGATCACAAAGTGCTAGCTCTTTTCAGTTTTAGCTGCTGAGTTCCATAAAGGCAACTGAAAAATCTATTCTTTTTCTATGTAAGCAGTTGCAGTAGTTACCTTGGGATGCTACGTGATTATGAGTATAAAGGAAGGGACATACACTGACATGAATAGGAAGGGAGGTGGCTTCCAGAAAAATCTCATTAGTAAGGTGTGGTTCAAACAATTGTTTAAAGGATAAACACCACGAGCTTAACAGTATTAATTTTCATTTACCAGATCTATCGCAAACAAAATATCAAGTTATGACAGAACCGGTCTTAATATTATTTTGAGAAAGATCCAAACCTAACAAAGATTATTTTTGTAGGAGGAAATCACTCAGGTGACAGAGAATTCTGTGCCAGCTGTAGTGAAGCACAGAGAACTAATACAAAATAAAACACTT
>NW_008824350.1:1742533-1759953 GCF_000699105.1 Pygoscelis adeliae
GGAGTCTTCAGTGAGAAAATTAAAACGAAACCTTTAGACTCAATTAATTGAATTTCTGTTTAAACAAAGATACCTGATCCAGTTTTTAGTTTTTAATTTACTTTATTTGATATATTACAGGTTTTCTGGGTCCCCTTAAAAGCAAAACAGCAGCTTCTGAGAATCCAATCAAACCCCACAGTACCAGATGCAAAATGCATATGGTGATTAACAGCAATATGCAAATACTTACATATTGTTAGCATACAGATAGCTAGTAAAAAAAGCTTAGGGAAAATTAGATCCTCTAAAAACCACAGAAAATATTGGTTCATACCTTTGAGTGCTGGCTTTTGGAGGTATCTGAAAATAACGAGCAAGGCGATCTGAATCAGCACAATCAGTCCAAAGAGCACACGAGCCTGAAAAGACAGTTTTAACTCTAAGCCAGCCCTGGAGTAGTAGCTGCCTTTGAGCATGCCTTACGGACATTGATAGAACGATACAAAGATTTCTAACTGAAACACACATTCAAAGCCTGATGGTGTCATTGAACTGAAGAGTAAAAAGGAACTTAGGAGTTTAAGTTACTGGACTTGCACCTTACTGACTTGAATTCAGTTGGATGGCTGAAAGCGATAGACCTGAATCTTTCAAAAACGGGGTTTGTAAAACACATCCATTGAAAAAGTGTAAACGCTTCCTATGTAAAACATTTTCTGAGTGCTGTACTAAATAGAACTGCAGTTCAAGACATTGTGGAGAATATTGGTTACTGATTAACAAAACTAATATAATAATTTTGAGCCAATTATGATACTATCTGCAGTAATGTGGACTTTCTTATGTTCTATAAGTGCACCTAAACTATTAGGACATGCCTTCTTTGCATGTACTGAGCTTAACACTTCTGGATATGACCTGGAACTTACTGAAGTCAATGGAAATTTTGCCTTCCTCTTTGCTAGAGTTAGCTATAATGTCAGTGGCTGATGTGAGACTTTTTCCAGCATTCTTGCCGGTACACATATTGCAAGAGATTACAGTGAAGTTTTCTTTGATTTAATGTTTCCTTTTTCTACTACCTCCAGTAGCTTCTTTTCCATTTCTCGCTTGCAGAAAATGTGTGTATACCTATACCCAAAAATGAACAATTGTGACTAAATCCAGGAAGTCAACTGTTTGCATGAACCATTGCTGCACATTCACATTTGAAGTGCACAACTTGAGAAAGGAAACTTGAAATATTTGTGAAATTCCAATGGAGTCATATCTGGAAAAAGCAAAGTGCATTCAAGTCTACCAGGAATTAGGAAAATGCCTCCTGCAGTCTCTGGGGAAACCAGAAAACAGCTGTTTTGCTGAAAGTACTTACTAGAACGTAGTGGTCAGTGAGAAGAATAACAGATGGCCAAAAGCCAAATCTAAGAGAGAGGTTTTCTTCTTCCATAGCAAATATATGACCCTGCGTGCTAATTCTTCCTGAAGCATCCTAGTTTGGTATAAAATGAGAGCAATTAGATACCGGTAGTACACAGAATATCTAGTTAAAGTTGCTAATTATCATTGCAGCTTTTCTGGAAAGATGCAATTGACGCATACATGTCTGGCATACTGCTGTATTGAATACTTCTCCCTACAAAGGATCACTTACTGTCAATTTTGTAGTTTCAAATAAATTGGTGATCGTAAGATCATAGTCTGAAAGTGCTACATATGAAGGAGATCCTGTCAGAGATTCAACAACTTGTGGAAGACAGTGACTATTTATTGGCCACCACCACCACTTGTTTTCTGAAAGCTCAATTCTAGATAATAGCCCATCTTAAAATATTTTGAAGCTTTGTTGTGCTTCTTTTCTGGCATATTTGCTAGAAACTGATATTGATAAACAATAACAGCACTACATTTATTCAACAGTGGTATTTCTGCATGTGTAACACTGACAACTTATCTTCCAGTACATAATAAATGGTTTATTTATAGTAAAGGATTCAGTATATTTAGTGTGATTACAGCTGAGAAAACATTTGGACAATCCCAGAAACAATGTACAGCAACTGAGTATTCCTATTTTCTCCTGGTACCTAACTCAAGTTAACACTTCATCCTCCTCGCTTTCCCAAAACTATTCAGTTACTAGATGTAATAGTGATTTATGACTGGAAGGGAAAGGAAATTAAGTTTTTTGAAAAATCCCTCTCAGTTATCTGATAACAAGCATGTATTTGCAAGCAAACTGTTGCTGTGCAGGCCTGTATAACCCTCTTCAAATGTTACTCAGTTTTGTGCATATGTTTTCATCATCAAAAAAAGCCAAACAAAAACCAAACCACTTATAAAAATGCAGCTTTCCCAAGTAAAGCATCACAGAAATTGGTAACAAGCGAGGAGGCAGAACACTGGCAGTACAGAAACGCCATCAGAAAAAAAAAAAAAAGCAGTATCGCTCTTGTCCTGTGAGAAACAATGCCTAGCTGGATTCCACCAGGACAAAGCTGACTTTCCCATTACTATTGTGCAAATGTGCAGAATGTTAGAACAGTCTGATCAAGTTCTTTGAAGGCCACTTGAAGGTACAAAAATAAAATATAGTACCAAGAACAGAAGCATTCACTGAAAAATGTTTTTGGTTTTTTTTTTTTTTTTCCACCCAGTAATCTAGTATCAGTTAAGTCTGATGTTCTGGGAAACCGAAACCGTATTCACTGTCAGCCTGTAAGAGATCATGAAAAGAACTTCAAACAGATAATCAAAGACAGCATTCCAATCTTCCAGATCCAGTTCCTTTGCCTTCTGAACTAACATGATGCTACTTTCTATTTTCCTTGATCAAGCCCGATTATTTTTTTTTTTCCCCAAGACAACCTTAAAAGTTAATTGTTGCCTGTTACTCAAAATAATTTGACCAATTACTTGCTCTTGTCATGTCTTATTATATTTCTCATGAAAAATAAGAATCCTATTTTTTTGTCCAAATGCTTTATGAATGTTTTAGTGCTCAGCAGTCAGTGTTTTTTCATTTTTGTAATCAGACAAATATGAAAGGAAGCCTGTTATGTATTTTGTCCCTAGTTATGTGACGCAGAAGGGTGATGGAGCAGACATGATAATGTAAAAATTCAATAGAAAGAATGCCAACAGGTACCTTACCTGGACAGTCACATCTATGTGATGGAACCCTTCACTGTAGTTTTGCGGGCTCCACTGCAGTACATAAAGAGGGCCAGACACCTGATGCGCCTTCCCCAAGTGAACTCCGTCTATATAGACTTTGACAGAGATAATGACAGAAGGAGAGAAGGCCAGAATTCTAAGGAGTGAATAAACAGCAAAATAAACAGATTTGTTACAGGACTTGCAGATTTGTCATCACTTCCTGAAGAGACGTCCCTAAAGATTATGCTACCTTGTACTTAAGAGAACAAAAGAATTAGAAATTAAAACGGTGAAATATCTCTAGGCTAACGGTAACATGGTAGCTCTTTCCTACAGTTAAAAAGAGAAGTTCTGTATGGTATTGTGCAAAAGAATAGGATAGAAAACCGGGCTGTGGAACAGATGAAAAAGTGGCAGAGATCCTCAGGTCCTGGCAGAAATGATCTTAGAACTCTTGCTGTCAAAACATTTGCTAACACAAGTGGGATGCATCCTCCTGCACACATACAGACACATAATCAAATACTTGTATACTTTTCATTAAAAATTGCCAGTCTCTCTCTCTGAAGTCCTTTGCTGTTGGGTGTGGGTTGTTTTTAGGGTTTGGTGGTGGTCTGGGGTTTTTTGTTTTTTTTTTTTTTGTTTTGGTTTGGGTTTTGTTGTTGTGTTTTTTGGTTTTTTGGGTTTTTTTTGCTGGTCAGAATATAACCTCTCAGTCTTGGTAACTGAATTTATGAGAAATGGAGTAGAATGCAAGACTGATATTACAGATCTGAGATACCAACAAATATAGTATCACTTGGCAGTGCTGATATTCAGAGAGACAGTGATACTAATATAGACTCAATATATTGCACATACAATTTCTTTCATTTCTGGTAATACGAAAGGCATTCCAGAGCATGTTTCAGTCAAATGAAGGAGTCTCATATAGTTATGGTGAATGATTCTACCAGTTCATATATTTAATATAATCGTAAGAATGTTCAGATAAGGTTCTAAATAGGAAACTGCAAAGTAGGTAGACTTAGTAGGACACTGCTTCCTAACTGAAAAGTATGACGAACCTCTTTCGATTGTAATTCTGTGTATGCAAGATACCCATATATTTCATGCATATTGGTCAAACAGCAAATATAAGATGTTGGAAAGGGCATAGAAATTTGAAACATAAATGAAAAAATAGAAAAGGAAGAAATGGAAAGATGGAGAGATTTAAAGCAAATATGAAAATTGGCAGAGCCTTAATATGTTTTAATATATAAGGGATGTAAAACTGAAAACACAAGAGGCTAAGAATTCTGAAGCAAATAGAGAAAACACTCAGATTATGTGTTAATCTAACTCTCCAGGCTTTGGTTACATAAAAAAGTTCAATTGACTTTAGGGGAAATAACTGCATAAATAAAACAAACATGAATTACTATTATATAATCCCCTTTTATCACAGATATGATACAAAGTGAGCTCTCAGGAACAATCTTCCAGAGAACAGTGAATTCTGAGAATAGTGGACACATGCATTTAAAAAAAAGGTTTTGTGTATATACATATAGATGTACATTGTAATAGTTGGGGTCTTTCTTGGTTAAAATAGTTAAATATTGTGAAATCAAGAGATTACAGGGTACCTGATATGAGTGGAATAAATAATTTTGACTAGTGGTTCATGAGCAGAACTGCTGTAAAGGAAGGATTTGGGATTGGTGATGAGAACTACAGGCCATTCTTCAAAGTTAAGATCTGCGAAACTAAGGAGGTCATGATCAAACACAAGGATCCGGTACCTATAACGAAAGGAAAAAATTTTTTTGATACAAACTACTGCATGCACAGCTGATTCCCATGCTTCCCAAGTTCCTAAATAAAAAAATTACTTAATTTATTAGCACACTGTTGGTATAGGGAAAAACATCCCAAACAGACACAGAGACATTTTTCAAAAACATTAATAGTAATAACCAGTCAGGCAGATCTAATGCTTCTTTCAAATTCTCCAAACAGCATAAAAGGGAATCACAGTATAACCAGGTAGGCTCCATATAATAATTTGCTCACATAGGGTTTACTCACCTCCTATTATCCATCCAGTCTCCCAGTTCGAGTTCCAGAGTGCCGCCACGGTGTTGACTGTGCAAGACTGGCATCAGCCCACCCATTGTATGGAGATGTCCACATAAATAGGCTGTGGCAGAACTAAGAAAAGAACGTAAGAATTGTGATTATTTGGGTGGGAAGGAAATACGATGGCAGAAAACCTGAAAAGTGACAGACAAGTATGTGAAGAGAGGCAAGAAATGTACTTCAGACTGAAAACATACCGGAAAAAAGAAAGATCTTACCTCATTAATGTTCGTATTCCTGGGGTTGGGGAGATGATTGTTGAGGTGGGAAAATGGCCAAACCAGATAGTATGATTGCTGTGTAGACTTTCTGTTGCCATCAAAGATAGCTCTTTCATTTGACTCTGAAACGGGCAGGTGTTTGAAAGACAACCAAACAAACCTGTTAACATTCAGGCTATTTGGAAAGAATAGCAAAAGGAAAGCAGAAAGAAACTAATGAAGAATGCAATTAATTTTCTCTCTCTCTCTTTTTTTTTTTTTTTTTTTTTTTTTTTTTTTTACACACAGAGAATACTCTCAGTTGCTTCAGGGAACTGTGCATGAACAAACCATACTTCTAGATGGATCCCTAAAATCCGATGTTGGAAAAGAAAGTGAAACCGAGACACTCAACATCTTCCTTGCAACCCAAAACAGGAAAAGTGAAATATAACGAAGGATTTTAGTAAGCAATACTTCTACCCTTTCTATTGCTTATTTATATAGTCAAAGATGACACACTTGAGTTGATTTTACAAGCATCTTTACCTTCCAATTATCATCCCTGTGATCTCTTGAGTTGCTAAATGGCCTTTTACAGGCATGACAGACCATAGAAACTGTGCACCATATGCTTCAGTCATTTAACTGGATAAACTATGATGCTGAATCTTGAAAATACTACTCAGCCGTTGCTAAAGTTAAGCAAAAGTAACACTTTGCACAGCAGGTAAAATATCTCTCCCTTACTTGTTTGACTTCCCATATTAAATCAACCAACTTACTGTCTAGAGAGATCCCCAATACCAGTAAGATCTCCAAGTCTAACAGAGGAGACAGGAAAACTAAAACCAGAAAAGAACACAAATCCACTCTTTCACCATTTTGCAGATCATCTTTTAGGGTAACCCAGAGAACCACCAACATATTCTTTTCCCTCCTACCTGAAAAGAAACACTGAAAGGCATGAATAAAGGAAACAGAAAAGAAGGTATATTAAAAAAAGAATGGATTCAGTATACCATTCTGGGTTAATGTAACAGGCTTATTAAGTGAAATTATATTTCCTTTGCCTTTATGAATTTGGGCTTTAAGAATATTTTACCTAAGCTATGCAATCAGATCACTGATACAGATCTAATTTATTTTTCAAATTCCTTTACTTTCAGTTTTGGCAAAAATCTGCAAATGACCCTCTCTGGACTCCTGCTGCTGGGTAATTAGCAAGCAAATGCTTGACTTACCGCAGCCAAGGACAGGAGCTCTAGACCCAACTGCATTTCTTAGCTCCTTGAGCGTTTGTGTGCAGATCTACTGCACCCACTATGGATTACAGTAAACAATAAGAACAGTACTTGGCACTCCTACATCACCTTTCATCTAAGTATCACCAAGGGCTTTACAAACACTTAATTAAGTGTTAATTAAGCCTCCTTTAGACAAGATTAGAGGGAGAACATTTTACTTTTCATTGAGGCCATTATCACAGGCAAAACATGGCATCTGTTTACCAGAACACAGTAACTCTGCCAACACTTCAGAAGAGTATCTCAAGAACAATAGCATATCAACAAACTACAGAGAAAAATCAAAGGGAAGCAAAATGTTATCTAAGCTGATATGTGATTTAAACATTGGGATTAATGTTATTCTTTCAAAACAATACCATGTAATTTTTATGGTCTCAGAAGATCAGACCTCACTTTCATAAATGACACATTTCTTTGTAGCATTATCTTTCACATTATTCCATTCCAGCTCTCTCATCTGTAATATTAATAAAAAAAAGCATCTCTCTCATCTGTAATATTAATGAAAAAAAAATATCGAACAAAGCAAAAAGGAGTGAAATTAGAAAGTTTTTTTTTTAAACTTTACAGCATATAAGGAAATTATCACTCAAGTCTAGCTAAATGCTAAGAAACTACTGACAGTGTCCTTAAAATGTCTAATTTGACATTTTTGTACTGGATTATTTCTTAAGAGAGAAAACACACATACTCCATATGTTAAGTGACACATTCATTTTTCTAAACAAATGTCCCACATGCATAATAACTTAAAAATGTAAAGAATCTTTTAAATGAACACAAATCTTTCAGACAATTCTTCTTTATAAAAAGAAACAAACACACAACCCAGACAAACCACTACAGAAGTAAAACAGCCAGCAAAATGGAATGCCAAGACTTATAAAATACCATGTTTAAAATCCCGAAGAAATTATAGGGTCTCTTAGGGCCTGGGCTGAGTGTGGCATCCACACAGATGAATGAATAGTTCCCAAAAGAGGTGGTGTGGATGTAATGGAAAGAGCCATCTTTACGCCAGGCAGAGTATTTCCTGCCAAAATAAAATGGAAATATTGCTGTTAGAAAAGCTTGCAGCAATGACAAAAATGACCTCCATAGCATAAATGCAAGATTGCTTGCATTAGATCTAGCTCCATCTTGTTACTGCAGTAAAGTCTCTTCTTAAAAATCAATGGCATTGAAAAGTCTGTACTTCAGAGAAGATGCATTACATGGGTCACATGTTAAGACAAGCAGCATGTTAGCACACAAACATAAAAAAAAAAATGTTAGTATAAATACGCTTTCCCTGAGCAACATGGTACTTTTTTTATGGATAAAGGATAGGCCAGCAGCATAAGTGATGCAAAACAAATAGGCAAGATGACAGGACAGCAGGATCTTACACCACTCTTAATTCAAGGAGATCTGCAAAGGAAAAAAAAATTATCGTCTTGTGTTTATTGTTGGTATCTGAAAGAATTTTTCAAAAAGAATTTTTCCTTGCTTACCTAGAAATATCAGGGACATCAAGTCTTGTCTCCACTATTTTGTTAGAGATCTCTTAAGTTACTCTGATGTAGAATGATCAACTGTTGGCTAATGGAATATGATTTTGAACCAAAGAAATATTGAACCTTTTCAGTTATTTTCCAGAAGATCCAGAACAGAGAGACTACACTACACCAAATCTTATAAATAGTAAAGGCGGCAGCATTTCCTGTTGCTTATTACTCTTTTTTGTTTCTTGACATAGCAAATCTTACCAGTTCTCCTCTCACCTGTGGAAAGTCATCAGAATTCTTCATTCAAAGAGTAAAAGGAGAGAGCAAAAAGGGTTGCTGCTCTTCTGCACATTACCTGGTGTTAACTGAGCTGTTGAATCTTAATCTTAAAACACTAAGAGAGAACTGTAAACAGGGAAGGACTTAAGAGACACGTCAACTAATTCCCCCTTTTTTTCCCCCCATGGTTTTATGCTAATATTGGCTACGATAAATACACATAATGATGAATATATACGTTGCTTTCTGTCCTTCCACTGACAACAGATATTTTCAGTTTTTCTAACTTCTAAAATTGAAGTGCTTTTGATACTTTATGCTAGATGGGAATTGCACATATCCTCCACTGGCAAAGACAGATAACATTCCAACTAATGGTACCTACTAAATTGCTCAATTAAGAATTAAATTCTGTAACTAAGATGGCTGTGAATAAATCTGAGATTAACTAAAACTTATTTGGTTTAATTGGGGAGGATTTTTTTGTTTTCTTTTGGGCTTTGGGGTTGTTGTTTTGTGTGTGTGTGTGGTTTGGATTTGGTTTTTTTGTGTGTGTTTTTGTTTTTTAAAACTCCCTGCATGATATGTGGAAGCTAAAACATCCCCGAGTTCAGATGATGCGTATAGTTTGAACACAGCCATCCAGAAAGCAGTTCATATCACTATTCCTCCACCAATCAGAATAAACAATAAAATTGCCAGAAAGGTTGACCTGAACAGAATAAAAGCCAATATATTAAAACAAGTTTCAGATATAAATCAATACTTGCAATGCCATAAGACCCTTTCTACAATGTTTTTTTTTTGAAGTTAATGTTACCTTTATGAACATCATGAACGTCAATAAAAAAACTGGAAGCTCAGTATCATAATCCTAAGATTTCTGCCTTTAGTCCCACTTAGAGTATGTGTAACAGCTGAATCATCCTCTGCTCATGCTGTGGATGTAAAACAGGAACCCATGTTTTTGTGTAAATATATTATTGTATTTCAATACAACTGCTGCCTTCTTTAATTTTAATACATAACGAACACCAGAATGTGGTGTTGAATAACTGTTTTCCCTAGCCTCTATTTTTATATCTGCAAGCTACAGCACTCTAAGGTGTACAGCAAAGAATGAATTATTTGTTCAGGATCACTTAAAGGCAAGCAGACAGTGCCTTACTGTTACTCAGGAGGAAAAAAAAAAAAAAAAAAAAAGACATTGTCAGTTTGACTGTTTACCTTCACAGCGGTGGGGGAGAAGAAAGGCTTCCACAAGACTCCATTTCACTCCGACATCTCCTTTCTCTCTTCCTAAAGCATGGCACATTTACTAAAAATTTTCTTAATCTTTATATTTTATTAATGCATCAGATTAATAAAATTGTCCCTGTAAAGATAATTCTGCCTTTAGTGATGCTTAATGGCTTTTGAGGACTCTTAGTGCCTTTCTTCAGTCTTAGATAGGAAGTATGATAAATCTCATTAAAGTTTCTTTATTTTGCTATGATGACAGACTATAATGAAGCAAAAACCATTATGAGAACACATTTGTTTAGGAAGAGACTGTTAATTAATAAGCAAAGACTTTTTCACCTGACTCAGAATTTCACTCAAAATGCTTAGGTTGACTAAACTGCTTTGAAATTTCACCCTAATCCTTTCCAATCCCTTTTGCTATCAGTACATCTTCAGGACTAGAGGCAGGCGATCCATCCATCTTTCCAAACAGAAAGCTTGTCCAGGCCAACCAACAATTCAGGGATGATCTGGCAAATTCACTGGTGCTACATCTTCCCATGTGTGTCACTAGGACTTCTAATAGCAGCCTTAAACTAGAGTGGAAGACTGATACTAGATTGTCATGTAGCCACAACGTGGCAAAAGATACAGGGATGTGCACTGCACTAGCATCCAAAAGCCTTGTTAGCACCATACATTCATCCCTTCATGGTAAACCCACATGTGAATTCCGTGTTCTCCTGCAAATGCAGCTGCAGGATGCTATTCCACAGAATTTATGGGAAAACCTATCTGCTCCTGCTGGGCCACAGGGAACTGAAGCAAACTGAACTATCAGATGTTTAATCTGTGTTCTTATTGCAAAGTGGATGGCTTAAGAGCCTGAATTAAAGTAGAATTTAGATTTCCAAGTCCTCCTCCAGTTCCAAAGAGTCAAAGCTGAAAGCACTACCAAAATTACGAGACAAGATTTTGTGTTCAGATGTGAAAGGCAGGAGAAACTGAGAAGTTAAACATGAGTTACAACTGAGGCAACCTTTACAATGTACGAGCAAAAAAGCCAGCTGAAGAGGGGAAAGCTTCCTCATCTATCTTCACATTTAAATCTCACGTGTGTTCCTCAAGAACATTTGTCCACCCATCATCATCATCTGCCTTCTTGCTTCCCTACTTTCAGTTTTCTAAAATGACTTGGATGTGAAGAAATGGCTCAGATAAAGTTTAGACCCATATGACACGAAAAGCCCTTTTGGGGATGCAGAAAGAACATAAAAAAAAGAGTGACAAAAGACATTTTGTCTTGCTTTCTTTTTTCATCTATTTTAAGGAGGAAAAGCATTCTTTAGGAACACTGGTTTTACAGAAATATCTCACACAACTGTTCTGAGGAAACTGAACACACAATGCACAGAACATTTCCTAGACACAGGCAGATTTACAATACATTCAATTATAAAGCACAGAGGGATAAGAGATAAGAAGTCTGCACAAAGAATTCTCTATTTTCTCAATCTATTCTGCTCTACTAACAGGCAATGGAAAAGACAGAGGGAATAGCAAATATGATCCTGGACTATAGGAAAGTCAGTGAAAAAGCACATATGTGATAACTGAAAACAGAATATTGTTTAGTGAATTTGACCTTGACTATAATGGCATCTGTATGGTAAATAAAAGTACCTGTAATAATTCCGAACGCTATCCAGGTGTGGAATGTTGAATGAATCTGTAAGGGAGAGGAAAAAGGAAATGAAGAAACTTTCAGATCAAATTGATCATTGACCTCTGTATTTTATTTCCTAATGTTGAGATAAAGCAGTCTCAGCGGGCACTGAAGAGCTACTTGTTTAAAAATATGTAATTGACAAGCAGACCGTCTAACTGTGCAGAGAAGACATTATATACTTGATGCAGCTGACCTAAAAGTGGGAACAGTTTTCTCATTTAAGTTTCAATTCAAAGATAAAGTTGTTGTGGGAATGTGAATTGTCATTTAGTGGCTAAAAGCTAACCATATGTCTCCAGTTTGACCATAAAGCTTTTCAGAAGCTTTTTGGATTGGGTGCATTCTCGATAAGTAAGACCTAACTCATCCAAGGAAAATAAAGTAGCAATAGCATCAAAGAATAGCATGTGTAAAACAGACAGCAGCTCGGGGAGGCTTGTACTGCAACTGGGATCCACCTCTCCCTTCAGTCTGGTAACAGAAGCCTGATAGGGAAATAGGAGTAAAATGTCATATGTGGGCTGTATATGACAAAGCATGCACTTTTTTTTTCCCCAGTGCTAGGCTTTCTAGTTTTGCCCTTCCTGTAAGGCTGGCTTATACAGCCTACAAGGTTGTTAGCTTGTGTTTGAATGCCTAGAATGTAGCAACAGCTACAATGTGTACAAACTTCCATGAGTTCCTTCTATTCAAAAGAAACCAGATTTCCTTTAATTGCTGAACATGTGATACTTTTTAAGTTAAACCTGTGGGAGGAAATCTATGAAAAGTAAATTGAAACCATTTCTTCAGTAGGGTAAGGTTACAGTTTGCCCTTCCATTAAAAGATGGGGTATATAAACTAATGACCTGGAAACTAACATCTGAAGCTATATTCTACCACTTGCCAGGCAAAAGCAATAAATGAAGACTCTTACTTCCCTGGTACTAAAACTCCAGTAAGTCCCTGTAAACAAAGTGTGCCTTCAGTAGAGCAGGCGTGGATGGCAAGCCCTTCTACTGACTCATAACCACCACTAACATGCTAGTAAGTACTAACACTTTACCTCTATATTCTAACTTGCCTAAATCAGCTCTGTAATCACAAGAAAGAAAGATGTTTCATTTCCTTCTTACCGTGATTCCCTTTGATGTCTATCCACTTGGTTTTTTCCATGACCCTTGATCTCTTCAGGATTGACTGGTAAGTTTTCCATTCTACTTCTACCTGCTCAGATCCCAGTTTGTCTCTCGTCTTAGCATCTGTCAGGTCACCTGAAAGAGTATAAAGGTGAGATATAACTAGAGGCCTACACAGCTTACACAAATACTGTAACTAGGCAAGCACGCAATCCAAGCCTCCTAGTGTAAGTGGCTGCAGGCCTCCTGTGTGCAATCTGGACGTTCCTGTCATCTGGTCCAAGAGGTTACTATAAGGGTAAATGCCTTTTAATGCAGATGCGGCAGCCTGTTCAAACATCTATCAACCACGTCACTGCAGCACTTTTACTAATGCCATGTCAAAGTGAAGAAAATTGTTATGCATTCATTATACATAAAGATTCTAGTCATAGAAGCTTGGTTTAACTTCACACCTTCTGTATCCCCTCAAGCTCCAATTAAAGTTCGAACCACTCCCATTTCTGTTCATATAGTAATGCCTCCCTGCATTGCTAGTTAAAAGATGTATGCTATTTCTGAACTCTTAACTTAAAAAGCAAGCAGCAGATAAGTAACTCTGTAGAAGCAAAAGTCCAGGTCTAGCATTAAGATTCTAAAGCCTTGCATAGTATAGTAATGGCTCAAAGTCTTTTTGATTTGCTTGCCAAAACTTCATCCATTTCAATAGCAATAGCAAGCTATCAAATGAAATAGCAAGGCTTGTTTCACCTGTCTTGGTATGATATGCACAAATGGAAATCAGCAATGAAATCCAGCCTCCGATGTACTTGAACAAGAGAAGCAAGGCTGTGATTCCAAGACAGCAACAAATGCGATTATACTATACATTAGTTCACAGGTGAATTTCATACAAATGAGCAGGGATTGTTCTGAGAGAGGAACTGGCTCTTAATGACTAATCAGAGACACTGCTCACTTCTGCAATTCCGAACATGAAGAATGATGTAGAATGACTACCAGAAGGACAAGAAGGAAGGTAGCTGCTAGCAAGGACTAAGGTGTAGCAACAAATATAGGGAAAACAATAGCTATATTGCATAATTATGTCTTTGTTACATATAACACACTAAACTCACCATCAGACTCAAGACACAGAATAAAAACTAATTCTCTTGAGTTGAGAAGTTATTCTAATCTGCTTCTAGCAGTCTATCTTCAGCTGCAATTCCATTGCTTAAGATACCTTAAGGCTTTAAAGTTCTCTCTTGAGATCATAGAATTTTGCTTATTTGCTCTTCCTTTGACAGCACATTCAACACAAAATTCACACTTTTGAATTGCTTACCTGTTGCTAGAACAAGTGCTGGCTGAATTATATCAATTGTTTCAGAACAGAATTTTTCGAAGTCAGGAGCTCGTTTGGGATCCCGAAATCTACTGATATGAATATCTGACACCTGCAAAAGAGAAAAATGAAACACTGTCCCAAGCAGAGGGTTATTGCTGCCCAGGTTGTTCTGCAAAGCCAAGCACATAAAAATGCAACATAAGAGCAGTCATAGTGATTCATATCAGTATAAGGGATACAGGGAGAAACAGAAGTGGATGACTAGGGGAGAACAAAAGCAAAGCAAACATATGATATTGCATCTCTAACCCCTAAAATCACATTTACATCACGAAAATTTCCTTAACTCTAAGGACATACAATAATACAGGGAAATACTTAGCTATCTACAGTAAGTTTTGATGGCTCTAAGTGGCCTGTTGACTTTCAAATTCTGTGAGCTTCTGGTGCAACACAGTGATCTTGCTGCAAGAGGGAACGCTAAGTAGTTCTGCAAAGCAAGAATAGGTTGAAGTTACCTAGGACTTGAGGCATACTGATAACTAATTTTGTAGCTGGTGTGACGTTTCCAGTAGCTGGATGGAAGGATTTCTAACATTCTACCTATGCATTTTAATGGAGCTAATGAGTGTGTTTAGATCCCATTCCATGTGCCTTCATGAAGGCAAAGATTGCCCAAGAAATGATGATGTAACTTGTACATAACTGTAAAAGATGCTGTTCATTTCTGAACCAAACAGTCAAAGCCCTCACATCAGAAGAGCCATACAGGGTGGGATGGAGAGAATAAGAAAAGAAAGATTTTTTTTTTTTTTTAATATTGTGGCTTTTCAGGTCTGTCCAAAATAAATCTTCGGTGAATGCTTTCAATTCCACTTTCCATTCCACTTCAGTCAATCAATTAGTAAATTATCCTCCTCAGTTTAGACAAATGGTATTTGACGCTCAAAAAACAGTGAGCACATGCTCATGGCCATCTGACGATATCACTACCTGAGAAAGAAAAACATTAACTTTTACATTCAATTTCATAAACCTGGCTCTTGTAGAGCTTTTCCCTTCTCGAAAAATCCACATAAAATACCTTGGAGACAAAATGCCTTAGCTTCTACTTATTCAGTCATTTGAATATGTAGAAAACATTGCCTGAATACAGTTTTTTAATTCTGCTTAGGAAAATTCCCCATTTGGAACTTTTGTCTAGATCAGAATTGGACGCTAAAAAAGGTAAACACTTTTAGACATAACCTTAACTTCTTTTTTATTGATACATTCAAGCTAGGGTGAATCAAAGAACACAGTAGAACTACCTCGATGCATCAAACCTGATTTAATCATTGACAAGGATACAACATCTTATTTTGCTTCTCCTCAGCCTGTGGATTTGCAATTCATCTATCTCAGCAGTCAGAGAAAATAAAAGCTTCTGTTGTTGCTGTCTGCAGATTCTTGAGCAAAAAGTCTTAAAAGAAACCTTACTCCTGTTTACCGATAACTACAGAGAATGTAAATATCCAAACTTTTAGCAGACAGTGGTTGGAAAGCCTGATTTTCCACAAAGATCTTCCCACTTTTTTCCCCCTACTATGATATGAGTTTAAGATTTACAAAAGGCTTTTCTTGTAAGTTCTAAGAGTTACAGTGTCCCAGAACTTCTGAGAGCTGAGACTAAGTTTCTGTCATCACTAAAAGCCATGAAATATGAAGATCTTGGAGTGGAGTTTCTCCCTTTTTTTTTTAATTAACTTCAAAAGTTGTCCCAATAAAAGGGAAGTCAGTGGCCAAGGGGAAAAGCTTGCAATTGCTCTTATTTAATTTCCCAAAATTTGGTAAAAGCCTACTTGCTGCATTTCTTCTCTCTTTCCCCTCCCTCTGTCTGATGTGGAAACTTGGCCTCTCTCGTTGCATTATAGGCAGTAACTTTCACCAAAATGGCTTGGAAGAGACTTAGGGGTGAGGAGAAATCACCATCCACATTCCTTATCTAGAGAAGATGTGGCTCAGGAAAGGCAGGCATTAACAAGGGAGAATTACAAGGCCTACAGCAACAGTAGAATGCATCCAGCTGACAGAAACAGGAGAAAAATCAACTGTAAGCATGTCAAATATTGAACTAGAGTGCCTATTAGGCACTGGGTAAGAAAGGAAGTTCTGCTATAAGAAAGGTGAAAGAGCCATTAATACAAGATTATAGTACAAAGATTGCAATTTAGTTCAATTTAGACAGTCCTGTGGATGGGAGGAAAAACAAGGCAGGAACTGCTGGGGGCGGAACCGATCATCTTGAGCTCTATCCAGTGACCTAGGCTAGACCTATGGAGTCACCAGGGAGCCTGAAGCCTGTTTCCCACAACATCATCAGGCACAATGCTGGATTTAGTACTTGATTAATTTCCAAGTTAGGTCAATGATAAAGCAGCTGTTAAAGGGCACATCTGAAAGAGAACATAACCACTTGAAAGTAAAGCCAAGTCTCAAATTAGCTGTGCCGTGACCTATCCTTGGGAGAACTCCACTTGGAAGTAACACAGCCAGAAAGAACATGGCAAGAGAAGTATGGAGCTGCGCATGCTGATTGTCAGCGTAGCTCTGCAGCTGCTATATGCTGCTGTAGTTGACTCTCTTCAAGATAGCAACTCAAGACAGGGGCTTTATCTACATTAATTCAAGCATATCTCTCATCTTGAAATCTGTTCTGCAGCGAAGATAAGCCATAAGTCACTTAAGGAAAAATTACTGGAAAAACTGATGTTGAAAATATGTAGCAATTGGAGAGAACAAAAGGACTAATAATACACCAGCTTGTGCACTAAGAGCACTGCCTGCAGCTAATACATTTAGGCAAAGTGTCCTTGAGTTTGAGAATAAAAGCAAATTAGTGAAAGCAGCATATTTGTTAGAAGGAACCGCACACCCCTGTGACATCTCAGCTGTCGATTACCTGCAAATATGTAAACACCTTGCAGTTAGTTATACACTAAGCGCTTCAGGAATGCTCTGGGGGGAAGAGTCAGAAAAGAGGCCACAGAAGCACCCAGACGTGACAGTTTACTTCCAAGACTATGCCAGGTTAATTTAGATTTTACATTCAACCTCGAAACAAAGCTGTGTATATTTAACCTAACATTCATCACTCTTATGCTGGCCCAGTACCTTCTATTGCTAAAAATCTGTGTACCTATATACTCAGCCACACAACTTTTCTGTGTTTTGGAAGGGGAAAGGGACAGGCAGAGCCTGCATTTCTCACTGGGATATTAGATAATACCGTATCAGGTACTGATGCAATGTATAGGATAGTGTAATAATTAGGTGAGTTTTAAATTACCCGCTTCTACCACGTACACGTTGTCTTTTGGGTAGTCTAGCAAATTGGCCAAACACCTGTATCTTAGGCTTGATTGCAAGCCTCCGGGACAGCAAAGGGGGACGTTTACCGGGAGAAGGTGCCACAACTTCCCACCGAGTGCGGGAGCACCG
>NW_008824350.1:1760608-1763585 GCF_000699105.1 Pygoscelis adeliae
CGGCTCCAGGCCGCCCCCGTGCCCCGGGTTCCGAGCGTGCCCGCGCCCCCCCCGGCTGCAGGGGGGCCTGGGAACGCCCAGGCTAAACCAAAAGAGGCCGAAACGTTACCTGAAATGCGCGGCCTGCGTTAGTCCTTAAGCCATTTTCGTGATCTGGGGGGAAGCATGGGCCCTAGGGAGGCCTCGGGCCGTTTCTTCCGTCAAGAACGGTCGGGGACAAAAACCAGACGTACGAAGAGACCAGTGTCTCACCCTGCTTTCTTCCAAGTACAGCATATAAATATTCACTTTTTTTTTCCCCCGACAGTATTTATAATTCTACCTGCTCATAAATCTAGGCAATTGACTTTTTTTGCTCCTGACATACTTAAAAAGTCTTTTTATGGTCTTTTGAACATATTTTTTTTCATATACGCCATTTAAGGTGTATATGAAAAAAATAATATGCATATATGCATATGTATTATATATACACATACATATATGTATATTTTTACATATATGTATATGTAAATATACATATATATACACAAAATATAATATACATAATATGTATAAGGTGTATATATACCATTTAAGGTTTCAAACCTTACCATAGCAACTGTACGGTTTAATAATTGGTAAGTTATTCTTTGCTATCAACTCTCTGTTCTCCTAACTGCTGCCCACATTAGCTGTTGAGGTTTTTTTCTTACCATCGTAAGCATGAGTGTAGCTGAAAAAGCTTCTGTCACTTTACATCGCTGTTTTCTTTGGTATTTAATGTAGTGTTCTCAAACAAATTTTCAGGTAGTTACAAGTTTCTAATTCAATACTGCTTGATTTTCATTATCTTTTCTCATAAAATTTGTCATAGGACAATTTTAGGATTTAATCTTTAGCGTTGATCAAGAAAAACACTTCAGCTCAGCTACACTTTATTAATATATTATTCCCTTTTTCAGACGTTCTTGATAATTTAACAGCTCTTTTGTGGGACTTCATGTATGTTTGCTTTGGTTTTTTCAACTGCCTTTCATCTTGCTTGTCTGCTTCCTCCTTCCCCCTGAAGAACACCCCAAACAGCTGCTTTTAACTCGAGAGTTAGCAATCAGGGATCCCGGTAATTTTGGGGAGTAATCTTGAAAACCAGGGTTTGCTCAATTTCTTCCTGGAGCTCTACTATTTTATTTTAGCTCTAGCAGGACTGCCAAGCTTCAGCATTTTGTCTCTATTAAAATTTATCTGAATTCCTGTTTCATTCTTCTTATTTCCCCTGTTACTTTAGTATCCACAGAGATCTTGTGTTCTGTCCCATTTCTGCCTGGGTACTGGTGCCAACTTGTTTTTTCAGAGGTTCGCTGCCACTTATTTTGCTGTCTCCCAGCACATGTGGGTTCCAAATCAAAAAGAAAATTTTTGTATTGTTTTGTTTAGTGAGTCTATACTCTGGTTCAATTCAAGCAGCTGGTTTACATTAGCATAACTTCTTCTAAAAGTCCTACAGTAAAGCGAAACCATACTGATAGTTCAACTAGAAGATACGGCCACGCAAGACGCTTGTCTCACAGCAGAGGGGGAGCCCTCCAGCTGCTCGAGCGCATTCGTTGCTGTCTTGGAATCACAGCCTTGCTTCTCTTGCTCGGCTACATTGGAGGCTGGATTGTACAATTGCTACTGTTGATGCTAAAACATGAGGAGGACTCCAGTAATCGCCGTCTAAACTTGGCTGTTGTGCAAACAACACTGCTGGTTAGTGGTCAGCCATGCTGTTGAAAAGGACTGAGTGCAGATCTGCGACACATACAGACAAAACTAGACGAAGCTTTGGACTGATTGTTAGTGGCTCAATGGCAAAATTCACTTTGTCTTTTTTTACGCTTCATGCCTAAACCTGTCTCAGTGACAGTATCTACACCATAATTTTAAGTAACAGATTTCAATAAGGTAAATAAGTCTGCAGTGACTTCTTAAAATGAGGATGAGTGGTAGCCACTACAGAAGAGCTTCAGTCAGATGTTCTGAAGACGTAAGAACTTTGAGAGTACCTGTGGCCAGGTACAATGAGAAAAATCTATTGAATATACCTGAAAATGTCACCTGCAAACTTTATCCCATCCATACCGATAGCTGACGAACATGGAAAAGTTGCTCGGAGGCTTGAAGCAGTAAGACTACAACGGAAGGAGACAGTCTTCTTCAAAACGGAGATATCGGACATTGGAGAGGTGGTTAGTATGTACGCCTGCAAGGTCCAAAGCTATGGCTATTGGCCTATTTCCCCAGCCCTAGAAAGGTACAAACACAGGGAATTGCGCAACTGGACTGGTTTGCAACAATCTGGAAAACTTCCAGCAGCACTTAGGCCAGGTCTGTCACATACCAGCCAAGTTCCTAAATGCCCTGATCTGCCAGAGTAGCAAACGCAGAGTACCCAGAACAGTTATAATATGCTGTAGCAAGGAGGTGTGGAGGAAAAATGTTGACCTTGGAGACAGGCATGTGCCTAAAGCTACTGCTGCCTTCTACGCTTGTATGAAGTCTGTAAAATTTTGCCTTCGCTTAGCCCAAATGGGAGACGTATGCCATGTCTGCTGAAGTAGTATGAACCTGCATCAGTGTATGTGAAAATTACTTAAGCTATTATCTTGCTATTAACGCAGGGCCCTAAGCTAACACCCACACCGTGCAGTTTAAGCACCCGCAGAGGAACTTCATCCATGTAACTCTGCAGGCAGGATCCACACAAGTCTTGCTTGCCGACCGTCCTGGCAGATCCTGGGGAAGCGCTTTGCTTCGGCCTCCCGTGGGAGGCAGGAGGCGCTGCCGGACGGGGCCGGGCCTCCCCAGCCCCTGACGGCGCTCCTGAGCGGGCCTGGCCGGGCAAAGGCGACCGCGCTCGCTTCGCCTCGCCGCGCCTCCCGGCCTTCAACCGCCGGGCGTCTCCCGCCCTCAGGCACCAGCCTCCTCTGCCCTGCCGCCCCCAGGACACGGCGGA
>NW_008824350.1:1764315-1788605 GCF_000699105.1 Pygoscelis adeliae
AGCCCTTCTTAGACTAGAGTAAGCGTCCCTGGGCCCGGCGAGCCTCTGTCAGGCGGCCCAGAGGGAAGCGGTTTGTCGCCAGCCCCCCGCAGCATCTCCCACCCCCTGTCCTGTGTCTTCATTTGACCTCTACATAATTAAACGAGATCAAACTTTAGAAAGCTTCAAAGACTATCCTGCGTCCTTAAAACGTTGTAGCGTATACATGCATCTTTTATCCTTTCCTGACTTTACCTTTCTTAAAGGTGACTTTACTGTGGAACAAAAAAGGCTGAGTAACTGATTATTGTTCTGCAGAGTGTGAATGAAGCAACAAATAGTGAAGTTTAGCAAGGATGTAGATGGAGACAGCTGTTTATTTGCTGAACAGAATTATTCTCTTTTTTTTCTGTGAATTACTTTAATCACTTTGGATTTAATATTCCCTTACTGAACACAACTTGGTGTTGAATCTGTCTAGTGGTAGTAGGTAAGGGCCTTCTGTGCTTTCCTTCAAACCTTATGAAATAAATGATTACTATGTTGCAAACACTTTTGTTAGAGGAGTTTAAAACCCAAAGGCTGTCAATTTAAGAAAGGAAGTCTGAATGTGTGTCAGATACCTTACATTTTATGTTACATTTTCCTGTAACAACCTAGTATGGTTTTGAAACTCTTGACTCTGGATGCTTAAAAGTTGGGCACTGGCAGGCCTGTAGAATGGCTACTTTTTACATGATGCTACACACCATTAATAAAATTAGGAAGATATAAGTAGGGAGATGTTTACTCATAGAACTTCTTTTGCAGGTGGCAGTGCTAAGCCCCAACAACCATTACTCGTTGTACCTTTCCTCTCAGAACTGTAAGGGTTTCTGCAAATCATATGGATGCAGTCTGTGACTACAGAGCCATTTCTAAAGTGAAGCATATTTCTGCGGCCATAACAGGCCTATGTGAGGATTTTTTTTCTATATTAGAAACAACTTGATTTTAAACTAGTAAAATGTAATTTGATTGCATTATAGTGTCAAAAAATGCAACCTGAGTCAGGCAACTTCTTAAGCTTGAGAGCCATGTATAGAGTCAGAGTGGTACTGAGGGCGATAGCTGCAATCAGCAGCAAAGCAATGCAATCAACCTTTCATCATTCGGGGACATAAGAGACTGAGTTAGCCCAGGCAATGCATAAAACTGATAATAGCGGTATTGTGAAAAACACAGGGAAAGATGTTGAAGAGATCCTCAGCTGCTCAAAGTTGATGCTGGTCCACTAAGCTGTCTTAATTTTTATGTGGTTTCAGCCAATTGAGAGTCTCTGTGCCAGAATTACTGTTTTTCCAAGAGAGGTCGGTAGCCACCCAGGCTGTGTTGTCTGCTACATATCCAAGCAAACTGCAGGAATTTTGACAGGGAGTATGGGGTGAGGGTATTATATTAAGGGAGAAGGGGACCTAGGGATATGGACTTAGGTTGGGTCTGACAGCGTTCATGAAGTTAGATTGCAAACCTGGCTGTACTGATGCCAGAGATGGCTGTAATCTGGAAGCAGTACACCCAATATACTGCTGTACTAAAGATGATACTAGTTAGGTGGAACTAACATATCCTGACTGACTTGTGTTTTCACTGTGCACAGCTGGTCTGAACATCCTTTCGCTGTGGTGTTAGAATCAGGAAGTTGAGGCAGTGTGGAGCAGAAACAACTGGCTGAATGGAGTGAGCTTCGGCCTTACTGAACTTGTCAAATCTGTCTCAGTGTCAGCCCAGTCAGACTGACTCTTGCTCTCCTTTTTTGTCTCTGGCTTTGGGTGCCATTGGTTGCAGTGCAGCACCACACCTGGCTGCATGACTAGCAAACCTTCCCAGAGCGCTGGGTGCATGGTGCAGGATTACCTGAATGATTCTGCAGGAGCCAGCCTGATTCTGGAATGGATGGTGATGACTCAGGTAATAAACTCTTCTGCACCCAGCCCAACTCAGTGGTTTCTTCTGTGCACTTAACTCCAACTCTTCAGGTTGGATGACTGTAGTTGGAAATACCTGAGTTGGCGTTTGGCTGCATTAGTCAAAGTCAGGTCCCGTCTCTGCCCTCTACTTCTCTATAGTGGCTGTATTGCTTCCTGAGCTGAGCTGCCCTGGAAGAGAGAGGGCTGAACTTGGGCTGCACTGGCACTGACCTAGTAGTAAACCCTGTCTACTTTCTTTTCTTTCCCAACAGCATCTGCATTTTGCTTGGCTGACTGATGGGCTGGACTGCGCTTGTCTAGTAGTTTTCTAGCAGGCATTGCTGGTGGCCTAATAAAAGCCTGCTTTGCAGGCTGGATCCAGCCCTTGGTTGTTTGTCTATCTGTATTTTAAACAAATTCTAATTTGACTCCTGCCTGCTTTGGTGGCTGCTATCTGGAATATATGAGCAGGGTTTAGATATTAAAGTATTTCAAAGACTTTAATTTATACTAAATCTTCAAATTTTGACATATGTGTACCTTCTCAGTAATATTTGTGAAGAAAAGGGATTTTTTTTCAGAAGTCCCATCTTCTGTCATCAGTCAATACTCATATACAGAAGTATAGATGTAAGTGGGGTAGTGGTGTACAAGAAGAGAAAAGCTTTATTATTAGGATATTTCCTTTAAAGGCAGGAAAAAAACTTGATTTTGAATTTTAATCTCAGAAAGCAAAACATAATACAGGTGCTTGTGCATTCTAAAGTATTTCAGATCTTGTTTTGTGGTGTTCAATGCTATTGTATAGTTGAGAAAATGCCTATGAGGAGCCTTACTTTTGTAGCTGTGTTGTAATCGAGTAGTAATATGGAGGGAATATTCATATGCAGGTTATTTCTTGAGATTAATGAAATCTCAGTCAGGCACCTTATTTTGGAGTTGCAGTGACTTCTTCCAGTTTTACATCTAACCTCTCCCTAAATTGAATTAACCTGCTTAGACCAGAAGACATGTCCATGTAATTTTACATCAGTTTATGTTAAGCCAAATTAGTTTAAAAGTTCATCTTTAGGTAAACCAGCATATCCTTTTGTGTAAATAAGCCCCGAATTGCATATAGTCAAAGCCACTGTTTTTAGAACAGTGCAGTGTATTAGCAGAACAGTGTATATTGTACACTTGTATCAGTGTCTAAGAAGTGGAGTCCATGAAGTTGCAACAGGTAACTGGAGCATCACCAACGTCGTGCTTGCGTCCTTATATATTTACCGCTCTATTGAAGTGCTTTCATTTTGTTATGGCATTGAGCAATGCTGTGGTTTTTCCTTCCTTGTCTGCTTTCATGTTTACTCATACTTCTTCATAATTTTTGTGGCTTTTGTTAGTGCAGGAGTGAACTGCGATTGTGAAGGTATCTGTCATCTTTGCTCAAGTCCACGTAAAGTGCACAAATTATGGTTGCTGTAATTCCGCTGTAATACTGTTACAGTGCTGCAAGAGGTATGTGGCTCCAGGAGAATGTAGCTTGCAAGTGGATGTTCCTGGTAGCATGCAACTGTTTAAGTGTCTTCAAGATCCCAAAACAGTAGAGAAGCTAGGGATAAGCAGGTTCTTTTTGGTGTACAAGGGAAAGCATTTGGGAGATGCTGAGTTAGTGCTAGATACAGATAGATTCACCTGAATTTTATTACGCGTGCATTCACTGCAGAATTAGACTACATATACAATGGATCTTAAAATTCATGATAATTGGAAAATTGGGTGGGTGCAAGGCAAGTTTGAGTACACAGGCATTAATACAAAAACCTAGTATAAACAAATGTCAGTTGGGTTTGTTTTTTTTTTTCCTCTCAAACATAACTATACCAAATTAATGAATTACTACTTTATAAATAACCACTGTAGCTGCAATTTTTGAAGTGCAGTCTGGTGCTAAGAAATTTGATAGAGACTCTGTTCCCTCAAGGGTCACAGCATGGATGTTAAGGATCAAACAAGGAAAGAATCAAGGCCTTTCCTTTGTTTCTCTAGAAACAAAATAAAAAGGATCTGTCAAATGAATAGTCAGAACTTAAAGAAAAAGTTCTATTTTAAAGTCTCACAGAATACTACAAACAACTCTGCAAAGGTGATGATCTTGCTATTTTTCTAGGGAGAATGACTTTTTTTTTTTTTGCAAGATATGTATTTTGTATATTGTTTTGCTTTAATGCCTGATACTGAATTCCAATTTCCCCTAGTGTTGCCGTGTTAATTGTACATTGCTATCTACCTAACACAGGTTTGACCAAAAAAAATTGGAACATGAAAGGTGTTTAGATTGCATGCCTCAAAGACTTGGGAATTCTAGAATTTCTGGCTACTTTGTTTTGCCTGTTGAACCTACTTAGTAGTATCCTGCTAATTTTGTAGCATATCTAGAGTATCCAATTGGTAGGTGGTACGGTAGAGATATCTACAGCATGGCAGAGAGAGAACTACAGGCCATGATTTCGCTTCAAGTGTTTCCTTGGTCACCTGTTTGCATTCAAGCACTTACCCCCGTGAACTGAAGCTGCACTCTTGTGACTTTGGAGATGAGTGTGACTTAAAACTGGCACTTGACCTGCGGTTTCAAAGAGGTTGAACAGCCTGGGTCTATGCCTTGTTTACCCTGAAGACTACATTGGTTTTAGCTGTCCAGCAGCCAAAACAGTAACTGATGGTGCTGGTGGTTATTTTTGCTTCTCTGGTTGTTGCTGATTTGCTCTGGTCCAGCTAAACTGGTAGTCGTTGGAGACTACCAATCAAGGTAGATTCTACTGTAGACAAAGCTTTGGTAGTTTGCGCTGTTGTTATGAGTCTCATTCCCAGTGGGCAAACACCTGCATCATTAAAGCATCTTTTAACATTAATTGGCACCCTGCTTTGGCTTAGAGGCCAAAGTTTAAATGAATGTAGAGATCAAACAGTTCTTTTATGTCTTCAGGTCAGAGTTGATGTTTCGTTAGGACAACGTTAGACAGTCTTGAATGTTACCCATGTTGTGCCAATAGAAAATAACTTTTGAAACCAAACTTGCTTCTTTCAGTGTAATTACTGATATCCAGAGCAGACCAAAGTTTGGTACGTGGCTGGTTCCCTGTTATGTTATATAAAGGAGCCATGTGAATGATGTGTCAGAAAACAGATCTTTTGTAACTGAGTTCTAAACAGTAATACTTTTAAGCTTAGATTCTCTACTAAAACATTGGCTATACTTTCTTGGAGAATGTGAAACACGTAATGCTGAACAGCTACGTAATGCTTATGTGACCAAAAACTACAGTAAGCTTCCATTTTAACTCCCTGAACTGTGCCCCTCCTGAGATAATAGAATTTATGCTCCTAAAAAAATTCAGTTTGATTTGAGGCAGGGAAGAACAAATATGCTAATTAATTTCTAGTGCTTATTTTTGAAGCCTCCTCTTTGGGGAATATATATCTTTGAGGTTGAAATAGATTGCCTTCTCTCCTTGTTATTTTTACTAAAAAATAATGTCTAGGTGTTCTGTACTGCAGCTGGATCTTATTTTCAGTGCATTAGGAAACTGATAATTTTAAACCAAAATAAACAGAAGGAAAAGTTGAACTAAAAATTTAAAAGCAGAAACTTATATGAAAATGTTAGTTCAATAATCTTTTGAAGTTTGCTTTCTAAAGAAATTTTAAGTATTCTGCATGCTTATCAAAGAACTTCTGCGTGTTTATCCTTTTAAAATGTCTTTCATGGTTGCTCAATTGGATAGACAATATCAGAATAAAATTTTTCTGTGATCTGTTGTCCTGCTAATCTCTGTTTAACTAGTAACAACTGTTATATGCATTAAAGTAAAGCAGCCTTTTGCATTTGGTATTTATGTTGAATGGCACCTGCTTGAAATCAGTATGTCCCCAGCATTTTATATATTTACTTTTAAAATTCTGCTTCTACCAGCTGTCTTGATGGGCAGCTGGTATTGCCATCTCATGCCTGACCGATTTATGTCATGCACAAACTAAGCTTTTTTACTACTCCTTTAAACTGGAATATTGGACCAGGTGCAGGTTTTAGTTTGTGCTACTGGCAATGTCTATTCCATCATAATTTTTAATGTTTATAAATATTAATATTCCTTCTTTTCACTGATTACATTAATGTATATTTCTAAAAATAGTCTCAAAATCTATGCAGTCAATTTTGCACTAAAAGATTAATGTGTCAATCAGTGCAGTTAAAGTAGAGCTGCTTTTTATAGTATTACCTAGTGCAAACTTAGTTTGAAAAGACTTTAGAATTCAAACAGAACTGTGCTTAGAATGTAAATCAAAACCTGTCATGGATGTAATGGCTACTGAATTAATGTACATAATAAACCTGTTGCAATGATAAAGAAATTCTGTCATAGTGGTGAGAAATCTCATTTGATGCTTGATCTATAGGTGGAAAGTGAATTGGGAGAGTTTAACTTTCTTTTTCCTTGTATACTTACTTAGCGCTCGTTCCTATTGTTTGCAGTATTCACAAATGAATGCATTTGTGAATGACAAAATTGGATATGGATATATTGGATAGACCAATGACAGATATTTTGCTCTTTTTATAGCAGTATTTGTAGGCAAATATAATTCTTCATCCTCTGACCTTTTCTAATGTGGTGCTTCTTTAAAGGGATTGGAAAAAGCCTACAAACTGTCCTTTTAGATGTAGGAGAAAATGGCATGTTTGGTTGGAATCGACTTTTGGAAAGATCTCTGTATGCTTACGCATGGGAAGAAATATTAGTAGTTTGTTCCCACAGAGGAGGACATGTTTCCATACAAGATAAGAGGTTATCTCCTAATGATTCTTTCTCAAGTGGTATTGTGAAGTACCACTTCTGTAGTCATATTCTTCTGAAAAGCCATTAACGATTACAGATTACTGCTTTTGTTATACAGAACAAATCATATGTCTTGGACAAAATGGATGCTGTCTCTGCTCTTTTGACAAAACTGCTTACGCTTGAGAAACATGGGTTTGCAACTCCTCCTGGTTCCCTTCATCTCCCTTTTTCATGCAATTTAAGAATTATTGTCAAGTTAAAAAAGGAAAATGTGACAGAAATGCGTGATTAAAGGAGGAAAAGAGATGGGTTCTAACCTGGAGAAGGTTAGAAATATAAAGTATAAAAGAAGAGATAGGAGACAATGCATGTCTCTGACACACATTCTTCACTAGTGTTGGGTTCCCGAGTATCACCTTTGCCTGCTGTTTGCAATACCTGGGCATGCCCACTGACATGGCGTGGATGTTGCTCCCTCCACAGGAGAGGTGGTGGTGGTGGTGTGCTGTTGCCAAGATTACTCCCTTAGCTCGTTCTGGTCGTTGTTTGTGGCGGTTTTATTTGTGGGCCTTGCGTGTGTCTGCATGGTCAATATGATGGCATGTCTGTTTCTTCAGGTAACTTTTAATAAAAATGAGAAAATGACCGAAAAGCCCATCAAAAGAACTTTACTAAGGTTGCTAATCCAGATATTTAAAAGCTGAGAAATTCCAGAATTCAAATTTGAGATGAAGCCTTAATTACTCCAAATGTATGTGGAGGTGATTTTTTTTTCTAAATTCAGTATTTTTCAGTTTGCAGCCTGAAAATATTTTCCAGTGGAATAGTGTCAGTTGGAGTGGAGTGTATTCAGGCCTGTTTCCTCTGGGCTTTCCTCTGTTAGTTACAACCTGTGGGCCCCGGTGAGTGAGTAGGGTGTGACTGCCGGGGGGCTGTGGAGAGCCGATCAATAGTAGTATTTTAGTTACATGATTATGTTTTTATCTTAATTGTGTTATCTCATGACCTCTGCCTCTTTCAGTACACTGTTTCAAATTCATTTTTGAGTGGAATCAAATTTGGAAAATGACTTCTGTAGAGCTTACTTGTAGCAGAAATTGGAAGATTAATAGAAATTGAGAAAGAAATAAGATTTCTCCTGGTGAAGGCATTTGAATCACAGAACGGTTGAGGCTGGAAGGGACCTCTAGAGGTCATCCTGTCCAAACTCCCTGCTCAAGCAGGGTCACCTAGAACAGGTTGCCCAGGACCATGTCCTGTTGGCTTTTGAGTATGTCCAAGGATGGTGACTCCACAACCTGTCGGGGCAGCCTGTACCAGTGCTGGGCAGAAAGCTGCAGTGCAAGCCCCATCTCTGCTTGCAGCTGTCTTGCACAGATCTTAGGCTTTTCTACACTCCCAGCTCATCCTGTGCATAGGATGGTTAGAACTTAATCGATGATGATACAGTATTTTATTTCCTCTTCAGCAGTCATTATATGGTCAATAACGAAAAACTAACAATTTATTCATTTATATAGTTTTTATATCTGTAGCAACTGAGCACTTGACGGGTATGTGCTCAGGTAATGGAGTGAGTGAGCAGAGGGAAGGTGGGACTACTCAAAGCGTTAATCAAAGTATTCAAACCTGAATTTCAATATGTGTGCACAAGGGGACCAAGCTAGTATTAGATAGTCAGTCTTAACTTCAGGGTGTGCTTTATTTGGCAGCTTCTGTATTTTTGATAGTTTTGTGTGTAACTTTATACAGTTGAATATAGTATACTAAACAGATTTTGATACAAGGAATAAATTACTTCTAGGAGACACAGAGGGTATGGGATAGGTCTGAAGTTTAGCCTGGTGCAGCTTTTAGAAATAAGAAAAAGAATATTCTTGTTTCTCTTGTGAATATAATGGATGCTTTCTGGGTGATGTATAGGTTGAGGATATAATTTATTGTGTTTACCAGAAGGTAGCCAGCCTGCTTGAGGGAGTTCTCTCTCTTCCCTTCTTCTCTCTTGTTCTCTACTTCCTGTCCTCCCTTTTTTGGACATTTAGATAGAATTAAAAGCTTTGCATGGGAATGCTTGAAATGCTTGTGAGTTAGACTGTGTGAGAATCCATTCTACACTTCTGGCAGATTTTCAGGAAAGCTTAGCCCTGTGTTTCTTGAAGTGATGATGTGCTCTGTTCCAACAACGCAGAAGCTAAACTTACACCATCTCTTGGGAACACGACATTAAGATATAAGAGCTACGGACTGGGATTCTCTTGTGCTTTGGAAAGAGAGCATGCCAAGGGGTCATATCCCCCACACCCCCATTTGAACAAATAAAGTAACCAAATTGGGAGGGGAACTTGCTAAAGCCATAGTGCAGTATAGGTAAGTTAAAACAAAAACTAAAAACAAGTTACAGGAGGAAACATGTTTAAAGAGGAACATTGAATTATGGAGTTTAATTATGGTAGGAATAATTTACTTCCACTCATCTTAAATCAGACATATAAAAAATAGACACGTGATCAAGGAATTCAGTTTTCAGTTACCTTTTACAATTTGATATCTTTCAGAGAACCCCCAGCTAAGTGTGATATTTTCCTTTTTTAAGTGTTGTTATGCAAGTATTTGATAAATTTGGATTTAATTTTCAGTTGCTTTTTACAATTTGGTGTTTTTATGCCCCAGGTAAGCATAATTTTTATTAAAAAAAATCGTTGCTAGGTAGTTGAAAAATTTGAACAACTTAAAATAAAAAGGCAGTCAGCTAATTTGTTTCCTTTTCCTTTTGTTTCTTAGCACTGAATGTGTGAAAATAAATACGTACCTATATATTTGAGTGCATGTAGTATATGTATACAGAATGCATATGTATTACATGCATGTGTATGCTAAAGCTTTTATGACTGATATGGTGATCACAGTGGTGCTTACTGCTCGAGTAATCTGTTCTTGATCTAGAATTTTTGTTAGAATTGGAATTTAAATAAGTGGTTCCCTTTACTTCATGGATTAATCTGTGTTTTCAGATATTTAAGGATGGGTTGAATGCTTTGTGATTCAAGAGGTCTGATTAGACTGGTCAACCTGCACTTATAAAATGAGGATATTCAAGGATGATCTGAGGACAAATTTACTCTCCTGCTTGACCACATTATCCATGGCTTCTCTTTTCCATCAGTGTCTGCAGTGCATTTTCTTCCATAACTTTGAGTTCATGGATCACCATGATAAATGAAGTAAAGGTCTACCGAAGGGTAATGCTAAGGAAGATTGATGGCCAAAGTATCAGTAGAAGCCTCAGGCTAAAACTAAACATATTAGAAGCGTAGTGTGTCTTATTAAAGCCATAAAGCAAATATTTGGAGTGACTACAAATGTCCTTTAACAGGTTAGTTTTGGGTAATGGATGTTATTGTTAATCTAGGCTGTTTCAACATGGTATCTCATTTCTATTTCTTCTGTTTAGATTTTGTATGTAGACAGTTTTTTGTACTTGTCTATATTAGGTAGACATACAGTTTTTCAGAAAACAAATATGCAATTTCTACATGATGTTTGCAGATCTGGCTTTCTGAGTACTGGGATTGCAGCACTTCGGGCTGCATGTGTTCTAGATTAATTTCTTTTTTCAGAGGACTGTTCTAATTTAGGTAGTAAACTAGGGAGCTGCAGCCTTAGATCTATTATTTAATCCCTCATCTCTGTCAATTTTGGGGGGCAATCCATTGATTCGATTTGATGTAGGTTTCATTTTAAGTCAGAAATCAGGATTTTTTTCACCTTTCACATAAGCTGTTGTGCATTTCTATCCCTTAAAAAGGTTGAATAATCTACTTCTTTGAGCCTTCTCTCAATTCGAACTCTTTGGTGGTCGCTTTGCTCATTCTCTGCTTGCTGGTCTAGACGAAATTCCCTTTAGAGCTATTTGTGAAGTTACATGTATATGTTTTTCTTTTGCAAAAATAAATTTTTGGCCGTAAATCCAGGTTGTGTATGAAAGGAGGTTGTGTTTAGGAGCCTTGATGGGTAAACTTGTTATCTGATTTGCAATGGGGAAAAACAAAACGTATTTCTAAATAATGGGAATAATGTGAAAGAAAGAATATTCAGACTTGAAGGACAGAAATAGAACAATTGGAGAGAACTGTTCAGAGAGCTAGAGTAGTTGCAAGTAAAATTAGGGACTTAAATTAAGAGAACTAAGAACCTCAAGTCAAAACAAGTACTTTTATTAATTGTCTTATAAATATGAAATTGCATTTTAGTCTGACTTCTGAAGGACATTAAGCTTATATAATCAATTGGGCTTCTTTCTCCCTCAGTAACTATTGAACCCTCATGACCAGTTTCAACAAGGTTTTACCGAAGGGTAACAATTTCAAAGACCATTAAGTTGCTGCACTTTTTGTGACTATCAGCAGGCTAAAGAATGAATCCCAAACTTATTTCCCAACTAAGACAGGGAAACCCGCTGCTGCTGCCGCTCTTTCCATTTGTTGGCAGCTGAACAGACATTAAGATTTGTGTATTGGCTGGCCTGTTGGCAAGCATGTAGTTGAAAATTAATCAGTGCACGGGTTGCTCTACAGTAACATAGCACTTGCCAACTCTTGCCTCACAGTGTTTTAGAAGACCTCAAGGGAACAGAGGTTACTGTGTTGGGTACTGAAAGGAAAATAGCAGAGAAATTCTTGGGAAACCATGGTTTCTTGGGTTTTATTGCTTGCAGAACTGACTTCTGATGTGAAAGAGGATTCTGGATTCACAGTAGGAGTGCTTAATCCTATTTTCTTTATATTTGTTTATTCATTTATCTTTATCCATGGGTGTACTTTTCTTGCAGTGGTGTGATGAAAGATTCAACTTCCAAGCTACGTTTTTACAGTGCTTGGCAAAACATGTGCCAAATATTTACTCAGCTGAAATGGACCCCTTGCTGGAGAAACAAGAAGAAATGGTCCAGGCAGCAATATTATACCCCCTGGAATGTTATTTGTTTGGGGAAGACCCAGATATATTCCTGGAGAAACTACAACAGAGTGGAACCTCCCAGCTCTGTGGGAAGGTGTTCAAAGGAGGGGAGACAACATACTCTTGCAGGTAAGAATGAAGGTATGTTATTGTGAATGTTCCCGTGTGAGATAATGCAGCAAAGTGGTTTAATAAAATTAGTCGTGCTGCTAACTAGTCATTGCTTGTGTCACGGTAGGTCTTTGCTTAACTGACAATGGCATTTCCTTCACATTTCAAATCACTTTAGAGTGAGGAAAATTGCATATGAAAAGCAGGCTCTGGCAGAGAAATGGGGAAGGAAATGGAAAGGATACTAAAGGTACTGAAAGCCATTGGTTGAAGAGATTGGATGATAGGGTATGAGTATGGGGTCTGTACCTGAATTGAGGGAGAACAAGCATAAAAATTTGTGCACTGTACGGTACTCACCCTTTCAAAGTCTGAAACAGAATCCAGTAGTTCTGAGCATCATCAGTCCTTCGCTTAAGCAATAGCTGTGTGACCAATGGTCATTTTTTCACCTTCTTTCTCGTCCTGGAGTATATTAAAGATGGCAGCCCATTGATTTGATATAATTTATTTAATTAATTCATATTAATACAAATATATTAATTGATATGAATAATAACATTAATATTAAAAAGCCAGAGGTCTTTGTGGTGGATGTAAAGATTGCAACTGTGCTCCAATTCTTTACTATTAATATGATCCTACTGTCATCGTTTATTGTAGTTTTCAGTTTATTTTAAAAGCCTAGAAAATCTCATCAGAAATACCAAAAGAATATTTTTGAGGATGAAGAATATTATTATGGCTAAAAAATCCAGCCCTTAGAATTTAGGAAATGTCAAAATGAAAGCTCTCTGTAAACTTTATGAATTACTCTATAAGGTTTTAATCAATCACATACTTTTCAGCTTTTTCTAGGAATAAGTTAGTGTTGCGTATGAAAGGAGAATGGTCTTTGAAGAAGTCCTTATGTGTTTGCTAGAAAGTGTGTAGTGAATGCGACATTGGATTGTACGAAGGAAAAGGATGGTCAAGGCAGTTTAGTGCTGCTGTAACAGGAATAATTCTGTTCCTACCTCTGCACAATTCTTGTATGATAGCAGACAAAAAGACAAAACTATATTTCTCAGAGGTGGTCTCTTTTTCTTTTTTTTTTTTGAGTTCTTGTCTTGCAAAAATGTGGTAGTATTTATACAAAATACTGTACTTACTACTGCAACTGAAGCTAAATAGATGTTTGCTTTAGGCTTCTAAAATGCTAAAAATAATAGATACTCTGAAATATTAAAATCTAAATGTCTTGAACTGGGCTTTCAAATCTAGCAGGCATTTCTGACTTAAGTTTTCTTTCTTTCAACTCACCTTGCAGAAGATTCATGGTAATAAGTGAATGTTAGTGAAGTATTAAATTATTGTAATGAAGTTTATCATCTAAAGGTTTGAAAGGAAATTCATTCTGTAATCAGAATTACCATACTGTTTTAGTTGTATTGTAAAGGAGGCTTGGACTAGATGTTGAACAATGGCATACAACAAAAAACTTGATATGTTGTCATTAAACACCTGTCATCCACATTTTGCATAGAATGAAACAGCATTTAAAGAAAGAGTGATCATGTTTTAGGGAAAAAAAGGCAATATAAAAAAGCATATGTATGTGGAACATAGAAAAAAAAAAAAGGAATTAGATTGCCCATGAGTGTAATTCTGGATTTTCAGGTATTTGAGTGCATGACTGAAGCTGTTGAAATTAAATTTCAAAGTATATATTCTTTGGCTCATTTCGTAAAGGAATTCTCTTTAGATTTTAACTTCTAACTGTTTTAAAAGTTAGAAACATAACCTAGCAAAAGTGTAGCAAAAGCTTCATTAGCAAACTGGCTACAGTTGTTGGAAGCAACAAAGGTTACTTCAGAGTCGTCATGGTTTTTAATAGCTGCTTATTCTTAGCAAAAACAGAAATATGTTAGCAACAATTTTTGAAAGTGGAAATCAAGCATGTTTCTGGTAGAATCTGATATAACAGGCTCGAGTACATGGTTCAAGCATAACAAGATTTGCTTTCATCTTTCTGTGACGTGGAGTAGCCAATGTTTCTATAACTTGAATCTGTTGTTAGTCTCAATTTTTTTTTTTTTCAGAGCAGCATTTTCTGTTGTGCATGAAAATTCCATGTGTTTGTTTTAGAAAGTTTTCCAGTTACCATTTTTGTTGCAGAGACTGTGCAGTTGATCCAACTTGTGTACTCTGTATGGACTGCTTCCAGAATAGCATTCACAAGAACCATCGGTACAAGGTAGAAAAATCTTATATTAAGAAATTGTACTTGTAGCTTTAGAGAAGATTTTTTGAGGATATCATAAAATGCATATAAACCATTAGTAATTTTTATTTAAAAAAAATAAAATCTGGGATCTACTAATTAGTTCAATTATTTCTCTCTCATGTTTCTAACTATGTAAAGCCTCTTTTAAGAACAGTAACTTTCTAATTCAAGAACCAAAGGGCAAGGGAGTGTTTATGAATGCATACATTGTTATCCTCTTTGGCAATATCACAGAAGTGTGTGTCAGAGCAAAAAGCTGTGACTGAAAATGACAGTCCTGTCCTGAGTCCCAGTCAGTACTGTTTGGAAATTTAGAATGAGTGTGCGTATACAAAGGCCATTACTTCAACACTTATGTCACTGATGCAGTCTCTACATTTCCACTCTGTTCCTCCAGAACATATACTAGCGATAGGACGAGAGGCAATGGCCTCAAGTTGCGCCAGGGGAGGTTTAGATTGGACATGAGGAAAAATTTCTTTACTGAAAGAGTGGTTAAACATTGGAACAGGCTGCCCAGGGAAGTGGTTGAGTCACCATCCCTGGAAGTATTTAAAAGACGTGTAGATGTGGCACTTAGGGACATGGTTTAGTGGGCATGGTGGTGTTGGGTTGACGGTTGGACTCAATGATCTTAGAGGTCTCTTCCAACCGTAATGATTCTATGACTATGATTCTATGATTCCATTTAGATTTGCATAAATTACTTCATGCTTTGTGTGGACTATGATAAAGTTAAAACAAATGTTAAGCATCAATTTTTTTTTGTCAGAGAAGATTGTTCTAGAACTGGATCATCTCTTTCTGATATCCTTTTAATTCTCTTTGAGCCAAATCTATGTTATCTTTGAGTGATTCCCATGTTTTAATTAAAGCAGGATCTTTTAAATAATTCTTAGCTAACTCACTGCCTACACCATCATCTACTGTTTCCTTCCCAGGCCCCCTTTTTTGCTTGCCCTGTTCACTGAGAACTCTGTAATTTAAACAGCCTTGGAAGCAGAAATGGAAGACAATATATTAAGTGTTATTTTTAAAGCTGGTCTAACTCTGCTGCAAGAGGCAAGAAAACGTACAGAAACATTATGTATTCAATTTAATTATCTTTCACGACCAAAAAGTGGGCTAGGTTTTTTTTTTTTTGCAGCTGTTCATTGACATGACATCCATTGAAGAAATTTGTCTTACTTGTGTTTTCAATTGGTCATAAATGTCCTTTAAGTGGGTATGTTTCAATGAGAGACAGTTTGGAAGAAGGTCCTAGCAATCTCAAAATTAACTGCGACTAAAATACAGTATTCTGCCCCTCTGTATAAGTCTTTGTATACTGATCTGAAAATGTATTGTAAATATTGATTCAAAGACGTACAAAACTGCTTGGATAGTACAAATATAACTTCCATATACACACGCATGCACACACACAGTTTACGGAGAGGTAAGATGAAAACCAAGGATAATAGACAATAATGATTACAGAGCAATTTGTAATCACAGCTGGGCTGAGAAGCTGTTGTCTTTTCCCTCTTTTTCAGTAGCTTCTTCAGGCAAAACATCAGCCTTGGAAATAGGTAGTCAGATGGGAGCAGATTTGCTGCATTTCCATTTTAAAGATGCAATCTGAAGAACACAGATTATGCTCTTTATAGATTCATAGAATAATTTAGGTTGGAAGGGACCTAAGGAGGTCACCTAGTCCAACCTCCTGCTTGAAGCACGTCTAATTAGATCAGGTTATTTTAAAATGTTTCAAGTAAATAACAAATTTTTGAATGTCTTTTTATTGGGTCAGTTAGCTTTTTTGTAATTATTTTAAGATTGGGGATTTAGAGTAAGCTAAGGATAATTATTTTTGCCTGAGTTTCATCTGAACTTTTGGCCAAAATGAAGGGTCAGAATTTGTACTTTTCTGCAAGTGTAATGCAAAGTTGAAGTTGCAAGAATGCATTTAGATGCTGATTATATCTTATTTTCTTTGGTTAGAAGTGGAGGTACTGCTAAATGACTGTTTAATATACACATTCTTGTTTAGATTATTTTCAAACTTTAAGTAATTTGTAAAGAAGGGATTAAGCACCTTTGCTATAATTTTGCTAATAAAACCAGAAATCATTATTTTGCCATTTATGAAGCGTTTATTCATCAGTCATAGGCTTTTTTCACCTACTTTCTAGTTAAATTTAAGACTTGCATACTTTTTTGCAGCGGCAACTGTATTTCCTCCTTTATTTTCTTCTCAAAAAGTTTACATCCCCCCCCCCGCCCCCGATAAGTCTCCTTTTATCTAAAAAAAAGAAAAAAAGTTGTGGTAAGTCTGTTGGTTACGCAGTGACTCTTGTATTTTGTAAGTAGGTATTTATACTTGTGTTTGACTTAAATAATGCACATTTCTATTTTTTCCTCTTGCTTTTTATGTGCATATTTTGTGACTGAAATGCATGTTTTTCACAGATGCATAGCTCCACTGGAGGGGGATTTTGTGACTGTGGGGATACAGAGGCATGGAAGGCTGGACCGCTGTGTACTAAACATGAGCCTGGAGCATCAGGTTCTGCAAAAGAAGTAAGAATATTGCTTAAAAGGAAAGAATACATATTGTAAATACTGCCTTTTTTAAAAAAGTGCTTATTCCTGTATATGAAAGTATGTATATTGTATAATTCATGTAGCAGGTCCAATCAAGTTGAATCAGGATTTCCTTGGTCAAGGTGCTTGTTGGGGTCAAACATATATATTGGACATCCTTTGTCTCCAAACAAAAGGCAAACCCAGTAGAACAGTTCCATCTACCTGTCTTGTGCATTTCTGTCTTTGATTCGGAATTAAAATTGCTGTCTCTTGCTCTTTTCTTTGCTATGTGTATTACTCAGTTCTTATTTACAAGCACCTGGATGTTGCATCCTAGCACCGGGAAACCAGTGGTTAGTAAATGTTTAGGTATAGTACTTGATTTTAGTAATATTTTCTGTTTTCCACATTGCTGCATTACTGAACAATTTTTTTTGTCAGTTAATTCTGGTGTGTGATCTGTCACCATGACTAAAATAAGTCCCTGTGCTTTAAAACTAACCTCTTATGCTAGGATGTCTCATGCTTATTGTACCTCATAAAGCAGCATATTAACAAGAAATATGCCAAGTAGTTCTCAGAGAATGTAGGCAAATCAGTTGCTTCAGGTAAAATTGTTTTTTCAGAGTCTTACATTCTGAGATAATCAGGACAAAAAAACCTTAGCATTTGTCATTGCAAATAGACCCCTGATTCCTCCTGGTTTTGTTGCAAAAGTACTGTTCTTTATGATCTGGCAAAAAATCAAATGGAAAAGGAATAAAGAGCACTGGTCTTACAGAAAAATGAGACAAAGTTTTCCTTCATTTGTTCATCCTTCAAAGAACCATTAATCTTAATGGATTTCAGAGATAAAAACAGTTGAAGCTCCAAGAAGAGGTCATCTGATTACCACTTGGAGCTTGTCACTGTAATGTTCACCTGCTTCTACATCAGTAAAGTCTATTCTGCTGTGCAGTACTTATCCCTGAGTACTGAGCCATCTGATATATGTGTGGCCGATACCTACATATTATTTATGAAAACCTGTAATCAAAAGAGCCAAATTGTTTCCTCAATGTTAGAATACCCAAAAATAGCTACGGTATGGTTAATTTCACTGCTGTCACCATTACTACATATGTGTTTAATACTTTTTCCAGCACGTTCTAGAGGTGTTTCCAGAATAAGAAACTAGCACAGTTCCTCTTTGGGAAGTATTCATTTTCATCATTGCGTTCTGAAGGAAAACAAGATTTTTTTGCAATGCTAGATTCCTGGTACTGCTGACAAAGACCTATGGGAAGGTAGAGAACTCATGTGTCTACCAGCTTCAAAGCCACCTTTGGATACTATGGAAAATATATGTTACAAGATGCTCAGTATCAGATTTATAGCTGATTGCTGAGAGGTCCTTGTCATACCACAAAGAGCTTTTAGCAATGGCCTTAAGTTGAGAATTAAGTGTTCTTCCACTTGAAAATTGTTTCCAGCCAAAACACCTCCATTGCTCCTAGATAAGTGATAAATTCATATGCCTCAGGTGACCAGTTTGTCCAGTTTGTCTTACAGACAGTAGCTAGTGTATGTTATAGATTTCACCTGTGATGGCTCACAAAAAAAATCACACAGATACCTGGATGAATGTGGACCTATGAGGCACATTAAGAACTTTAACAAAGAGATTCTAAACAAAATAGATTGTATCTCCCAGCTTTAAAATTTAGGTCTCTGTATGAGATCTTCTAAACATTGTTTCAGCACTTTACTTTTGAGAATAATAGTATTTTTTGGTTCCAACAACTCTGATCAGAGTCCCTAAAATGGTTTATGAAATGTTTACTTCCTGCTGGGGAACTTGTTTCTCTGCAAGGTATAGATTTTGATCTCACAGATCTGGTATTTGTATCTGTGACAGTATATTCTGCTTCTTACCTCCCTTTCCTTTAGAACAGCTTTTTCATAACAATAAAATAATCAAAAAACAAATGTTAGGAAAACCCCTAAAACCTTTATCAATTTTACCAAAAGGCTGTTTCCCTCTTGTTAAAACCATACTGTCCAAATTTTGTGGGCTTTTTTTCAAAACCGTATTCAAACAAAGCTTGAGAGGACACTGCATGCGTTCAGAGTCTGCAGCATTTTATTTCTGTTTGGATGAAGATAAGCTGCTCAGAATATTCTTCAGGCCATTTGTGTCCAATAGAGATAAGGTTAAAGGATAGAACATATCAATAATGACAGCAGCTAACACAGTATCTCTTGGTTTTAAACTTTATTGAGAACTATAATCATACCTGTGATGATAAGGAAACAGGGAACCTCCCATGTTTTTTTGAGTAAAGTTTCTTTTCCAGTCTCCGATAAGGTCTTTGGTTGGTTTGCAGTGAATTTGTTTGATCATCAATTCTGTCATGGAGCTGTGCAAGTCCAAAGCTGTTACAACTGCTGTCAAATAAACTGGAACATACTCCTATAATGAGTGCTACCTGAGAGTCGTGAATGATAGAAAACATATAATTAAGACAATTATTTGAAGAAGTAGAAAGTTACTTATTATAATAGTTCTTTGTTGTCAATATATGTAGTTGTTATGCAGTCAGTATGTGTAGACTCCTTAGTAAAAGGGCAAAAGTACAACCACTACAGTAATGAAATACATCAGTATATTAATATATACTATATGTAACTATTTGATAGATTGCATTGCATGACCATCTTCCTTTTTTAATAAAAGACTTGTCTGTCAGGGATTTTTTATGACGAAGAGGCTTGTGGATGTTTGGATTACCTCATAGTTTGCTCTCTGTTTTGAGAATCAAGGACATCTATAATGTAGGAATTTTCTCAGCATATAGTGCTTATTAAAAGAAATGAGTTGCAAAGCGCATTTGGAACAGACATCTTGCATGTTTCTTTTCCAGCATGTTTTCTGATAGTATAGAAGTTTGTCACATGCTTGTCAAGCAAAAAGCACTCTTTTCTGTATGATCCTGACCAGTATTCCTTTAATTACTCTAAGTGCAGAGGATGTATCATGCTAGGGTGATTATAAACTTACTCCGATCAGGTAAAAGCAAATAAGAAGAGGGATATGTTTGCAGTATGTTTGTCTGCTATGCAGAACGTGGTAAAAATGTGCTTAGGAACTGACTGCTATTTTTAAAAGGTAGATTAAGTTTAGAGTTTGATCTACAGAATGACCTCCTTTTAAAAATGAGCCCTTAGTAGCGGACAGGTTTCAATCTACAACATCAAGGATAAGCACCAGAGTCTTTAGCATTTCTGAGATAATGAGGTGAGCATTTGTAAAATACAGTATCCTTACAAAAATCCTAATGAAACTTTAGTTTAAAAAAAAAAAAGTTTTACAATGAGGAGATATTTACAAAACTTGTTGGTATATATGTAACATGGGGCTCAGAAAAGCAATCCTTCATTTTAGAATCCCCACTCCAGGCTTTTAGGAGTCATCCATTCCCTACTGATTCCAAATTAATGTCTTCACTATGTCAGAAATATAAAAATCCTTTTGCCTAAATGTATCCTTAAAAACAGATAACTTCAAGAATTTGTGTCTGAGATAAATGTGCCTGGGAAGTATTTTTACTTTGTTTAAAAAAAAAAATTTGGTTTTGTTAGTTATTTTTAAACTTTGATATCTGAACATACTTTGTTCATTCTTCCACAGTTTTGTTTTTTGAAGTTTACTGGAAGCTTAAATAATTACACATTTTTGGGCATAGTTCTGAGGCAATTTTATTTTTACCCTTTCAATTTACATTAGATGTATCTTAATTTCATTTTACTGTAACTTCTATTCATGTGGCTAGCATTGGAGGTGGCATTGCATCATTTAACTTTTCACTATTTGTACGAGTGCAATCCCCACTTTCAATACTTTATAAATCCTTTGATGTGGTTTCCTTTGATTTCTCCTACAGACTGAAGGAGAGCAGCATGTCTTACTACAAGGTTCTTGTTTGGAGTATCTCTGTGCACAGCTCTGCATTTTCCTCCAGCTCTATCATTTTTGCTTAACATATGTTATCCATTCCCTACTGATTCCAAATTAATGTCTTCACTATGTCAGAAATATAAAAATCCTTTTGCCTAAATGTATCCTTAAAAACAGATAACTTCAAGAATTTGTGTCTGAGATAAATGTGCCTGGGAAGTATTTTTACTTTGTTTAAAAAAAAAAATTTGGTTGTTAGTTATTTTTAAACTTTGATATCTGAACATACTTTGTTCATTCTTCCACAGTTTTGTTTTTTGAAGTTTACTGGAAGCTTAAATAATTACACATTTTTGGGCATAGTTCTGAGGCAATTTTATTTTTACCCTTTCAATTTACATTAGATGTATCTTAATTTCATTTTACTGTAACTTCTATTCATGTGGCTAGCATTGGAGGTGGCATTGCATCATTTAACTTTTCACTATTTGTACGAGTGCAATCCCCACTTTCAATACTTTATAAATCCTTTGATGTGGTTTCCTTTGATTTCTCCTACAGACTGAAGGAGAGCAGCATGTCTTACTACAAGGTTCTTGTTTGGAGTATCTCTGTGCACAGCTCTGCATTTTCCTCCAGCTCTATCATTTTTGCTTAACATATGTTAATGCTTAACAAGCCAAACTCTTAAGAAATACTGGAAAAAAATTTAGTGTATTTACAACTCAGTTCAATTAGATTATTCTTAGCACTATAGTTTTTTAAATTCTGCTCCAAACTTTAAGATGATGATAGCTTTTTCAGTCTGGGAAAAAAATAATTACCCCAGACATTTACATTCTTAATTACCAAGATCTACCACGAGCTTATGCAAAATTAAGTATGTACACACAGTGATATTTATAGACTGTGATTTCATTGGCAGACATTTTAGATTGTATGTTTGACTCCAAATTATTCTTCTAATACTTATCAGGTCAGAAAACTCTTGTTCAGAGCTTTGGAAGCTATTGGTCATGTTAATGCATTTTTGCTTCTCTTCTGCTATATTTTTAGCTTTTCATTATGTTGACACAACATGATTTTACTTTTTTTTAAAGCAATCTGCTTCATAAATGGATAAATGTGACTATAGCTGATTTAAGAATTTTTCAAAAACATTATTCTTAGCTATATTAAACACATCACTCTTTCTGTTCTTTTATATTTAACATATGTCAGATAGTGTATTGCAGAGGTGAGTGCCCTTAGTGCTTTGGGATTAAAAGTCACATGTGAAAAGCTTTATTCTTGGAAAGCATCTTTGTTTCTCATCTTTTCTCACTCTGGCAAACACATACATATTCAAATTTTGTAGGCAGTTTGGGTGATCCTAAAATTATAGGAAACTTTGTGTAAATACGCTAGAAAATATCAGCTTCTGTTTCTGTGTCATATTTGTATATGAAATTACTGGATTTAGTTGCGTTAACATTAATAACATTATATACCATTTATATATGCATATGCTGAAAGGAAGGTGGTATGTGGAAAAAGTCATCAGGGCCTTTGGATTAAAGCCCTGTTTTCACACAGTGTCATTGCAATGTATCTATGTCTTGTACCTGAATATTGATTGCTTCTTTCTTAAGTGTGGATTTGGTAATGACTTTCTTTGCTTATAACCTTAATTTCTCTCCTGCTTAAAAGCTTATGGAAAGGATTAATAATGTTATATGATGTAGACAATTCACTTAATGAGCTTTATCTGTATGGATGGGAAATATGTCAGTTCACAGGGATATTTTGAATGATTTCTAGATCTGGGATGGGATCTCTGAAAAGAACAGAGTTAGGTTTCCTTGGATGATTCTGTTCAAGGAGTGTCATAAATGTTCGCAGAATACCTGCACAGAAGAGCAAGGAATGCAGGGGAAGAATTTTGGTCTGGACTGCAAACTTTTAATATCTTCAGGTGTACAGAAAGCTGTTAACCAGCTTTTTTAAACTTAAGTTTAAAAAAAAAAAAAAATTTGAAGGTTCCTGACACATCTGGTGAGGCCTTTCGTATTCTATTCCTGGATAAAAATTGGATGCGTAAAAAAGGTGGGTGAAACTGTTGGAATACTACTGAGAGCCCTTGGGATGAAATAATTTTGAAGAGATTAGGTGAGATTAATTTGCTTGAAAATCATGAAAAGGCTAATTTCCTGAAACAAATATAGTAATAAGGTATTCTATCAATCCTATTTTCGTTTTTTAAATTTCTTTTCCATATTAATATTATCTCCTGTTTTACAGAATTCTGAATGTCAGTTGAATGAAGAAATTATGGAGCACTCTAGGAGGGTGTTTCCCTCTGTGATAAAATACATTGTAGATATGCTTATATGGGAAGAAGAGAAGGAACTGCCTCCGGAGCTCACAATTAGGTAGGGAGTATTTCCGACTTTCTCTTCAAGGCATTAGAAACTTTGATAAAAATATTGCCTGTGGTATTCTTACACTCATGCAAACATATTAGTGCCAAAATCCCTGTAAACAGCACTGTAGTATTTTTGACCTACAGTTATATAGAGAAAAGATTTTGATACTTCATGGGAAAAGCAGTGTGTGACTGTGCTCCATCAGTTGCTGAGGAGAGCTGCTCTGGAGCCGGCCTGATCCTCAGCAGAGCGGCAGATCTTGGCACATGGGGTTTTCCTGAGGCAGGGAAATGCCAGGGCAGTGGAGAGACCCATCAGGAGCCGGCAGCTCTCATGAGAGATGCTGATGAGGCCTGAGCATTGCCAGAGCAACTGTGACCACCCCCACGCCTATAAAAAGCACCCTGGGGAGTGCTTGTGACCAAGAGCGCTGCAAAAAGAGCGTGGCGTGTCAGCCAGGGCATGGCATGGCAGTTTGAGTGGCAGGGGGTGCAGGAAGGGTGTAGTCACCCTACCAACTCAAGAGGTGAGTTCAATTGGTGGTCATCACCCTCTCAGAAGGAGCTTAGCTATGGTATCCACCTGGCAGAAAGCTATGTCCTCTGCACTCGCCAGAATGGATGTGGCAACCCAGACAGAGCTCCCACAAAAACATGCAGCCATCCAGGTCTCAGGCTGCAGAGAGTGCCAGAGCCTTTCACTGGTAACAGATGGCAGTAGTGAGAACAGCTGTGTGAGGTGTGACCAGGTGGATGATCTGCTCAGCCTACAAGAGGAAGTAGAAAGGTTAAAGAGCATCAGGGAGTCTGAGAAAGAGATAGACGGGGAAAAACATGTCTGCCATCCCTGGGACAGAAATGGGAACAGCCACCAGAAAAAACCCAAGATCAAGGGAATCCTGTGTCTTCCCACCAGGCTGAAGGCAGTAGCTTAAAGGAAAGGAGTGAATGGAGGCAAGTCCACGCTCAGGGCGGCAGGCAAACCCTCTCCTTGCCCACCTCGCCTTCGCAGGTGCCTCTGTACATCAGGTATGAGGCTCTGGGTGTGGAATGCCAGTCAATGGATGATGTGGATGACAGTCCATCTACACCAGAGGAGTGGCCAGGGTCAGAAAGGCCTACTCCCCATATCACGACCACCTCCACGAGGAAGAAAAGATGGGTTATAGTTGTAGGCAACTCCCTTCTGAGGGGAACAGAGAGTCCAATATGCTGGACAGACCTTCCTCTTAGGGAAGTCTGCTGCCTCCCTGGGGCCCGGGTTAAAGACATCACTAGGAAACTTCCTAGCCTGGTA
>NW_008824350.1:1791344-1808963 GCF_000699105.1 Pygoscelis adeliae
GGGATGAAGGGATTGAGAGCAGCCCTGCCGAGAAGGACTTGGGGGTACTGGTGGATGAAAAGCTGGACATGAGCCAGCAATGTGCGCTCGCAGCCCAGAAGGCCAATTGTATCCTGGGCCGCATCAAAAGAAGCGTGGCCAGCAGGTCAAGGGAGGTGATTCTGCCCCTCTACTCTGCTCTGGTGAGACCCCACCTGGAGTACTGCGTCCAGCTCTGGAGCCCTCAGCATAAGAAAGACACGGACCTGTTGGAGCGGGTCCAGATGAGGGCCACATGATCAGGGTGATGGAACACCTCTCTATGAAGAACGGCTGAGAGAGTTGGGGTTGTTCAGCCTAGAGAAGAGAAGGCTCCAGGAAGACCTGATTGCAGCCTATCAGTACTTAAAGGGGGCTTATAAGAAAGGTGGGGACGATCTTTTTATCAGGGCCCGTTGCGATAGGACAAGGGGTAATGGTTTTAATCTAAAAGTGTAGATTTAGACTAGATATAAGGAAGAAATTTTTTACGCTGAGTGTGGTGAAACCCTGGCACAGGTTGCCCAGAGAGGTGGTGGATGCCCCATCCCTGGAAACATTCAAGGTCAGGTTGGACAAGGCTCTGAGCAACCTGATCTAGTTGAAGATGTCCCTGCCCACAGCAGGGGGTTTGGACTAGATGGCCTTTAAAGGTCCCTTCCAACCCAAACTATTCTATGATTCTATGAAAATGGAAAAAGATTATTGTGTGTCATGTTAAAAAGATAAATGGGGTCATAAAACAGCACAGAGAGGAAATAATAATGGAATAATCAAATAACTTAAAATCTCTTTTGTACTTGGTACATGGTTTCTGTGGCTTTTTCTGGTATAGATGGTGAGGGTGTGTGTGTCTTTGACATGAAGAACATGCTTAATTTTCTTCTATAATTTTTTTTTGTATTTGACATTTCTCTCAAGTTACCAAGTGAGCTGTTGCTTGTATTGGATATGACAGTATTTACAATTTTATTTTTATTTATATGATGATATATTGGCTTTTTCCCAGTAGAGAGAAGGTAGACAGCTACTACTGTGTCCTTTTCAATGATGAACATCATTCTTACGATCATGTCATCTATAGCCTGCAAAGGGCACTTGGCTGTGAACTCGGTGAAGCCCAGTTGCATACTACTGCCATAGATAAAGAGGTTAGTGCATTCTGGATATGGGAAAAAGTAACTTTTTAATCATTAAGAAGTGCTACTATAGTCTCTTGATCATAGATTGTTTGTTTCTGGGATGCTGGAGCTTGAGGAGAGAGAAAAGCATGTTGCAGAGTAACTGTTAAGTTTTTAAACTGTATTAATTTTTTTCTTCAGGACAAAACCCCAGTTCCTCGAGAAAGGGAAGAGCAGATTTATCTGAAGTTGCTCCTTTCGTGTTTGGCATATCTTTACCTTTTTTTGTTTCTTTTCAGCTGAGATTAATGTTTTATTTTAATTGTATTTGTCTGAAAAACACACAAGTCAGCAATATGCATATTCAGTTATATTTAATCAGAAATGTACCTCACATTTTCCAAGAGTCAGTGCTTGTTCTGGCTCAGACTTCATTTGAAAATCTTAAAACTTCAAATTAAGCAAATGAAACCAGGAAGAATCTATGATGGAATGCAATGAACCTGACAATTTTACTACTTCATTTTTCAAACTAATGTCCCATGTAAAGACCTTACACTAGTAATGTAAATTTTTTTTTCCACTGGGGGAGGGGAAAGCATGATCAGTGTTTGAATTATCTTGATTGCAACCATATTTTTTTTACCTAACAAAAGTACAAAAATTACGTGTTTGCACATGGAGAAACTTTGTCTGTACCTGTATATGTATTTGTTGTATATTTACATATAAAACATCTTAGTAATATTAGAATCCTTTTTTTAATCTGTAAAACCTGTGTTTTGTTTTTGTGTTTCTCTTTGTTCAGGTAATGAAAGTTTAGTTGTATTTAGTAATTACATAAGACTGGCACTACTAACAAGTCTTGTCCAGCAGTTGCAGGTTTTGTAAAATATGTATATACATGCATGCTTACAGAGTAACTTTTAAAGGTTTCCATTATGAAGGTTCCTTTTGATTGAAACCTAAATTTTAGATCCAGAGTTGATCAGACTTTCCATTTTACAAAGCACCTGCTACAGCACAGGACTAGGTTATATTGTTTTAATTATAATAGATCCACAACATACAGCTGCTACTTCTCTTCTTGTGTGAAATTCTGCTGTGTGGAGAACTTGTTCTGGAAGCCCACACCTCTGATTTCCTTTGAGTGGAATTTGAGGTCTAAGCTGGACCTGTTCTTGGCTTTATTGAAAGAACTATCAAATCCACGCTTATAACATACCCTGCTATTTCATATACAGAAGTAAGAAATAGTAGGAAACTTTGTAGAAAAGCACTTCAGGATGAGTGTACTTTGTGCTAGGAAGAAAGTTTATGTGGTTTGTATTTAAAGTATTCTGCAGAAATCCCTCTCATCTGTTTTAATGTGTACATGAATTTTCCTTATCTAATAATATTAAGATACCCAGACTTTACTTTGTTGTTCCATTGCTAATTTAATTAAAGTAGCTTTTTTCTAAAGATAATTATGTTAACTTTGATTTCCTTCTAGATGTCTAAAAGCACCATGAGTGATGTTGGTCCCCGTTTTACGTATAAAAAACATAGCAAGAATCAGGCTTGTGACATTTTGGTTTTGTTTTGTATTGGTCTCATGATCAATATTTTCTTTAAACAGGGTCGTAGAGCTGTTAAGGCAGGACATTATGCCTCTTGTCAGGAAGCAAAAGAAGAAATCAAGGTAACTTCCTAAAATATTTTTCTCATTTTAAAAAACAAACAAATCAACCTCATCATTATTAGTACTGAAGACTTGTCTGCTGTACAGTCTTCAGCTTAGTACTTCCATGCTTTTATAACCTGCCTGTGAACTTTTTGAAATTGAATTTACCCCACCACATTTGGTATAGATAGATATTTTTAGAAATAAAACGTCAAACTGATTTCTTTTTTTGCTTGGGAGAGGTAATGGGTGGTGAAGACAATATGAAAGTTCATGTTATCTTTATTTTATATCTACTAATATTTACCTGACTCCTAGAGGCATTCTGAAAACGTTTCTCAACGACCACTTCATGTGGAGGTTCTGCATGCTGATGTTATGGCTCACCAGAAGTTTGCCTTGCGCCTTGGTTCTTGGCTGAACAAACTCATGAGCTATTCAAGTAAGCATAACTCATTTTTTGTTATGATAATGCCATGTCAGTATTTGAATGACTAATTCTCTCAAAAAAATGTCTTCAGCAGTGTTATATATGATATTCCCTTATTAAAATACTTTCACATTCCTCCTAATTAGTAAATAAATAATACAGTAGTATGAATGCTGATATCCATCAGTATGGTTATGAATAGCAGTCCTTTTCTGTTCCTTCTTGCTAAAATAAATGTCTTTCCCTGCTTGAGCTCTGTCTGTTCCTCTAGAAGTTTTATTATCCTCAGTTTCAGCATCACATGCCCTATTTCAGCGACTTCTTTGCTCAAAAGCTGCTCTCCCCAGTGCTGGTGGAAAGCTGCAGAGCATCTCCATCAGTGAAAGCATATATCCTCTGCTTGAATTAGTTCCTGCTTCAGATTTGATAGCTGTGTTTAATTAGACAGTGTCAGTAAAACAAACAAAAGCCTTAATTTAAAAATTTGTCCAGTAGTGGAAAGTCTATTTTAAGCTTTCAAACATTGTTCCGTTTGATGATGCTCATGGTTTTAAAGAAGACTTCTGAATCAATCTCATTTTGATTTCTGTTACTGGGTTTTGTCATACCTGTGTTTTGCCAAACTGAAGCCATTACGAAATGTCTTTTCACCGTACAAATATGCATAGATTAAGCTCTACTCACTGCTTTTCCTCCTTCTTGATAGGGTCAATCTGTTGGTCTGCTTTAGCCTCTTGTAAGCTTGGATAATAAAGTGAATTTCCTACCTTTTTTCTGAACACTTATTTTCCAATCTTTCTCTTGAAATACATATATCAGAATTGTACCTTTTTGTAATTCTTTACAATATTTTACAAATTTTAGCTTTCTGTTCTTTTCAACTTTGTATTTATTTCACTGATGGTATTTTCTTGCTGGTCTGAGTTCCTCAGACAGTTCTTTTAATCAGTACAAATTTTTGACTGTGTAGTTTATTTCAAGATTTCTAGTGAAAGTTCAATTTTTATCCACATTTTTCTTCCTAGATAATTTTTCTTACTATTTTCAACTTGATGAAATTACTCTATTTAAAACACCAACTGACAGCTAATTATTCAGCTGTTGACTCTGTGCGAGTATAGACAAGTCAGTGTCAGTGCCCCAGCAAATCCCCACAATTTTAGGTTTTTAAGGATTACCTTTTTAGCTGATGAGATAAGCTAGAACTAAAAAGGAGTCTCCTATGTTGGGTGTAGCATTTTGGGTTAGGAAATTGTTATAGGTTAACTGATACTTTAATATGTTTTATGAGAGTCTTCAAGCACAAAGATTGAAGTCTAACATTCCTGTCCTTGTTCTTCTGAATTATATACGTAGATGCTTTAAGAGCCTGATGTTCTGTACTCAGCTGAAACTTTTTGGTGGTGTGGTGGTTCCTGCTCTTTTCTTCGTTTTGCTTCAAGTGGTAGAACACGGATCAAGAAGCATTCAATACTATTTATTTCCAGGTTGTCAGGAACTTGATTCATGACACTCTACTTTTCCTTTTGAAGTTAGTAATGCAAGAGCTCATTTCTGAACGTTGGTAACCCATGGGTGACTCTGATACGTTGATCCCCAAAACTGCTTCAGCAAGTACTGTATTTACTGACAGGTGCAAGAAAATATAAAATAATGTTCTGAAATTCTATAGAAGACTGACTTTCAGGGCCCAAGGCAGGGACCAGCATAGACTTGCCTAGCCTGTGCATTTCTGTGCTGACATAGTAAACTCTTCTTATGGAACTGCTTTGCAAAGCTGTCTAAATTATTTTGATTTTAAAATACTCTTTTGCATCACTGGATTTATTAAATAAAGTAGGTAAGAATAATAGGAAGAAATTAGTAAGGGGAGAGTATGTGGGAGTATGTTCACTGAGAAAAAACATTGTTAAAAAATAATTCATACTAAAGTGCCGCCTTTTTTTTTTTTTAAAGAACAGAATTCTGTAATTCTCATTTTGTTGGCTCATATCATTTACCTATCAAAGCATTCTTGTACAAATGAATGGTTTTATCCCTATAGGTGATTTTCGCCAGATCTTTTGTCAAATATGTCTCAAAGAAGAAGCTGGATCTGAAAAGCCATGCTTCATAAGCAAGTTGATGCTATGGGATGCAAAACTTCATAAAGGTTTGTGTATCCATGTTCCTATAAGCTGTAGAGGCAAAATAATTTTTCATGTGTGTAACAAATGTGTAAAAGTGAATAAGTGCTATGCAGGTGGAGTTACATTTCTTTATAATTTTTATATTATGGTTTTTACACAGCCTTTATTTTTACGGCTGAGAATTGATATTTTGGGTATGTATTTGCCTCCTAAATTTTTCCTACTTTATGTATTCTGAAGAATTTTTTCACAAGATGTAACCTGACTATGAGTGACTGGATGCTTACCCTGTGTTTTAAATACATACCAATAAATGTTAAAAATAGGAAAAAAAAATATTAATAACTTTGTTCATATACTTTGTAACCATTTCAAGGCTTTTAATGACTTTTAATTATAATTTAATAATCTGTTCCTCTTTTCCACAAAAAGCTGCATCTTAGTACAATAAAGTGATGTGCATTGTATTGGCTCTTCACAGGGGCAAGGAAGGTTCTTCATGAACTTATCTTCAGTAGTTTTTTCATGGAAATGGAATACAAAAAACTTTTTGCTGTGGAATTTGTGAAGGTAAATGATTATTTGTTTTTTTTATGCTATGAATTTTTACTAGCTTTGTAAAATTTCCCCCAAACCTGAAAATTGTTTCAATATAAATAAGGAATTTTCAACAAGCGGAGCTTCAACAACTAGCTCAGCCTTTATAGAGTGTATTAATTCCAATGTCATTTGTTTGTTCCTTACAATCATGTACATATATATTCTCATTTTGAATGCAGTATTGCTAGTAGTCTGTGTATCTTTTGAAATGGCAGATGAACTGCAACTGAAACTGGTCTTTCTTTTTAAAAATTGGATAAAATAGTTAAGAAATATACAAAACATAAGACCAAGTGTTTTTGTTTTAGAGTGAGACTTTTTAATCCTGCTAAAGGTGACTGACACTTCATGGTTTTCTCTGGACTGAAACAAAGCGAACAAAGACTTACATTAGTCATTGTACACATCTTTTATAGTCAGCTGTGGAATAACTATCCATGCAGTTCACTGCTGGAGGAAGACTTGTTTTATAATAAGTTAATATCTTTATTGATCCGTTTTCCAGGGATTTAATTTCTTTTCTTGGGGAAGATTGGTTGTAGGAGAAAAAACTTTTTGGTTCCGATCTGGCAGAACAGTTAAATTTGTGCTTATCTTCGGTATTAAGGCAGTGGGGCACATGTTTAATTGCTTTGGTGCATTGAGGACATTGTGCTGTTTTTGTTGTTTGAACTGCTTCTATTAGAAAGGAGTAAGGACATGGGGATGTAATTCTTGCAAATAAAAATGTGAACTTTTTAAATTAACACTTGTTTTATTTATTTAATTTCCCCAATATTCTCTTCTCCTAGTATTACAAGGCATTGCAAAAAGAATACATCAGTGATGATCATGACAGGGTTCTCTCTGTGACAGCACTCTCAGTTCAGATGTTCACTGTACCTACTCTGGTATGTACAGCCTGTCTCTGCTAGAAATGTAAAATAAATTTGAGAATTGTTAGCAGTACCACCTTTGCAGACTGCTGTACTTGGCAGAGAGTCTTTCTGCATTGCTGAGTTGAAAATGAATGATTTTGAGACTTGTTAAGGCCAATGTGAAAGCATGAGCTTGAGTTTATGTGAAAATTCATTACGGAAGATAGGGGGAATGCAAATAAGTAGAAGTTTTAGGCAGCATCGTTCTCTGCATTAACTTTCTGTGTTCATTTACTGTTCACATTTACTTTCTTATGTAACGTTAAAAACTTGGGGGAAGGGGGAAAAAAATAGTTAAATACCTTTGTGTGGGTAAAATATGTTAAATCCTTGGGGGGGGGAAGTATACCTGTAGGTTTTAAAGGTTATATGTTTCTTGCCTGAAATACTAATGTAAAAGTCCTTTTCTACATGATCTTTCTAGAAAAAATAGCATGTCTGTTACATTGAAGCTGTCAGAGTGAAGGAATATGCTAAGTTGATAGAAATTGTATTCATACATAATAAATGCTATGGGAGTTTTTGTAGCTTGGACTCTTTAGAAATGCTTAAAATATTTCTAATCAAAAAGACTGGATTCAAAGGAAAAATTTTGACATTTCTCTTAAAAAAAAAAAAATAGGAAGAAAAATTTTTAATTTTCTTCTCGCAGGCCCGACATCTTATCGAAGAGCAAAATGTAATCACCACCATCACAGAGACACTCCTAGAAGTGCTTCCGGAGTACCTAGACAAAAATGACAAGTTCAACTTCCAAGGTTACAGTCAAGACAAACTGAACCGGGTATATGCAATAATATATGACCTCAGGTAAGTGTAAAGCTGAGAAGCTAGAGCAATTTTTAGAAAATTGGCAGTAGGATGAGGTGTTTCAATTTAGGAATCTGATGATAAAACTGCTTTAAAAACAAACCCAAAACCAAACCCCTCAAAAAACACACATGAAATTTTAATGTTTTATTTTTCAGTGGAAACTTAAAATTTTCAAATACCAAAATTATTTTCTGTAAAGACAATTTTTGATGATTTTCACTGATATCATTCCATATAATAATTGCACTAGCAAACAAAATATATCCACTGTAAGACAGTATGGAAAATCTGGCTTCTATTCATTATCATTCTGGGAAAGCTGTATAATCCTCATCTGCATAGCATTTTCCACTCTTACAGGTCCCAAATTACTCTTAATAAACTGAATAATGTAAAAGCAAACCACCCCAAATACCTTGGAATTAAAACCTGTTAATTGCAAATGATGGAGTTGCACCAAGCAACTCTAGTGTTTGGTGAAAATTTTAAGAGGAGTTTGGGATGGGGAGGGTGATGTAATATGATGATGCAGTTAATTATTTTAATACAAAGAACAGTTTAAATACAAGCCTAAGCAGAAGAGAAGTCTGAGCAAAAGATGATAATGTTTTCTTTGGGGACAGGTATGTCTTAGTCAGCAAGCCTACATTATGGACAGACCGTCTGAGGGAGCGGTTTTTAGAAGGATTTGTTTCTTTCCTAAGGATTTTAACTTGCATGCAGGTACAACACATTTAAATAATTTCTTTCTAATATGCTGTTATAAAGATATTACAGCACTTTTGTTTACTCATCTTTTTGTCCGTAGTAATATTGTGGATATAAACATGCAATTAAGATGGTACATTCTTCAATCCCTGTCTTGGGTGGGTGGAAAAACTAATGTTTACTTTATAGAAGTAATATTTATCAATTTTAGCTACATGTATCTGAACAACCTATATTTTAACCATTTGCTTATGGGATTTTGTGTTGTTTTAAGCCTGTGATCACTGATTTAGCTTGAGTATTTTGTGGCATCTCCATTTCAGGGAATGGAGGAGATAAAAAGACAGATTGGTCAGCACATTGAGGTGGACCCTGACTGGGAAGCAGCTATTGCTATACAGATGCAGCTCAAGAACATTCTTTTGATGTTCCAGGAGTGGTGTGCCTGTGACGTAAGTATATCAATTGTCTGGGATTCTTACACGCGTGCCTTTTGTGAAGATTTCTGAGTGCTTTTTAAATAGCAGCTTTTTAAAAAAGCTCACTGTTGTTCAATACAGATCTCCACAAAAAATGAGTCGGAAAGAATTAATCTGCGGTGTGACAAAGAGAAGGGATCTCAGAAGAATATAATCTTCTAGCTGACAAAGCTGCACAGGGTGTCAGGCAAATCATAAAGAGAAAATACTTCTAATAATTCAAGATTCTGAGAATTAGGTTCATGGTATCACTGTCAAGTTTTAAGGTTTTGAAGCACATGGTGTTCATTTCTAATTGCAGAAGTGGACTGCAGAAACTTTGCGCGAATTGGGTAATTGCACTGTAAGTAATATTCATCAGTGCTGGAGCTCATCCCTGTGCTGGGGGAAGGGAGGAAATCATACAATTTGTTAACTTAAAGATATTTTGAAGTGGGTTTCATTTCTTTTTTTTTCAGTAGGGAGAGAAATGAAGAACTAGAGCAGTTCAGGAGCTTCTTCATCCAATTTGGGGTGCAAACTACGCAAGATATTAAAATACCGCAGCTTAAATAAGCACATAGATTTAGAGCATTTGACAGAGCACCTCTTTTGAACAGAAGCGTGTTCTCATTTAGCTTTAGTGGATGCTCTGCTGCTCCAGTCCAGTACTTCTCAGTATTGAGAAACAAAGTAGCAATTATATTGTGGATTTTTAGTAGCTGTTTATGCAGTCAGAAAAAACAAGTGAGGAATTTTAGTGCATATATATGATTTTTAAATATAACACTATGCATTTATTTTAAATTCTAGGAAGAACTGTTGCTCAAGGCCTACAGTGAATGTCATAAAGCTGTGATGAGGTGCAGCACAAATGGCCGCTCACGGGAAAAGACAGTGTTTCACTTGTGTGGCCATACTCTGGAGAGCAGACCTTACAGAGTGTCTGCAGATCCTGTCAGCATACATTTACCGCTGTCTAGGACTCTTGCTGGTAGGTGGTGTGTTTTGTTTTGATTGCTATTTGAATTACGTTTATCATCCATCTCTATTTCTTTACTCTAGAAAGCATTTAGATTAAGTGCTTCAGAGGTCAGTTGCTCTCGGACTTTCTGACATTCTCATGATCAGGCAGCCCTGTTCCCCAGATGTCCCACTAAGGGCAAGTTTGTTTCAGAAACATTTGCCATGGAGGGTGGAGGACATTTTTTAAACAGGAGAGAGATAAGAAAGGCGAGAAGGAAAAGTTTCATGTTTTAATGAGATCTTCGGTTTTCTCTGGACTATTTGAGTTCATGTTGTTCTGTTTCTATTTCTACCTGTTTTGCCTAAATGAATGTTCATTATTACTATATCTCAAATTTATTTGCTAGCTACATATATCTTAGGACTTTTAAAATGTTCTTCCTAAAAGACATATGTTTGCAGCATGCCAGAACAGATTTCCAGTCAGAATACAAAGGACCATAGCAGTGGGTGATCGCTGCTTTTTCTAGAATACAAATGAAATCATATGCTATTATTAAGCTGTAGATTCTTTATCACATCATTTGATACCAAGATACCATCTGTTAAGCCTTGTAATCTTGAAATTCAGTTTTTACTGACATACGATTTAAATGTGAAATTGAGATGCTAAATAGTATTAGCAAAATTTTAATTTAAATGGTTTTAATGAATTCATTAAATGAATAGATTTATTCATAAAATAATGGATTGTAAGACTGCTAAGAACTGTTGTGATAATGTAACAGATCTTCTATCTTAAAAAAACCCAAACAAACAACAACAAATGAACCACCAAAAAAGTAACAGGTCTTTCCTAAATTAACTTTGACTTTTCTTCTGTAATTCTCTGAGTTGTAGATGATTTAGCTAACATTTAGAATGGGTTGGAGGAGAAACTTTACTGATTTTGACTTATTTTCTAATTTTTTTCCTGTTCATTTTGTAGGTCTTCATGTGCGATTAAGCAAGACTGGAACCATCTCAAGATTGCACGAGTTTGTTTCTCCTGTAAGATTTTTCTTTTTTTTTTTTTAAATTTTTTTTTTTTTTCCCCCAAATGTTCTTGTGATTTATATTCTGGGAAGGAAAAAGCCAAAAATTATATCCTGTAGCTTTCATGGCACACACACAAGTTATTTTGCAGCTGTCAATGTGTCTTTGTTCATTAAGCCTTACACTTTTAAAATCACTGACAGGCTTATTCTTGCTTGACTTTTTTTTTTTCCTTTTTTCCTTTTTTTTTCTTAAATTCTAGGAAGAATTTCAAGTGGAGCTGCTAGTAGAATATCCTTTGCGATGTCTTGTCTTGGTTGCTCAGGTTGCTGCAGAGATGTGGAGAAGGAATGGGCTCTCCCTGATAAGCCAGGTACTCCCTACAATATTCAGTAGTGAGTTGGTCCTAATGGTGTATGCAAGTGTTTCTCAGTAATGCTCCCAGTGGTGGTTTCATCCAGTGCAGAAAGAGGTCATGGGGGTCATCCTACACTAAACAGAAAGGTTTCTAGGTGGGAATTTAGATGACTTGGTTTTATTTCCAGCTTCATCAATGGCTTGCCTCCCCTTATCAGACAAGTATTTTCATCTTTTATGACTGTTTCTGACTCTGTGAAATGGTATTAATGTTACTGTTGTCTACTGTAAACTACTTTCAGATCTGATAAATCACTGCATGAGTACTGTTAGTACTGTTGCTTGTAACATAAAATGTTAGAAGAATTTTAGTGTATGGTAATCATTATATGCAAAAGTTAAAAGTTTAGTATGAGATTAAAATAGTTTGAGTGCCATATAACTGGACATAACAAACATTTTGTAATACTTGCAGGATTTTTTTGTTGCAAGAGTACAGGTAAAAGGAAGAGTCTACCCTTAAGTACTTGTATTCTGCCTGCTTTGGCTTCACTTCCATCAAAGTACACGTTTGTCTTGGAAGAAACGTGGGACTTTCCCTTACTCAGTAAAGGTGCTATACAGTTTAAAAAAGCCTCAGACATTAAGTGGTGCACATTTGATAGTGCATTACTTTGCTTCTCTACTTAGACTTTGTTTTCCTATTTCTCAGGTATTCTATTATCAAGATGTTAAATGCAGAGAAGAGATGTATGATAAAGACATCATCATGCTCCAGGTACAATGTTCTGAATCATTGCTTGCTTGACTCATAAAATTTTTGTGGAATTTCTTTTAATTGTAATTAAATTTTTACCAAGAAAATTTTTTAAAATCATACAAGAGTATTTTTCATAATAACGAACTGTAATAGTAACCGATGTTCATATTAGTCTGGGTTTTTTGATAGATAGGTGCATCTCTTATGGATCCAAACCAGTTCCTCCTGCTGATATTGCAGAGATACGAGCTTGCTGATGCGTTCAAAAAGATCAAGCCCACTAAAGATCAGGTAAGTGACAAGTATTTCTGCTGATTAATTTGTTTGCTTTGATTTTATAGAACATTAATAAGAAAAACCAGCTACTGTTGATAACTGCATTTTTCTGAGCACACTAAAAGCCAGTCAACACAGGACCTAGTGGTTAGATAAATGATTTTGTATTCAGAATTAGTAGAGGCTTACTTAAAATTAGCAAACAGGTTTTGCCTTCTTTGACCTTTATTTCATAGGGCATCTACCAAAATCCATGTAAACGACTTCTCTAAAATTTCTATCTCTCAAGCCATGTTATGTGTTCTTATTTTGGCTGGAAGTTTCTGGGATTGTTGTGCTGCTACTTGAGGCTTGAATTTTCATATAACCCTTCATTTGGGATACATTTTTAGCTGTTGTTTCTTTTCCTGCATGTGAATCCTGCACGTCAATTGCAGAATAATATCTCCTCTACAAGCACAGGTATTTTTTCCAGCTTGTTACAATGGAGGTTTCTTACAGTACTGTGCTTCAGCGAAGTAGTGCATCTGAAGGTTGAGCTCAGTGTCGTTTGACAGATTTTCCTGCCTTTTTTTTAAAAAAAAACTTGTTTCTCTAATTCTTGTAGGATTTGATCAAACAATGTAACGTGTTAATAGAAGAGATGCTACAGATTCTCATCTATGTCGTGGGTAAGTTTCATTTCTCTCTATTGTTGTAGTAATTGATTGTTACAGTTTGACAAAACAGGCTTAATGACTTTCTTTAACATAGATGGTATGGAGACAATACTGGAGAATGCCTATTTTAAATAGATGGTTCAGTAACGCAAGTATTTGTCAACTGGAAGCAATAGGGTTTACATAGTGAAAAAAGCTGTTAGATAACTTCATAATTGGCTATTAAAGTAGAATATGAAGAGAAACTCCATCTCAGCCCATTTTGTTAGGAAGCTAGGCTAAAAAAAATTTTTCCTCTCAGACACTTGGGATAGGTTTCTGGTGAATGCAAACTTACACTATGAAATATCCCAGCAGTAGCATTACCTCTGTGAAAAAATTAATAATTGCTTTATAACTGTCACATTTGCCATTCTTCTCCTTTTGATTCACTCTGGTAGGGGAAAGATATGTGCCTGGAGTGAGTAATGTGACAAAAGAAGATGTTATCATGAGAGAAATCATCCATCTGTTATGTATTGAACCAATGGCTCACAGTGCAATTACCAAGTCCTTGCCTGAAAATGTGAGTCCTGGTTTATTTACTTTTTTTTCCTTAATTTACTTTTTCTTGTTTTATGTCTTTTTCTTCTTTAGCTTCCATATCTTTATATGTAAGCATTTTATTTCTGGTATAAAGCTCAAATGTTGATTTCAGAATTATAAAATAGCATGACAAAGGGGCTTACACACCTTATTGATGTAAAGGTAGATGTCATGGATTCAAGTATGGTCTAATCTGAAAAGGCTTGAATGAGGATTGTGCTTTTTGATGAAGAGGTGGAATTTTTTAGAATATTCACCTGTAGTTCTCCTAGATTCAAAAAGAAAAGTTTTAAAATTATTTTCTCTTTCGGCCCTGTAGGACCATGCAGCTGGGTTCCATTCTGCACTGTGTACCATCAATAAATTTGATTCTGTAATTTTGATCACTTAAACCTGTGCAGATCCACTGGAAGTAAAGTATTGTACAGGTCTATTCGAAAGCACAGATTTCCCTGCCATTTTATTCCAACTGTTGAAAATTCAAGCAAAGGAGAGGGATGTGGATTAGATTTTATAGCCTGTGCAAGTTTTCAGGGCTGGCAATCAATGCAAAAACCTTCAGTCTTATTGTAAATTAAATAGCCTAGAATATTATCAGAAACCAGTAACGGGTGATCCACATTCACTGTTTTAAGAGACCAAAACTCTGTTTTTCCCTCCATTGAGGTTGGGTAAGGCACTGCTCTGTTTCTGGAAATCAGCTCTGTTATAAATAAAATTTTACATGATTAAATGAAAGTATTATTTGTCTTTGGTACTTTCTTGCAACTTGTCAATTATGAGTGTTTGTTTTCTGAGTAACAGTGGGCAAAATATATTAATTCATGAATTAGGGAATTGATCTAAATCTGTATGTCTATTTTTGTTACACCTAGCATAATACTGAAGATATTTGAATTGTTATATATTTATCCAAACTAAATTTTTTACCAGGAGAACAATGAAACTGGCTTGGAGAATGTAATTGATAAAGTGGCTACATTTAAGTAAGTTCTTAATGTTGTTTTATAAGTAGCTTGAATGTGAAATAAGATCTCTTAGATTATATGGGTTAAACAAGCTGCACTGCAAAGTCTCTGTTCAGATAATATTTTGGTGTCTTGAAATACATATGCTTTCAAATATGCATAGGAAAGAAAAGCATATGGAATATCCGAAGCTGCTGCTTCTCTCCTTTTGCCCCCCTCTTTCTTCAAATTCAGTTTGACAAGTCTCAGGAGTTTAGTAATCTCAAGTTCTAGTGGGAAAATCTTCAAAAGTTCATTTTATTTCAAAGATGGTTGGGAACCTTAACAACTCATTGTACCTTTGACAATCGCCACTTAATCATTGTTAGCAAGTTAGCAACTAAATAATGTCTGTAACTCTCAGATGTAACTCAGATGGGAGTTAATTTTGGTTAACATACAGACGTATATATATGCAAATATAGAACAATCAATTGTAGCAGTTGAGAAAAACTAGTTCAAATGTCTGCTATTTTTGTCACAAAAATGTCTTGTAATTTTAATTATCTTAGCATACCTTATTTTAAATTTCATGTGGCTCGCTTGTTTATGTTTAATCAAAGGCAACTATAGGTGTACCTAGGAATTTTGCTTTGGGAATTATATGAAAGGTTCAACAAATCTCACTGGTTGGAAAGTAGCTGCTAGTATTACTTGTTTTGTACCTTGGTTAAAGAAAGTAATGAATTTTATACAGTAACATCCAATGTCTGAAATTCTAAGCCATACAGTTAAAAAGAATTTACCTGTCAGAGGCTATATGGTGTGCTGTAGATGGTATAGACTAGAAATATTTGCTGCTGGGTGGGATTTACAGTAGTAAACAGTCTTGAAAATCAAAGACTGATCACTGTACTCACTCAATGCTCTTCATAAGTTAATGAAGCAACCATCACTATTCCACTTCTTATTAGCATTTCCTTAGAAAATAAATTGTTACTAGTTTGTTTACATTCAAAGATATGCTGAACATACATTATTAATCTATAAGTCATGAAATATTTCTCTGTAAGGAAACCGGGTGTGTCTGGCCATGGAGTTTATGAACTGAAAGATGAATGTTTGAAGGAGTTCAATATGTTCTTTTATCACTATACTAAGACACAGCACAGCAAGGTAAGCAGTGTAAGATTCACTCTCAAAGGTTAAAAAATAGTACATACTTAGAAATGTCTAAAGAATTTTCCTGAATCAAAGGAATTAATGGAATCTAAAGAAACTGATTCAGTAAAGAGTATATGCAGCTAACTTCAAAACTAAACTTCTAATGCAGTTAAGATTGTTAAAACAAATTGACGTGATATGGTTTGCGTTAGTATTTTCCCTATGGTGACTTCTGTATTACCTCTGTTAACTATTTATGCTAAGAACAAAATATAAGAATTATCTTTGAACTGGAAAACCCCAAACTTTGCTTTTATACCTCTTATTGAGGAAGCAAATATGTCCAATTATTTATCTCTACTACAAATTGAAATGCAAAATGCAATATTGTTAAACAGGTTTCAGACAAGATTCTAGTTACACGACCAAGTATTGACTATGTATCTTGCCACATTTCTAGTTTAGGGTTTCTCATTATTTCATTGCGTACTTCTGTAGAGATGCTGATATAACAACACTACTTTTTCTGTAGGCTGAACATACACAAAAGAAAAGAAGAAAACAAGAAAACAGAGATGAAGGTAAAAAACTGAAACTGATGACTCAACAAATGTGGTAATTCAGTAGTGTATGTAGTTGTACATGTAAAATGAGCTTTGGGAGATGTCTTGTGACTTAATTGTGGATAGTTGAGTTCATATTAAATTTGTTGTAATTTGTAGTAATTATAATTAATTAGCACATGGTATTTCTCTTATTTTTCCTTTTTTTAACACAAATATAGGAGTTTTGGAATTTTGAGTTTAATGTCCATGTAGACAAACAAACATGGCATAGTACCCATGGACAAAATGAACAACTTAAAGAGTTTTTATGGTGGAGTAACTAGGAGGCAAAAGCTTTTTTTTTTGTGAGTAGTTTCTCTAGCACAGTGTTGAGACATAATAATGCCATGTAGAGAAGGTTGCCACAGGAACTAGTGCTCATATCCATTATGTAAGTAGCTTGAGACTTAAGTTTTATAAATAAAAATTTTCTTTTTTCATAGCTGCAAATACATACAACAATAAAACCCCATGTTTCTACTGTAACACAAATGTTATTTCCATCTTGAGTTTACTTTTACCCATTCAAGTCATGAGCATTAATTGAGTTGATTTGAGGAAGACTTTGTAAGCTGAATGAATAAGTACAATGAACAATTTAATAAAATCAACTATCACCTGCTTTTGTGAGTTGCAACTGATACAATTATTTTTCTCTTCCCAGACTGGCCTTCCAGTTGAATACCTTAATCTTTACTTCCTACTCTAAAGTGTGTTTTGATTTTTGTGTACAATCAGGGGCGCTACAGCATTTCATACCTAAGATGGTTAAAATTCATTCTCAGTAAATTTTATTTGCTTTGGGTTCCTTTCAGTTGAAAAACTGTGGAACTAAAAAAGAATAAATTGGCATTGTCATTTAGGAGGGACACTGTCAAATTGGAAATCACATTCTCTTTGAAAAAATTTAATTTCCTTCAGTTGTAAGTAACTCAGAAGATTGGCAGCTGGAAAATAAAGAGGGGAAAAAATATCTTTGGATTACTTCTGGTTTCTTTCTCCACTGTTTTTTATACAGTTGACAGATTTTCAATAGTACCTTCTTAATATTTTTCACCTTCTGTTCACATTAGCAGCTTAAAGTGTTAGCAGGGATGTTTATTTTGTAGAACTTCTTAAAAATACAAATATTTAGATGTAATTGTCAGAAACTCACATTCATGTAATCAGACAATACAGTTCCAAAGTACAAACAGAACTGTTTACTTTGATGTGTATTCCCCTGAGGCTACCCATTTTGTTGCAAACACTTCATGCATATGCTTTTATGTGGCTGTGTTGTCTTTCTCAGTAATGTTTTATAATTCATTCAGTCTAAATTGTCAAAAGATCGATGGTTTCAGAGACACTGCATTCATAGAAGTTTTCTGAAAATAGGCATCCAGGTACCAAAAGAAGACTTAAG
>NW_008824350.1:1808997-1815814 GCF_000699105.1 Pygoscelis adeliae
GCATTAATTGAGCTACTGTTAGTAGATGCCAAGATTCCAGGTGGCTTCTGAGTGAGGCACCACATCACACAGTTTCAATATTGGCTCAGAAAATGTACATGGCTAGAAATGATCGGAATGCCCCTGTAGCAGGAAGAATTTAGAGCTCCAGCCACATTAGGCATGGGACACTAATGTGAGAAACCACACTCTGGAAGACCACTGGTCACTCTTGTTTAACTATTTGAAAACTTTCTATCTGATGCAAAACACAAACACTGTATGTTTATTAGTGATACATAAATGATAAGGCACTGCAAAGTATTAAAGATTTGCATTTACAGATACAACTAAGAACTTGTGATTGATTGTTTAGCTTAGTTTGCATGTGTTTTATATAAGAATTTACTAAAAGTACTTAGTTCCGATAAATATAAAAGCTGACTTAGGCGAACAATTGTGTTTGAGCATGGTTTTATTAATCTAAAGGTCCAGTTGTTCTTTCACTGGAATTAGTATGTTTGTGCTCTCTACTTCTTGCCTGCAATCTTTGAGATGCCAGTTTGTTAATATATTTGCACATATCCGTTTTCTAGCATTGCCACCACCTCCTCCTCCAGACTTCAGCCCTGCATTCAGCAATGTAGTGAGGATTCTGAACTGCGATGTTATGATGCACATACTGCGGACCGTTCTTCAGAGAGCAGTAGAACTGGAAACCCACTTATGGACTGAAGCTATGATCCAAATGGTATGGTTAGCTTTGGTCGTCTTCCTATGGTCATTCCTGTGTTGACCATGTTAAATGCTTGTGATAAGATCAAAATGTGTAAAGATAAACTTTAACTTTGAATGATAAGAATTTACTTTTTGTCCCCAAACCTGTTTTTATAAATCTTATGGACAAAGAGATAATATTTCTGATTATTTAGGTCCACTGTAAAATAGAAATGTGAAACACAAGAATATTCCCAATTTAATACTACTCAGTTTTCTATTTTGCACCCCCCCACCCCCCATTGCCTCATCACTGAAGCCATTTCAATATGTAATTCTCCTACCTCATCTTTTTCTTGAAACTTCATGTGCAAGTAAGTAACCCTTTGATCATCTTAAAGAAATTGGAGTTGTTTCATCTTGTAAGCTGCAAAGTCTCCAAATGTGTAAATGTCTTTGGGGCCTCAGTCATGAAATAATACAATTTTGTAAGTATTTAGACATTTTATTTTACCACGGTGACTTTATGCTTTAAAAAAAAGGAATTGCTGATATTGTTGAAGTTTGGGGGGTTTTTTGTTTGTTTTTGTTTTTTTAAATGTTTATAGGATTAGGACCTGAATTTACAGACTGGTTGAATTAATCAGTTTTGTTAGAGTGCATAGATTATTTAATTGCCTTGCATTACCTGCTAATCTTTGGATTATGGAATTAACCAAATATTCATAGATTTGTATCAGCAAAATGACAAGATTCATATGTTACTAATGTAAAGTGTGTGCAAGTTTATTAATTTTAGTGCAAGTAATATGCAGGAAAATTATATTGTGCATTGTTATTTCACTTTCCATGTACAATCTCTGCACTTTTTCTCATTTCTGTGTTTTATCATGGATATAATCAGCATATAGTACAGAGCTATATTAAACATCCTTATTTTATATGCCAGTTTTCCAGACCTCTAACAGTGGATGAGATTTACTATTTTTCTCTTTTTTTAGGTGCTTCATCTCCTTTCTTTAGGGTTACTAGAAGAGAAACAGCAGTTACAGAAGTGTCCAGAAGAAGAAGTAACCTTTGATTTTTATCACAAAGCAACACGTATGTTTCATTTTCTTTAAAAGGGCAGAGTAAATTAGCCTAAACTTGATTTTCTAAGGACAAAAATAAACTAAAAGAAAGTATTCAGTGATTTTAGTCAGAAAGGATTTGCTTTTTGCTATAGAATTAAAACCTGCTAAAATATTTTTTCTTTTTTAAATAATGAAGAAACCAGGTTTGGACTAGCTTCCTTTGTTCCCAATTGCCAGGTATGTTGAAGAGGAGATGTGCTTCTCTTCCTGGGAAAGAAATGGAAAAGTAATACTAGTGTTAGATAACTGAAAATGGTTCTTCCTTTGCAAGAACTTTATTGAAATGGAAGCTAAGAACTCCTTGAAAAATGACAGTGGATTTAAGTGAACTGTCTCCATCTTTTGTACTCCTGAGCTGTTCAATTATTGATTTACCTGCAAGTTAAAGTCTTTTACTATGGTAGTGATAATAGAAGCAAAACTTAGTGGCTATGAAGTGTGCTTTTTTTTTTACTTTTCCAAATCCCTACAGAGCACTTCCTAATCTTACATTCAAGACTAGTGAGTGGGAGTTGGAATCTATATTTTCTAAATAATCTTCCATCTTATCTAGAGTTTCTGTTTCACTGTGTAAGAATAAATAAAAACAAATTCCATTATCAAGCTAAACATAATTGTCACTTGAGAGTTGAAACAGAGATAAGAATTGTGAAGTAAAATCATAGAATTGTTTAGGTTGAAAAAGACCCTTAAGATCATCGAGTCCAACCGTTAACCTAGCACTGCCATGTCCACCACTAAACCATGTCCCTAAGCACCACATCTACATGTCTTTTAAACACCTCCTACATAAATAAATACATAAAGCTGCTGAACTGCCTTTATTTAGTTTTTAAAAAATGTTGTGTAAAGAGGTGTCACTGAGTTTGAAAAACACTCCCATTTCACTTTATTTTTAATTTTTTCTTATTTTTGAGCAAGAAGAAGTATTATTATCACACTGAACTTATTTCTGTTTAAGAAGCTTCATGTCAACTACAGGAATATACTAAAAGTAATTACAATTGAGACATCAGAGAATTCTTTGCAGTTTTAGTTTTGCATAACCAGAAAAACCAAAGCCCCATTTATACATAAGGGATGCAAAAATAATCAGTATTTTTGTAAGAAAACTCTTATTGAGAAGTGATTTTAAAAAAAAAAATATTTTTTGTAATGTATTTGTCTCACTTCTAAAAATGTGCATATTAATTTAAAATGGAAAGTGCTGCAAAAGAAATAAATTGAAGAGAATGGTCTCAATTTTAAAGCATGTTTGTGTTAGAGAATGGCCTAGAACGTTAGGAACTGTTACCAAGGTGTGAGGAAGCGAAGAATTACTGTAATTATAATAGTTTTTGTGATAGCAATAAACTTGTGCACACTGCGCTGTTAGCAAAGTTATGTAAGCTATAAGAGCTTTACTGCTTCTTCTTGAAGCAAAAGGCCATTCTGTTTTTGTCTGTAGTTCTGCTCTTGGAAGTAGCAAAAATTATTGATCTACAAGGGGGAAAGATTATACTACATTTAACTGGAATAAACAGATGAAATTAAAACAGAAATGTAACTGCACAGGTTGTGTTCATGTATGTGTGTTATATAATTAGTAATATTTTAAGGCATGCCCATGGTGGTAAATACATTAAAATGTTGAGGTTGTTTTTCCCTGAAGACCCATGCTTTTCTATTTTTTCTCTCCTTTGTAAAGGAATGGGAAGCTCGGCCTTGAATGCTGTAAACGTGTTAATGCTTCTGGAAAAATTAAAGAGAGTTCCTCAGTTAGAGGCACAGAAGGACACAGTCAATTGGATACTGCAGGTACACAAGGGGGAGATAAGTATGATCTGATTTTAGTAATTTAGAAAGCTTTTATGAAAGATGTTATGATTCCTACATATAACCCAGTGTTTACAGCTGCAATGATTTCTTGAGAAACTTAATCTGTTGGAATATTTCTTTCCCCCCAGACGAGATGGTTTCTTGAATACTGCTTTAACACTTACAAGTCATTGTACTTGCTATTGCTACTTTCAAATATTGGGTCAAGTTTTGCTTAGATAACTTATTCCAGTAATGACGTTTTTGTACGTAAACTTTATTCCTCATATTTCTATTGCAAAATAACAGCAAGCGATAAGTAAAAGTTTATTAATTGGGAAAGCATTTTAGAGGCTGTTTGTATTAAGACTTGAGTTCATACAGCTCTGCCTAACGGCCACATTGTACATTTGACCTGTGGATTTTTTTCCATCCAACTCCCTGCCATTACCCAGTAAGAGATGGGAAAAACTTCTAAAGCTGTGACACCTTCTCTAACTTAGGAAGCTGCTGCTTCTGCTTAGCAGGAGTATTACTGTCCTATTCCATTTTGGGCTTCTTGTTTTAGGGGGCAAACACAGCACACAGTGCTCTTGGAAAAGAGGGTAAGAATCTACAGTAGGGTTGCAAAACTATCCTCAGCTACTAAATTGGACTATCATGGTACATTAGGGAGGCACATTTGAAAGATTTTTTTTTTTTTGAGAAGTTATTCTTCTAAAATTCTAAGGGCAAAAGTAAAAATGTACTTTAAAAAGTATATTTAACTTTTTAATGATATGTATAGTAAATGTAGAATATTTAATATTATCAAAACTTCAAGATTCTTATTAAAGTAAAGGTAGCTGGAGAAAGTAGTAAATGAAAATTGAAGGCTCAGTTTTAACTAATTGGGCATATGCTGGAAAGCGTTCTGTTCCAGATGTATAGGTGTTTGCATTATTTTAGTGACTATTTCCATGGGATGATCCAGTTCTCACCTACTTGAAGTAAGCTAGCAGTTTCTGTCTATTCTTCTGATGTACAGATGCTTTAGCTGCTTAGCAGTATTCGTGATAGAAGACTGGAGAATTTGGAAGAGTTTTACTTTTCTTCATACTGAGCAGTGCTCGTCAGGTTTAGGATACAGACACAGCAGTGTTACAGGGGTGCACATATGGTCTCAATTAGATGTTTTTGTTATTTAGGAGTATGGCAATTGGTTTCATCCATTTGAAAATCTGAAAATAACGTGAAACTAAAATCAAAAGCTTTAATCCTGTCTATATTGTAAGAAAAAGCCAAGTTGCATTTTATTTTTAACATCTAAGTCTCTATTCCTAGATGTTTGACACAGTGAAAAGATTGAGAGAAAAATCTAGTTTGACAACAGTAGCAGCTACATCAGGCTCAGAAGCTACAAAAGGTGATGAGGTAATAATAAAAAAGTTCAATGGAAGCCTTGTATTTAACGTTTTGAATGGCTGTTTCCAAGAAGGTGCCTGAATTTATTGTTACCTAAAATTATATTTTTTTAAAATATTAATTTCTGATATATTGCCTACAAATAGGATTTAGGTTCCAAGATTAATATTTTTAATAAATGAAATTTATGCTAAGCACGTTGCATGGAATTATCAGCAGCTAATGTGGTTTTGGTTGTACTTCCAAGTTAAGTGAAACAACTGAGGGGTGTGAAGAAGTAATTTGTGTTCATTTCTCCATTGGTTATCTTTATGATTTGACCACCTTTTCTATTATGTTGTCATTGTGCAATAATTAGGAATACAAATCCACTTAAAATGTCTTCTAATTTATGTGACCTACCAAGAGATTAATCTGCTTTGTCTTGATTATATGAAGACATCAGGCTTAGCTGATTATTCTGTGTATCAGTCTCTACCCCCTTCCCTCAAAATAACTTTTGAATCCAGTAGTCAAATGACACAGTGAAATGGAGATTTCAAAGATTACTGCAGTCCCATGAGTGGCTGTTTTTTTTTTTTTTTAATTGGCAGTTGAATAGAAAAGAAGAATCCGATTACCCTTAGACAGTGCACAGAGACAGGCCAGTTTGCTCTTACACATTCTGTTTGGCAACAGCTTGATGCAAAACAATCTCTTGGCTAGTCATTGCATGCATAGCTCTAAACTTATCACAGCATATGCTGTGTTTCTTTTTTGAGAAAGGTGTCATGTGATACCTGGTAAGGTAAGGGAACAAAATACAAAAGTCAGTAAGAAATGAGACTCTTATAGTTCCACTACTTGTGGAGCAATTTGTTGTTTCATTTCCTCAAAAAGTAATGGTATTGTGAATGGAAGCAATGTGTATAATGTTGAATTTGTGCCTTAAGTAATTGAATAACAGCAATTAGCTTCTATATGTTTTAATTAAGTCTACCTGTGTTTTTTGAATTCTGCATTTCCAAAGCATATAAATACTTTGTTCATAGTTTTTGAAAACATGATAGATGAGGAACTACTGGAAGAAGAACAGTTTTCCAGCCTACAATAAGGAAGAATAGGGGAAAACACAATCCTCAGATGCATAAAATGCTGCCATAGAAATGTAGGAACAATCTGTTTACTGTGTTGTCCATAGATAGTTCAAGATAAAATTTTCTTAAATTCCTGTAAGGGATACTGAATAATCAGTAGAGGTTTTGCTTATGGGGAGAATAACAAAACACTGGAGGAGGCTTGTGATGTTTGCCTCACTAAAGTTTCTTAAGAACAGACAAGCACCTAATTAAGATGGATCAGGTGTTATTGATCCTGTCTTTGGGAAAAGGATTGTACTAGTGACCTATTGTGGACCCCTCAAAATGTCTTTCTTCTGACTAGGTTAATGAACCTAGGTTAATGAACCTAGTCAACATTTAAGGTTTTAGTTTTACATTTTTCAGATAGCAGTTAACTTTTTTTTTATCATTAAAGTGTTGTCAGTTAAGGAATTTGATGTCAGTGGTTAGAATGCATATAGTTGGGGAAAGATTCTTCTCATTTTTTTATGTTCTCTGTTGTCTGTAATTTTGTTATTCTCTTTTATTGTAAGACACAGAGCACTCAGGATAAAGAGAAAGCTGAGCGGAAGAGAAAGGCAGAAGCAGCTAGGTTGCACCGTCAGAAGATAATGGCCCAGATGTCTGCACTGCAGAGGAATTTCATTGAAACCCATAAGCTCCTGTATGAAAACACACTGGAGGCAT
>NW_008824350.1:1815851-1848771 GCF_000699105.1 Pygoscelis adeliae
TATGGAGGAAGAAAGGTAAGAAATAACAGACATCCAGAGTTCTGGTGGGAAGAGTTCATTACCTGCTACATAAAAATTTTGAAAGTACGTTCAAGGGACAGATTGTGTCATCCCAGTCAGCAAACTTGTGTCTCTATGTACTTTTAAGTTATCTTCTGTTACAGAATTATATGTAAACTAGCATGTGTATGCTAATGTAAGAACAGTGGACTCATTTTGTAGAGCAGCATAAGATAAGCAATAAGAAAATTAATTATTTCTTCAAATGGTGGATACTTATATTGCTTAACATTTGGAAAAAATGTCATTAGAAAGCTGCTGAGTTGACAACACTGTAATTTTGGAGGTGACTGTCTACCTTATATGAACATTTAAGTATTTGATTTGGAAAGAATCTGAATGCCAATATGCCTTAAAGTTAAGCTGCAATGAAGAAAATATGCTTCTTGTAGCTCAAGTCGCTGATATTTCTGTTCATTAGTTTTAAAAATCTAATTTCCTACTGAAGATGTTTGGTTTCTATTGGTTATAACTTTGTTGGTATGGATTGCTCCTGTTCTAGAGATGCTTCACAATATAGTATACCTAATACAACTCACAATTTTGGTCTAATTGGGGCTGCACAAAACTAATCAGGAAAATAGAGATATATGCTGGAAAAAAGTACAGATCGCTTCTCTGTGCTTTGATCTTTAATAAATCATGTTCTATGAATCATTGCTGAACTCTGGAATAAGGAATATTTAGAAAAATATGTGGAAGCTTATTGTGTCACGAAGCATTGAATTAAGGTAGTGGCATTCACTTTCAGTATGTTTTCTTCAAGAAGGGGAAACAATTGTAATGTGTCTGTAAGTTTAAAATATATTTAATCCAATCTACATTGAATACAGCTTCCTGAATTTCCTGCTGTCTGAATCCATTTCATTGTGTTATTCTATATTATCTGGCTTCCACTTTCTGTTTTTAAAGAATACTGCATTTTAGTGAGGATTGAGGTGTTTCTTCATTGTTTGGTCATCATTTGGTTTTGTAAAGCGCTTTGGTATAAAACCAGAAATGTTAGCAGTGTATGACATTTCTGATGCCTGGAAGAATAAGTTTGTTTAGAAAAAGCCATCTGATTATTTTATATTTGTGTCACTTATGGTCTTACAGCATGTCTTCGGCAATTGATTACTCCAAAATTGCTTTGGGTCCCAAACGAGGTCCATCTGTTGCTGAGAAAGAAGTTCTGACCTGTATTCTTTGTCAGGAGGAGCAGGAAGTGAAGTTGGAAAGTGCTGCCATGGTATTATCTGCCTGTGTCCAGAAATCAACTGCCTTAACTCAGAATAGGAGCAGAATTCTTGAACTCTCAGGGGGTATGTGATTTTTCTTCTTTTAGACTACAAGCAGTTCTGTACCTAGAGCTCATACCCTTTGAACCTAATTAAACTCTGTACTCAGTCAGATGGCTAAATGGCTTACCCTACTTAATAAAAAGGAAGTAAAAATTTTTAAATTGTTCTAAAATCCATGCTTTAAAACTTAAAAATGAGAAGTGTATGAAGATTTTGATTTGTCCCTGGGAAATCAGAAAATGCTTTAATCTCACGAGAAGATTTTATAAAACTTAGACATTTGGTAGGAGTGATCAGTCTGGAAAAAATCCAAGAATGTTAACAGTTCCTGTTTATTCAAGTACAGCAGCAAACTTTCCCAGTATGGAGGAATTACATGAACATTATCAGAGGCCAATATGGCAGCCTCGGGAGGCTTTGAGTTTTTTGTTTTCATGTCCAGAAAGTAATAAGAACAGCAACATTAAAAAAAAAAAGTGTAAGCAAGGATCATATGATATCATCTGATGAATGAAAAAAAATGAATGCAATAGAATAATGCAAACAAAGAGTTAATTGCATAATAGCATATTGGTAGCAGGAAACACAAAGATGATCCAGAATTTTTTTGTAAGTAACAGTTGATTTAAACATGATTTTGGTCAGTTACTTAAGGGAAAGACAGACGATAAATAGAAGGAAAAGGGAAAACTTAAGTACCCACTGACTTTTTTGCTCTCTTTTTGAAAAAGAAAATTAATAATAATTCAAGATCAGATGCTTGATGGCTGTTAATTTTAACAAGAGAGAAATACCACCCAAAATAGGATAAGGAAAGCTGAAGCAATATCTAGATAACTTCAGTGTATTCACCTTGGCAATTATTAAAATAATATTGAAAGTACTATCAGAACCATTGTCTTCAGTACAATCTTTAATTATTTTTTAAAATGCATAGAAGATAGTTGAGATCTTAGAAGGCTAAGAAGGGCAAACAAGTATTTGTCTAAAAAAACCCACCAGAAAACAGAAGTGAAATGAGAAAGTACTAAAAATTTGAGTATTCCAGCCAGCCTGGATGCCCAGAAGTATGTTGGATGATAGTAATTATTTCTAGTTTATAAGGCAATATAAAAAATAAAGATGGACGATAAAGCAGTAAGAAATGTCAAAAATGGATTTTTCAAGAAAGGAACTTAGTAAGCCACCCTAATTCTTTGCCCAGGATAGCTGGTTTTGTGGGTAAGGAGAAGGGAAGCTAATTTATTCTCATGTTTATTAGAATTTTTGCCTCTGTCCTACTTGATACACAGCTCAGGCAAATGTTGTTTAGGTGAAATCACCCCAAGGTGGATATACCTCTCATCATAAAACTACTAGTTTGATTCAAGCACGCTATAATATTAAATAATAATTAAAAGTTAAAAGTTAAAAGTGATAATTTTTCCCTGTAAATTGAATTATATTTATTTTAACACATATAAAAATTTAAATAGCTGTTATCTATTAAATATTTATTAATTGATACACATTCTCTATGTATCTGCCCATATCTTATTATAAAACTGAGTCAATCATTTTTTCAAATCCTGCTTATTCAAGCTAACTAATGCATAAGGAATAAGGATGCAGTGTTGAAAGATAATAAAATCGGAGGCCTGTAAGTGTTCTCAAGATGTTTTCTAGTTTGTTACCTTTGCATGGCAAGGATGTTACAACTTGTAGTTTAAATTCCTACTTATTTTCAAATACGTTTTTTTCTATTTTATAACAGGATATTGTTGATTTGCGGTCAGCTCATAAAGCAAAATGAACCCTGTGTCCTATTATTTTAATGACAGTACTGTCTAGGAAATAGCTTCAAGTTCTGTGTTTGTGCAGTTCATTATTCCTGCTTTAGTTTAGAAGTACACTCTTGAATGTTATCAAATAGAATTCTAAAGCAAAGGGAAGTTCAGCATTGTTTCTTATTTCTCCAGGGTATTACCCTATTCTCTATCATGCCTGCAAACCTTTACCAAGTTGTTTCACTTAATAAGGTGTTTTGTGTTTCCTCCTCTGGGTCATTAGCAAATACTGAATAGGCCTAGACCCAGGACAGACTCCTACAGAATCCTGTTTGATCCATTTTTCTTTTTAACAGCGAACTACTGATAATGGCAATTTTGAGCCAGCTGTATAGAATTTTTATCTAGGCCATGTACTAATTGCATCCATTTTCTGCTCTCTTCTGTGGTACTCTGAAGTACGATTTAAATCCTATGCTCTTGTAGTCAGATACACTTGTAAGCTTTCTGCAGTGACATGTTGGGCTATTGAAATAATTGAAAAAAGAAGGGAATGAAGTTCCTTTTCTTAAAGCCACTTCTGGATATTATTTATAGCACTTACTCTCTACTGCATGGTCCTCTGCAGCTCATCAGTTAGAAGTAGGCCTGTAAGAGCTTTTTTCCTTTGAAGATCTAAATAAGTGGAAAAATGCTTGTTACCACAGCAGAAGTGCAGATAGTGGCAAATTAGTGTTACGCTAAGGTTCACTTTCTTATTTCAGTCTCCAATTGATTTAGAGCAGCTTCAGCTGCTATCAGATAGAATTATATTTTCAGTACAATTTGGATGCTAGGTTTTTTTGTGTTTTTTTTTTTTTTTCTTTCTCATTTTGTTAAATACAGGTGTATCTGTTCAAAATCATAAAAAGTCCACCAGATGAGGTTTGGAGGACTGCTGTTGTTCAGTATTATTTAGATATCTTTAAGGGGAAAATGGAATCTTACTTTGAGTGCATATGCAGCACAAAGACACTATTACATTCTCATAACATTTTTGCTGTTAAGAATTATGCAAGATTAGTAAAAGATAGACTTGACTTTGTTATTCAGCAGTGCTGTTTGTGTCAGTGGTTTGAAAATATACAGGATTCGTTGGAGAAATGCCTAATCTTTCTTGTCCTTAGTAGTTTTTTCTTTCATTTAAAAATACAATAACAAATACATTAAAAACTTCAGTGATAGCGAATCCAACCACAGAGCTATTCCACTGAAGAAGCTATTCCATACTGAAGAACCCTTTTTTTTTTTTTAAACCAATTTACTATTGCTTTTGGATTTTGTCATCTTTTTCTTCATAATTAGTGGAAAGCCTTCAGTAGTTTAAGTGGGCTCTGTCTTGCCATTACTTTGCTGGAGTATTGGTCTGGAAAAGCTAGCCAAATGGGATTTTAATGTGACTGTGGGAAAATAAAATCGGAAGGCTTGTGTTCTGTGTATACTGTTGTTCACTTTTGTTCATACTGATGGGAAGTTACGATATTGTTCTTTCATTAATTTCTTTCTGCTGTGTCTTTCTAGATACACTAGATCCTCTCTTCATGCACCCTGACTTACCTTGTGGGACCCACACAGGAAGCTGTGGTCATGTGATGCATGCAGCCTGCTGGCAGAAGTAAGGATGTGTCTTTGCAGTCTTTTAATTTTTTTTTTTTATTAATCTGTTTTCCAAAACATCTAAGTGCACACTGAGAACACAGTACAGTAAATGGATATTCAATTAAGGAGTCAAAAGTATTTGTATTCATCTAAAAATGAAATATGGCACAAGAGAAGTTTTGACCTGATGAAGAAAATTATCATCAAAAGTTTAGTGCCTTCTGTGACCCAAAGAAGAATTTCTAAGTAGTTACTAATTTATGCAAATAAAACCAATGGGGTAAAATTGATGAAGAATAAGAAACCATATCTAGTACATTTATTTTTCGCAATCCAATGAGAACCAGTAGGAATCTTCCTGGTGGGCATTCTATAGCAACAGTACTTTGACTCTGAGAGTCTGTCACCAGGTCAGTACTTAAAGGATGAAGCTGACTTATTCCAGTGAGTCTTTAGATGAGAATCTGGCATCTAGAATAGAATATGAATGGTTAAATCTATCAATATTTCTTCCCCATCCCCCACCCCTCCCCTATTGGTGAACAAGCTCTTAATAAAAAGTAAGAGGGAAGAACTGATACAGTGCTTAAAAACTTTACTAGATTTCTATTTTTTGGGGGAGCCCACAATTTAGACCAAGTGTGTTGGATTAGGGTGCAGCCTGAAATATTAAAAGACCAAGTTACTTAACTTGCAGAATATAGTCATCCTAGTTGCAGCTACATTTGTAGGATTACAGAGAGCAAAGCTAATGCTCCCTGCATTTGACCTCCACATAGGTCTGGCAAGCCTAAACAAGGTAAATAGTGTGAAATAATAACAGAAATAATCCCACTGAAGTATTATCAACAGATAAAGAGAGTTGGGTCATGCAATTGCAAGCTACTTTATATTGTTGTATGATGTAAACAATCTCTGGAGGTTTGTTGTTTGTACTTGTGCCATTTTACTTAAAAATCTGACTAAACTTCTAGTGCTTATCATTTACTTTTCTATATGTGTGTGTGTATATATATATATTTTTCTACAATAAAACATCAGTGCAGAATAAATAGGTGCACACACTTAAAATGATACGGAAGTACGTTCCTTGAGTATAATACATCTGCTCTTGGCAGATCCATCTACATCTGCGTAGATCTAAGTAGTGCAACATTGGAGCTCAGTTCCCTTGCTCTTTTTAAGAAAAGATGACTTGCTGTATGGGTAAATGGGATTAAAATGGACAACAGGCTCTTCTCATACGGGATGGCACAGAAGGTTTGAGTATAGTCTTTTATTTATTACATAACAGACATTCTAACTTACTAATATTCCTTCAAACGATGCCTGCCACACCTTTCTAGAGTATCTGTGCAGCCTAAAAATACTGCAAAATACTCTCTAAAACAGTATGAGTTCAAATGAATGGAATATCTTTGTAGTTGCCATGTACGAGGAAGAGGAGTTGCTTGCAAAAACATAGTTGTTTGAATGTGGGAAAATAAATGTATGGTTTTGTTGATTGTAACAGAATAATTTCCTAAATATTCTGTAATCGTTAGAACTTCTGCAGATGCTCCCACACGCACACTTTCTCTTATTACATAAATGGGATTTTATTTTTTCCCTTAAGATGTATGATTTAAAGCAAAAAAAAAAAAAAAAAAATCTAGTTATTACCTTAGTGCGGAACTAGGATAATTTCATATCTGCCTTTAAGATCCTACATACCCAGTCTGAACATTAGTCCTGAATTTAGTTGCTTGTATCCAGGCAAGAAGATTTGAATGTTGGATCTTTTTGTTTCTAATAATACCACTGAGACGTTAATGAAAGTTGAAGGCTTACTGCATCCACTGAGGGGGCAAAATTGTAATGAAACCTGTAAAGAGATCATAGTTATTTCTTAGTTTCCTTTTGAGTTTAAAATAGCTCAAATGCGATATTATAATATTGATTATCCTTTCTTCCTGTTAAGAAGGCTACAGTTTCATTGTCTAGTCATGAGGCTCAGTCATTGCCATGAGTAGCTGATTATTCGTTCATGAAATGTTACTGGTAGTTTTTCCTAAAATTAAATAAAAATATGTACAATTCGCATTTCAAACTTACTGTAATAAATTGCATATGAGAGATATTAGATACAATGTTTCATTGTGTTGAAGATGTTGTGAGAGAAGAGTAGAAAATTTAAATACTGCTTGTCTGTAAAAATGTTAATGAAATTTGAAAGGATCTTAAAGGCAAGGAAAAGTTGCCGTCATTTTTGCATGAGTGGTATACCATGCATTTTTGCATGAGTTCATCTATGTGCTCAAAGGTTTTATTTTATTTTCACATCCAAGCACGTGAAAGAGTTATAAATCAAAGGAAAAGACTTGTTTGTTGGCTTGGATAGGTATTTGCTGGATAATAACACTTTTAATTACTTGAACATTTGTTTTCATGTCACATTTGAGCCATTCCACTTTCTAGTAATTTCCTTTCCAATGTTGTAGGTACTTTGAAGCCATGCAGCTGAGCTTCCGACAACGTCTGCATGTTGAACAGATATTTGACTTGGAGAATGGAGAGTATCTTTGTCCACTTTGCAAATCTCTGTGCAATACTGTGATTCCTATCGTTCCATTGCAGGCTCAAAAAATAAACAGGTGAATTACCAGATTGCATAGCCTTTAATTAAAAAAAAAAAAAAAAAAGTAAAAATTACTTTGGGGCTAGTTGGCTCTTCAAATTTCTGGAAGGAAAATTTGGGCTGACCTTCCTAATCTGTATAAAAGACTGCATATCTCCTTATTGACTATTCAGTCAAATATACTGCTTTTGGCAGTCAAAATTTTTTTTAAAAAGCATTTTTTTGTATTGGCTATTTTTTGGAGCTGTGCAAATACTGAGTTAATGTCTTTTGATCTAAATGTGTCCTCTGTTTTTAAAGATAAGGTGATTCTTTGAGTGTTAAAGTAAAACCTGCTTTCTATTTCTGTTTTCAGTGAGGATGCAGAGGCAGTAGCTCAAATTCTGTCCCTGGCTAGGTGGCTGGAGATTATCATAGTCAGGATATCGGGCTACAGTGTGAAAAATGCTAAAGGTTTGTTATCTTAATTTTGAAGCTATTCTGTGGGATATCTAATATGCCAGTACATGTTTTAACTAATACCAACAGAAAACTTCAAATAAAGAATACATTTTTCTATCAATCAAGACAGTATCAAATAAAGCTGGGGATAAAGTCATGGCCCTTTCTGAGCTGATGTCTTGATTTCAGTCCCTCACCAATTTTCTGGTTTCTGTTAAATTCTTTCCATCTTCCCTGTAGAAGAAAACTATGTACACTTGGAGAGGGTAGCCACCAACTAACACTCAGAGTTAATTAAACTTTTGTATTGACTGTGATGTATGAGTGTTTAGAAAACAGAAGGTACAGAGAATCAACATATTCCTTGCACTCTAATAAAGCAGGAAAGTTCTTTTTCCTCACCAGCAAAGCACTACTTTTAATCCTCATATTTCTGGGACTAGAAGAAAATGTTACTTAAGGAGAAGGGTTAGAAGGCAGTCTCGCTGGTGAGGTCTGTTTAGAATTACTTTCAAACCAGTTTAAAATAAAAAGAAGTCTCACTTCTGTTAGACTGCTATAAAAACTGTAACAACTTCTTTGTTTTTTAATGTGGATCTAATTCTTTTTTCTGGAAGGAGAGAAACAAAATCTTCCAGCTTTCGCCAACAAGGGAGTGGAGAACTCTGCTTTGGAATTCCATTCCATCCTTAGTTTTGGCGTTCAGTCCTCGTAAGTGTTACTGGAAGTGCTCTCTGCATTATGTTAATTCTCCCTAAAATAACCTAGGTGTACTTCAGGATTTTGTACTGAAGGAAAGGCATATGATTTGTTTGGACTGAATATGGGCTTACTTATACTTTTGCTTAAGCATTCACTGAGTATCAGATCTATACAGAGCTAGATGGACCTCTTGGTCAAATCCAGTCTGGTAGTTCTTGGTACAAAGCTAGGAGTCTAGAATCTTCTAATCCACAATTCCAGTGATTTGGGTCACTTCCTGTGCCTGTAGGCAAGTTATTTAATGTCTGTCTGCCTTAATTTTCCTGCTATGTCTGTTTCAGGAATAGATTTCACTTGGTTTTGGATGCAATAATGTAATACAGATTACTCCAAGGAATAGGGCTGTGTTGTCTGTTTCTATTCCAGTGGGCAAAAGTGCTCTCCCACTAAAACAGAATGAATGGATAGATACTTTTCAAGTGTACTCAGCTGACTCTTCTTTTTAGATCATGCTACAAGTATTCTACTTCTGCTACTTATGACTGATGTCATGGTTATGCAAAGTACTTATACATATCTGCTATTTGTAAAAATGTCATCAGAAAGTTGAATCAAATTCTTTCTTGACAACTGATCTCCATGGGGAAGATTCTCTAGTTTGCACTTAAACAATGTGGTGTTTAAGTATGGACCTGGCTAAACCCCAAACTTCGTGGTAAAATTGTTTTGGCTATAGAGATTTGGAGAATTAATATGAATGTCATATATTTCTGTTATGAAGTTCTGTGCATGACTTTGAAAAAACAAAAGCCATTAAAACTGTATGTGTTTTTGCCTAGACACTTTCCTGCATATAACTGCATTTACATAAACTAACCCAATGTCAGTTGAAAGGAGCTTAAATGCAAAGAAAAATGTTTTAAAATACATTTGAAATGTCTTCCTTTCAATTTCTAGTGCCTTATGAGATGGGATATATTTTTACTCCAGCACTTACAATTACACTTGCTTACTCGCATTTGTTTTTTTCATTGTATTTTACTTTGATTTAAATGTTTTCATTTTTTTGAACGCAAATTATAATACAGTATACAGAAACAGACTCCTTCCAGCCTGGCAGCTCCTAATCTCTCAATTTGTAGAGCCTGTTATGTCAAGGTACTTGTTTACTACTGGAAACTATACATTTTTTTTTCTCCTCTGTACAGACAAAGGGCCTTTGTATTCAAGAATCCTTTCATAAATAACTTAGGCTTTGTTAGTGATTGATTGACTGGTAAGTAATAAGCACTATTAATAATTCAGACTGAAGTTATCTTGGCTTGCTTTTGCAGAGCCAAATACTCAAGCAGTATCAAGGAGATGCTTATTCTCTTTGCCACCACCATTTATAGAGTTGGGCTAAAAGTTGCTCCAAATGAAGCTGATTACCGGATTCCTATGATGACCTGGAGCACATGTGCTTTTACCATCCAGTGCATAGGTAAAGCATAATTTGTGTTTATTCCTTCTCATGACTTGAAAATCTTAGTTGTTTGATTGTATAATTTTATACAATCTGATTGTATAAGTAATAGTAATAATAATAATAATAGTTCTACATAAATAAGAACAATATGTAATAGTATAACAATATATATTATATGTAATTACATATATAATAATAGAATGATAATCTATAATTCAATATAAATAATAGGATGTTTTTGTTAGATGGTAGATTATAAAATACGGTATGGAATGCCAACATTGAGTTTAATCTGAGAGAGCAGGGAGTGATCATGTTCCATGTTACTAACTGTAACATTAAGCATGTTCAATGAATATCTTCAGGCTGCCAAAGATCATTGACCTGCAGGCATCTCCTTCACAGCTAAATATTTATAACAGCTATGAAATAGTACTCCCTCTCTCAGTATTTCTTTTCGTCTCTATTCTCAAAGGATTCTCATGGAATTTGTGAAGAAATATGGTCTTTTGTATTCTGAAATTGCTAAGCAGATACCTGGTAGAAAAAAACCCAAACAACCTGACATTCTCTGGCATGAATCTGTTTTGAAGGCAAAATAATTACCATAAAAATGATGGCATTTTTTGGGATAATGTACCTGTTTAGCAGTCAGTCTCACTTCATTTCTGTACTATACACACAAAGAAGTTTGTGTAATAAACATGAAGCTGTAGATAAATCTGTAGTGGCTTCCAGGCAGGGAGAGAGGCAAGAGATAAGTCTGAAATGCCTGCTGAAGGAATTGAGAATGTAATTCTACATCTCCATAAATATGATTTGGCAAGTATGCCATTTTTTTCTTGATGAAGCTGTTGAGGTACAAGTGTAGTCTACCTTAAATCTGTAGTGGACTTGACCCAACTGGAGTATCAAGAGTTCAAAAGGTTTTTAGGAGGATTGGGAATATTCTGATAAGGCAGGAATAGTCATGAAAACTGATTGCATTTTTTAGTGTTGGATTTTATCAGTCTTCAAATGGGTCGGGAGAGGACTGGAAGCCACCCAGCTCTGTTAACATTAATGCACTTAATGCTGTGCAGATTGTTTTCATTTGATATCTAAAAAAAGACCTTGGTGGCTGTCGGGGATGAGTTTGCCAGCAAGTGTATAAATGCAATAACTGTTATTACAGGTGCGATATCGAAGGCATATGTCAGAAGTAGAAAATTCACATGCCTTACCAGGCCAAGATTATAAAACCAGAGGGACCACTGTGACAGTCTGACCTATCCTAGGTCACACCACTTCCTTGGATTCATTTTTGTTTACAAATAGACAGGCTTCCATGAAACTGTAAAGCAAAACTGCCTATGTAGCTTCTAGTATGCTGGTTTTGAATCTAGTCATAGGGTGCATAATTAAAACCATTTAATGGGCATGTAGCCAAGCTGCCTAGACAAGGAACCTTAGCTACCTGGATTAGTGGAGTCTTTAGAGGAGGTTCAAAGCATCATTGACCCAAGGGATGTGAATTGCTTTTATTGCCTAAAGCCAGACCCTTAAAAATACAAATCTGATTTTTTCCATGTTTCCTCAGGAACTCCACGTTGTGTGTTAAACTGGCGTATGGAAGTGCTAAGTTAAAACACTTTAATTTTTCGTTAGAGGTGGTTAAAAAAAAAAAAGAACCAAAAACCTCCCAACCAAAAAACCCGCAACAAAAACAAGTAAAATTTCCAAGATCTTGCAGTGTACTCATTCATCTCTGAAAAGTGGCTAAAGCACAAAAACATTTGAATGGATACCTTTTTACTCAATTGAGTTAATTTGGTTTCTTATTTTTATTGGCTTATTTTCTCTTTGTTATCCCTTCGAAACCAATGCACTCAGGGAGGAAATCTGAATTTATTCCAGCTTGGGAATTTTGTTTTCAAAATATTTTTGTTAAACTACAGTCAAATGCAGTAGTGCAAAGATCTGAGGGTAAGATGGCTGTATAGCATTCCTATAAACATACCTTGATGTTTTTGAGCATTGTGTAGGGGTAACTGAAAATACAGCTAAATCTGTAGAATGTCGTATCATCATTAATATGAAACAGTGTTCCTTTAAATCCCTAGTTAGCAAGATCTGAAAACAAAATGTTTTTTAAAAGCTTGTTACAATCATTTATCTGGGAAACATTCAGTACCATTTAAGATAGATTCCGCCCCCCCCAAGAGAATTCTCTTACCAGAATAAATTTGAGCTTTAAAAAGAATTGTGTATCTACTAAGAATAAATTAATCTTGGACTAAGTGTATTCTAACAGAAATGTTATGTTAGTTCATGTAGAACAAAGCAACTTAATTTTTTCTGTGTTTAATTTTAAGAAAACCTCTTGGAAACGGAGGGCAAGCCTTTATTTGGATCTCTACAAAATAGACAGGTATGGGCAAGTAAGATATGCAATACATTTTAAACCAAAAAGTTTTTATATATATGTATATATGTGTATACATAAAATACACACATAAACTGTTGAAACTGCTAGCATCAAGATCATTCTCTGTTGAGAGATAGCGCTCAAAATATTTAGGCTGATAACATAAGGAGCATTTTGGAAGAATAATGTTTCTACTTATACATAGAAGTTCATATCAAGTTCACTTATCAATGTGTTTTCTGTCTGTAGAAGTAGATGTGTTTTTACAGCTTTATTTCGCTATTATATCTTTCCTTTTTTCCTGTCCAACCATTTTCTCTTGCGTTCTAGCACAGTGGCCTTAAAGCATTAGTGCAGTTTGCAGCTGCTCAGAGAACAACATCACCACAGGTCCTGATTCAGAAACATCTGATTCGTCTCCTAGGAGGTATTTTATTCCTTTTCTTTACTACCTTTTGTGTTGCAGAAGTTTCTATTGCACAATGGTACACACATTAATACGGCATAGAAGCAAAGGTTAGACTACTGACATCAGTGCTAACTTCAATTTCTCTAATGTTGCCTGAAATCATGGAGTATTGCTTGAACTTAAGTAATCAATAATTCTGTTAATCGAGCCCTGTATCACTGAAGTCCCCAAAAAATTGTCTATCCCAGATTACTTAGGCTTGGAGATACTCAGATCTGGAATATTTACAGATGGTTAACAATCTATTTCTGGCAACGTTCAAAATTACTCAAATTCTGTGCTAAAGCCAGATAACTGGTATTCCTCTCTTAATTGTGAGACTTCATCTTTTTAGTACTTTCAAAAGGCTGCTTGCAGCCTAATTTAAGATATTTTGGTCTCAGGGAGAGCTAGTTTGAGACACATAGCTATTGTCCATGTTTCTTACTGATTAGGTTAGCATGGTGGCCTTTGTGAATCCCACTCTTTGACTTGCCTTCTATTCAGTAGGATTCTTAGGTGTGGTACAGGCTTTTGTATTGGGCTAGGTTGTGAGGCATCTAGTGTTGCAGTGCCTAAGTATGTTTGTGGGCTTCACCCTTAGCACTGTGTGTGCCTTATTAGAGCTGGAGAAATAAATCAAAGATTTTTATCTGAGAATTTTGAAGATAGTCATTAAAATTGTGAGCTGATTGGACATGTGGAAATAGCTAAACAGATGCACAATCAATTAAATAAGTGATAAGCAGTTAATTAAATAGATACTTCCTTAGTTCAGAGACTTGGACATTTTTTTGACGAAAACACAGAAATGACAGAGGCTCTAAAATCAGATTCTGATATTGCAGTTCAATCCAAAAGAAGAAAATACATATCAAATGCACAATTGATATCTTTATTTTGTAGTTCTTCTACCAAACTTTAAAGTGGAGGACACTCCATCCCTCTTAGAAGTAGATATGTTCCACATTTTGGTAAGCAGGTTCATTTTATTCTTCATATTAATACTTTTTTTTTGAGCATGGATTTTTGTGTACTTTACCCTGCAGATAGTCCTGCATTATCTGTTCACTTGCATGAGTCAAATGATTATACATAAGCACTGCATACAAGCAAATGATTACACATGGCTGGTATATATGAGTGTTTACTTTTAGTTCTGCTGTTCTTCTAGCTTTCAAGTCTTTGCTGTCTCATTAAATTTCATGCTTGCAATCTCAATCATCTTTTTACCATGTCTATTGTTATCAAACCTCAAAAAAAACCCTGAGAAATGCACCCACTCAGCTTGTTTCCCTCACTTTCCCTCTGTCTCAATAGGCCTCTCATACCTTCCGATTCCTTCACATTCACTTTCATTACCTTCTTTACTCTTCTTAGCCCCTTCTTTCTGTTCTTAATACAAATCGGTATTATAGTTTCTTCTGCTGTTAAAAAAAACCCAAACAAAACCACACAACAAAAAAGCCAACAAAACCAAACAAACAAAAAAACCAAACCCACCAAAAGAAAACCTGTTTTGCCGTGGTTGCCCTTCTAACTAATGCTTGGTTTCGCTTCTCACTTCTTTCAATGTGCTTTGTCTTATGTCAAAAACCAGAAATTAAGCTTTCTAGAAATTGGACAAGCTTCTCAGTGTATCTCTAAACTGGCAATTACAATGGAACTATATCTGAGTTTCCTACATGCTAGAGGGGCACAAATAGTTAATATTTTCCCATGAGTTTTTGATAACACTTTGTGAATTAAAACTAGTAAGGTAAATGAATGTATTTAAATTGACTACAGAAATGAAATATAGATGTACAGTGAGAATATAATTTCTATTACCCATGTAGCTATTACCAAATTTCTGTTACTTTAATATTTGCTGCTTCCCTTTCACTGTAGGTGGGAGTTGTGCTATCCTTTCCATCTTTATACTGGGAGGATGCTGTAGACTTGCAACCTTCATCAGTTAGTTCAGCCTATAACCACCTCTACCTCTTCCATCTGACAACACTGGCACACATAACACAAATCGTCGTCTCTTCAGCAACAGGTAGAGGTGTATTTGGGTCGGATTATTCTTGCATTTTTACACAATTTCTTACAAATAGTGGGTGGACACCATTTAGTGTCTCCCAGGTATAAACTTCCTCATTATAAATTACACTTAGTGCTAGGTACTAATAACTGTTTTCTGGTAAAAAATAAATAGCAGTACATCATTTTCAGAGCATTTTATTGTATCACTTCTGTGTGCTTAGCCTAAGAAAACAAAATAGTTATTGATATATGAGTACTTGCTCAAGTCAGTCATTCCAGAGTGGTAACTTTCCCTTCTTCACTCCTTGTAGGAGAAGCAAAGCTCTGCCCAGCAGCAGCGCTCTGAACTGTACAGTGACAGTTAGTATGGATTTGGGAAATAAACTTTTCTTTACACTTCAACCTGGTAAATACCCAGAGCCAAAATACGGAATCCTGTAAACTGATAGGAGAGAATCTCACTTTTCTCTGTATTTCATACTACTGTTTAAAAACTGTCAGTAACCTACAGGCTTCCTAGTTGCTACTTTCCTTTTTCTTCAGAATGATGGGAATTAAAAAAAAAAAAAAAAAAAATATCCTGTCACTTAATCTATGTAGGACAATAACTTCAAACATTCAACGGAAGGAAGCAGTTTTCACGCAAGGACAAGCAATGAGCCAGTAATCCTGATTCTTCTTTATAGCATGCAGTTTTAGGAAAACATTTGTTAGGTTAAAAACAGCAAATAGAAAAGAATTAAGTAAAATAAAGTGGAAATATTTCTGTAATGCAATTTAAAGAAAAAAGAGCTCAGTATATGTAAAAAGAGAAGTGTGTCACAAAAGTGCATTTACAGGGGGATTCATCTTTTTGTATGCAGAATCCCCTACTGCTCGATCATCTGACAACAGTGAGGAGGCACGGTCTGCACAGTCTTTCTGTAGAGAGGTTTGCCAGTACACCAGTGGGTAAGCAGCAGTTCAGTTATAGCATCGCGTTTTCCTAGAAAGATGACAATCCACAGGGATTGACCTGAACAACACAGAAAACGAGGAAAAAAATATTCCATTTTGTATGGGGAGTTAGCATAATGCCTTGTGCTTTCTTCCCATACTCCTGAACGCTAAAAAAAAGGAAACTGGTGAAAGGAACACTTTTAGTTAAAATAGCTACTTTTTGTGGACACCAGAGTAAATTCTTAGTCTATGGATGAAAAAATACCTATATACATTCTGGGGAGAAATACAACCACTAAATATAGTTATTTTTTTCTTTGCCTTAATTAGGTTTTTTTTTTAGATATCTCAATTATAGATGGAAGCTGGAAAGAAGGAAATGATTCTACTATAAAAGGGGGAGAAGTGTAAAGCTAAACACAGTTGCTTATTTGTTTGAGCATTAATGCCCATCTCTTCAGACTTTTTTGATAGGTATAGCTACAGACTCCTTAGTACTTCAGTATCCATGTGTGAAATAAACTAGAAAATATGGATACACCCTTTACTAATTCTGCTTTGATTTATCTTCACCAACGCTAGTTGCAAAGATGTGTTTCTCAAGGATTGACAATGCTACCTACTTGTCTAGAAGTTTTAAGCCTAAATTTCTAAATATTTAAAATTTGGTATTTAAATAATAGGAGTAACTTTTCTCAGGCATGACCTTAGAATCATAGGTGCTGTGCCTTTTGGAAATTCAGGTCACTGCTGGGATGCCTAGGTACAGAATTAAATGCCAAAGTTTAGGCAACCCAGCTCTGAAACTTTTAGTGTTTTAATTTCTGTGTATGCATTGTCGTCTTCTAACTCTGACCTATCTGTGCTTAAACAGCACAACCTGCATAATAATTTTGCAATGGTCTATGATGTTATAATACAGCTTTACAGGTTGTTCCTCAGCAGGAGGACATCCTGTTCACATAAATGAGAATTTAACTAAGTTTAAATTTTTTAGAAAATAGGGACACTGTAAGTAAGTTAAATTTACTATGAAATTTAGACTAAATGCTCATATCGCACAAACTACAAGAATAATTACTGAGATGAGTATCAGTCCAGTATTTTTTGTTAAAAATGGGATTAGTGTAGCTTTATTTTAAAATTTAAATGAGTGTTACTGTTGTGACTTCCATAATGAAGTATGAGATACTAATTTTTTAATTCTGTTGGTTTTGTTGTTCCTGAAGAATACTTATGTTTGCTTTTCTCATTTTTGAATTGCATTCAAAATACCAACTGAATAAAAAACTTTCACCATTTCAAAAAATTGCTGGCTTTTGGTAATAAAAAACAACCGGTGTTAAGAATCAGTTGCTCTATGTGTGATGCTGTATCAGGTTATCTTGAGTTACCTAGAGATGGACAGCTATGTATTGGCTATTTATTTTTTTATAATTCTGAAAAATATAAGCTGAGGTAATTTGAAGGCTTAATGTAAGTGTTCTACATAAACTCAGTACTCATTCCTTAGGCAAAGGGGAAGTCAGAAGTTAGGGACTGGTGGCTGTGTTTCACAGAATTTGTGGTATATCAGTGTTGCTTCTACACAGCTGCCATTCTACCAATGCTAGCCAAAATGTGAAAGTGCTAGAAGGATTTGCACTGTGAACTACTGCAGCTATTTCTCATTTGTGTATTACAGTTGCTTTAGTCAGGATATTCCAGGCTGGCTTGTGTGGGATTGTGTTAAAAAAGGCATCATGCCTTACCTTCGTTGTGCTGCTTTATTTTTTCATTATTTGCTGGGAGTTTCTCCACCTGAGGAACTACTACAAGGTAAATATGAGAAAGCAAATGTATCTATATATTGACTTTGCTTACTGTTTTCTTGGAAGAATGGAATTTTTAAATGTTCACAATAACATAACAATAGTTAATACATTAAAGTAAGACTTGGAAAGAAAAGGAAATACTAATTTGTACAGGAGGGGACAGGCATGAGAAGCTGAGTTGTCTTGGGCTTCTTTGCCTGGAAAAGAGTTACTTCTGAGTATGTGCAAATACGTGAATTATCAATGATGTATTGAAAGTCAGTATTTGTGGATACAAAGATTCTGTGATTTAAGGATAATTCTAGGGGCTTAGATTACATCACCTGAGAAGTAGCCTGGAGTCTATTTAAAAAAAAAAACAACAGACCTTTTTGTGCAGTTGCTAAAGCTGGTAAATGCTAAAGACATAGGGATTCAGCAAAGCGCAGCTAAGTAGAAATAAAGCACATTATAAAACTTAAACCTCTTCCTTAAAAGATCCTAATGCATTACAGGTACTAAACACAAAAATAAATATTTTGTCTTCTGTCAAAATGCAGTGAAACACAGAATCATCAACTATTTGGAAAGGAGGACCAAAATTGCTATGAACAACTGAGACAAAATATATCATCTCAAATTGATTTGTATAAACTCTGAACTAAGTTTGAATTTGATTGGGATATATGAGTCAAAATCTCTGCACTTTGGGATACGCTATTGTCCTTACCATTAGTCTGGAACTTTGATTCTGTAGGGAGGAGTCTTCCTGGTGAATCAGCAATGCCATTTTCTGTAACAGAGCCAATAAATGGCCACCCAGCAAACTTAAATTAGCCCAACTTTATGTAATGTGTTAGCACTGACTTGATCATAGCAAAATTTAATATCATTGCAGGCCAAAAGGATAGTGAAAAACTAAAATGTGGTAACTACAGAAATCTGCTGCACTAGCGTGTTACATATTATGCAGTGAAATGGAATTTAAGTAAGGAATTCTGTTATTACAGTGACTTATGCATGACTTAAAAATTACTTAATGATGTATGTCAAATTTGTTAAACATAAAGCAGATCCTCAGCTAAAGCAAATTATTATAGCTCTGATTAAGTCAGTGGAATTACATCCAATTGTAATAGCTAGGAGCTATGCTGAAGCTGTAAGATACATATTATTGAATGGAAAACGGATCAGGAGATTTCTAGTTTTGAGTGAATTATTCAGCAGTGCTGAAACACTGACAGTTGCTCATGTTTTCTTTTTCTTTTGCAGTTTCTGAAGAAGGGCAATTCAAGGCACTTTGTAGTTACCTCTCTCTACCTACCAATTTGTTCTTGCTATTCCAGGAATATTGGGACACAGTAAATCCACTGCTTCAAAGGTATTAATCGGGACTGGACAGGCCACATTTTTCTGTTGTGATGGCCCTATGGGAATTCTGGATCAAATTTGTTAATAAATGGTTGAGCTCAAATTCATACTAGAGTTCTAAACATTTGTTTGATGTGCACAGGTATACTGAATCTCTTAAGGCGCTTCAAAACCAAAGCATTCTATATTATATAGTAATTCAAACATTAAACAATTACAGTTTAAGAGACTAGTGCTTGCAGACCTACATGAAATCATTCATGCAGAAAGAAGTTATCATAAACCTTTGCTTGCATGGTACGCCACTTACTGTTCATTGGCCTATTTTTAATCTCCCTACAGCAAAAGTGCTGATTACATGAGCTATAAAATGAGAATATGGAAAATTATGTAGCTGGCAGGGTGAGGCTTTGCACTATTTCTTCTCTGGATTTCCAAAATAGGCTGATGAATGTCAAAGTTAGCTTAGTGGCTAAAAGGTACAATCTGAGTATTATGTACATTGCAATCTACCAGTAAAGAAATAATTGGTAAAATTCTCCATTCAAAAATAAGTTAAAACAAACAGCTTCCCCCACCCCCCGCCCCCAAGAATAATCCTGCTATATTGTGTTGGAGAATGTCTCCATGTATTTAATGTGACAGTTTGAGCACTTGGTTGCATTAATTATTATTCCTGGTTCTCGGCAGAATTCTCTGGCTCACACTAGCTGTTTCTGTGGTGGTGGGTTTTTTACCTCTGTTCTGTTTTGTTGTCTAGATTCCTTCAATTTAGGGACACTTTGAGCTGTTGACTCCAACTTCCAGTCCATATAGCTGACCTAAACAATTCCCTACATACAATTTTACTATAATTAATTGCATTTTTAGTATATATAATTACTTATAAATTAATAGCATTTTCACAAGTAAATTATTAAGTAAGTTTGTCTTATATGTTCCTACATGTTTGCTCAAAGACATAATGGTGCTTATAAGAAAACACAGAGGATAGGTGCCTGTGAACATTAGAAAACGATCACTAGAGGCAAGGCTAACAAATCCATTGTAGTGCTCCCAGTCAAAACCAGAGGTTTCAAGTAAGAGGATACATGTTTAATTTAATAGTAACAGTTGTCAAATCATTATGCAAGTTCCCATATGTTTTTTGAAAGAATCTTATTTCAGAAGACTGAATTTGATGATTGTTGAGAAATGTGTTAAATGAAGCTTACTAGATTGACCATCTGCTACAGTTCTCTCTCTCTCGTCCTCCTTTTTGTAGAAATAACTTGAAAGTTACCTTAGACGTACCAGTTCCTCTGTTTAGTAACTTGCCAATGTCTGCCATTGTTTTGGTAGACATATTTGGCCATTCTAAGCAAGCATACAGCATTCAATAAAGCATTGTAAAATAACCATTGGGTGATGGTTATTAAATAAAAGCAGTAAATATTTTCCTAGTACTGAGTGTATGATATTTCTTTACACTGTGGCTTTCAGCAGATACATTCCAAAAGGAGGTGTGTATTGTAGCCCACTTTAAGAACTTGAATATGTCTGAAGACTGCTTGCATTTTTTAACTCTGAGTTAACTCTGTGTTTTCAAGTGCATGTTGATAATTTTATGCATTGTTGTTTTTCACTTAGGTTTTTCTCTTGTATACAAACATAAATTCTTTTCCTGAAGCAAAACTGTAAAGAATAGCTGTTTCTCCTTGTGAAGTTTTAGCTAGAACTATCAATGCTTTATCTGTGCTCTGTGTTTGCTTATTGCTTACTAGCTTAGTTTAGTGATCCTAAATATATATTATTATCAAATGCTGTCATCCACAAGTGTTTGTTTGAAATAGGTGGTGTGCTGACCCGGTGGTGTTAAGTTGTTTGAAGGGGAAAAGCATTGCAATAAGGTAAGTTTGGTTTTGTTGTTGTTTTTTCTTCTGTTTTTTACTGAAAACTGTAGAAAGAATGAAGTGCTTGTTGTGGGCAAGTTAGAGTGCTTGTATTTTCTTCCTCCTGCTCTACTACCAAAACTACACTTCTCTTCAAATGGTTGTGTATTACTCCTCATGCAGTGACTCTTCACTGAGAATGTACAACATCGTTAGACAAGTTGTCTAGCTTACTCTAGGGGGAAAAAACAAAAGCTAACTGAAATATGCAATGTCTTCATACATGTAGGTTTCATATGAAATTTAATTTCATCACCTTTGCTGGAATATAGAAATGCTGAAGCTCCCATGTGGAGCCTCTCACTTGGGCTTCTAGGACTGAAGAACTGCTCTAGAACTGCAGAAGTTTGCAGAAAGGACCGAAAGCTTAGCAGCAGTTTATAGCTATCCATTCTGTTCTTTGCTGTGATCTTTATTATTCTCATAATAGTTCTTTTTCACTTACCCAGGTATCCTAGGAAAAGAAATAGTTTAATAGAGCTTCCTGAAGACTATAGCTGCCTTCTGAACCAAGCCTCTCAGTTTAGGTAAGAAGTGACATACTTAATTGTCTTCCTAGGAGTTTTGTCGCTTTCAGTCACTTTTATATTCTTGCAGTTACTGTAACTGGTGTTAAAACTGTGTACAGAAATTATTTTGCAGAAGTGAAGGCACTGTTACGGTTATACTGGCCAATACTAGCACATGTTCATTTCAAATCTGAAACACCACAGCTTACTAAACGAAGTCACTTGCATTTGATAGGATAGTATATAAAATTATTATAGCTTAATCTGCTGGTCATTTTTCACCAGTGCAATGTGGATTTGGTTTGGCCATAAACCTGAAAATTATTTTTGCACTGGACGCAACAAGCCCAGAAGGTTGGCACTGTTTATGCCAGGAAGAGTGAATCATAGGATAATTCAGGTTAGAAGGGACTTTAGCAGATCATCTAGTCCAACCTCCTGCTCAAAGCAGATATCTTGCAGATAAAATATTTCAAGCAATGTAAAAACATAGCCAAAGGAGACAGATATGTGAAATATGATTATGACATAGTATGTCTTAGGTTTTTGTTTGTTTGTGGGCTGGGGTTTTTTTGTTTTTGTTGTTTTTTTTAAGGAACATTATCCATAGTTAACACTTCTTGTAAAGTTTTAATTCTTGCAGTAACATTCTGGTTACACTTCTTCTAGATGCCCGCGGTCTTCTGATGATGAACAAAAACATCCAGTATTGTGTTTATTCTGTGGGGCTATGTTGTGTTCCCAGAATACTTGCTGTCAGGAACTGGTGAATGGGGAGGAGTTGGGAGCCTGTACTTCTCATGCTCTTCAATGCGGAGCTGGAGTCTGTATGTTTCTCAAGTAAGTAGCTAGCCAGAATTTAATGTGTTAGAGTAAAGGGAAACATTTGAAGGTCAAAATTCACAACATTGTCAAAGCACTTGATTCTTTTTGTCTGAGATGAAGAAACATTGCTTTGACCTAAACTATAGCTCACCAAAAAGTTAAGAACCTGCTGGGAGTTGTCTTGTATCTTAAATGTAGCTATTTTTTCCTTAAGAATCAGGGAATGCAAAGTTGTCCTCATTGAAGGTAAAACCAGGGGCTGCTTATATCCTGCTCCCTACTTGGATGAATATGGAGAAACAGATCCAGGTCTGAAGTAAGTAAATGTTTGACTTTCTTTTTACGTTTCCATTTTGATATCTCTTTCTTTCTTATACCCGTTAGACAACATGTTCTTCCTGCTAGCATGTACAGCGCTGTAATATGTATCTTGGCCTGGTGAACTTGTTCACTGATGGCAGCTTCTAGTCATGAATGGGTCATTCGTAATGGAAAAATATACTCTTTTGGTACCGTTAAACTATATTACTTTCCTCAAGAATACTTTGTATGCTTTTCATCAGAAATGTGCAACAACTGCCATTGCTGAAATGTCATCTTGGAAATGGCAATCGTTGCTTGTCGCATGTAGAATTTTTTTCATTTCCAGTAGACTTGTTGGAATTGGTGTTCATACAAGTATTTAATGTTTTCTGGCTATCGTTAAGAGTGTTAATGCTAGACAATTAATGGAACAGTTTGTCAGTTGCTACTCTGATATGCTTATTGGGTATTCTCCTTTTTTCTTCTATGAAGAAGAGGCAATCCCTTGCACTTATGTCGGGAGCGTTACCGGAAGCTCCATCTGCTATGGCAGCAACACTGCATCATAGAGGAGATTGCCAGGAGCCAGGAAACGAATCAGATCTTCTTTGGATTCAACTGGCAACTGCTCTGAGTCTCTTGATTTTTAGTGAAAACTCTTACCTTTGGCAGTGCTTTGGAAAAGGAAAGGAGGGTGGCAGTAAATAATCTACTCTGAAGTGGCTTCTGTAGTTCAGACACAATTGATGGATTCTCTAAGTTGGATGTATTACTGATACATTGAAACAGAATTTCATATCATATGTTTTGCTCTTTTTTTTTCCCCCCCCCCAAAAAAGGAAAACCATGTTACATAATTATTACTGAACATTCAGGTCCAGAAATATTTCCACTTTTTTGAGAAGTTGTAATTGTTTCACATGTTTTGATGAGGGCAGCTTCCCAAATGCTGTGCTTCAGGGCATATACCACATTTCTGCCTCTCTCCCATGCCTTGAGAATATACCTAAATGGTGTTGCTATGGAAAAGCCTCCTTTACTTTCTTCCTGGGTTCTTTCCCAAGGTTAGTGAAGCTTTTAAGTCAAGATCTATGGCATAATATTGGAGTGGAAGTGGTGCCAGGCCTTTAGTAATCTGCAGCAACAGGTACAGCAAACATGAAGTTGTACAGAAAAAGCCTGCATTCAGCTATATCCTGGGATTTAATGAAGAGTTTTCATTAATGAACTCTTTAAAGGAGAAGTGTGGGATAGAAAATGCATGAGGGAATTACCATCTTGCTTGTTGCATCAAAAAACAAAGTCCGTGCTTTTTGCATTGCCAGAACTGCACTTTATCTAATGAATTTCTCCTCTGTTAATGTTGTATATCCTAAGAGGTCTAGGGCTACACCATTTGGCTAGGTTGTGGTTAGCTTTACTTCTTTTACAGTTTGTCTTCTGAGATTTTCCCTGAGAACCAAACGTGAAAATACTGTTAGGTAGTCGTAGTGTAGCTCTGCAAGTTACACGAGAGCCAGAGACTTCAATAAAGTAGAAGACCTTCAAAGCTATCACTGGACTGAAATCAAGGCCCTAAAGCAGCAAGTTTTAGAATCAGAAATGTTTGTTTGCCCATATTTGAGGAATTTTCCACTCTTCATCCTCTGTCACTATTGTTTGGAGCCCTGCCTGCATAAATGTAATCACATGTTTTGGGGGGCACGTTCAGTGCCAGTTAGAGCAGAAAAGGGAAAAAAAGGTGGCAGTCTGTCTCTTTGCCCTTCAGTAGTTAATAGCACATTGTGATTGAACTCTCTCTCAATATGTGATTGTGCTTCAGTTCTAAATGTTTGTTGTTCTGTTTTCTGAATTTCAACCATAATATACATGAGAGAATTTGTAATGTGATGGGTAAAAATGCTTTCCCAGGACATCCCATTTCCCTGTGAAAGTTTGAAGTTGTCAGTACTCTAAATTTCCCCACCCCTTTGCTATTTGGATTCTTTTGTGTCATTTTAATAAGGCTTGCAAGGGGAGGTTTTCAAATTAATGTCTGAAAGTGTGTTTTTGTATGATTTCTTTTTGGGTGTTTTTTTTTTGCTACTGATTGTATGAGAGATAGTAGAATCACAAATAATGATTTAGATTTAAATATCATTGCTCTCCTAGTTTTTTAGAGGTTTTTGAGTACGTATGAGTGCACTGAACAGCACCATAACTCATCTAAAAATGGAATACCAATGAACTCAAATATTATTCTGATTTCAAATACTTTTTCATAACTTTTGCTATAATCCTTCCCTGGTGATATAAATAGTTGGCTTTGGTATATTTTTCAGGTATTCTGTTTCTTGCAATTAAGACCACTCTCCTTATTTTGATTCTTTCAGATTTTAAACCTGAATATGAAACTCTTTAAAGACCAATGTTAATTCTGTTAGTCTTCTCTAAAATGTATTAGAAATGCATACTGAATTTAGGAGAACAGTTGTCATGAAAACTTGCATGCACTGGCGATTTCTAAGGTCATCAAAAACTTCTTACCAACAAAAATATTGGATTAAGCCTAGCAAATGTATGCCTCATTGATACCAAAACTGTATTCACTTACTGTTTCCCTCTGATATTTACCTATTCATGTATCAAACTTTTCAGTTACCTTGCACTGCACTGATACAAAAAATTCCGTTATCAAATATGCAGTGAGATCACTTTATTTTGTTTTCTGTCTGAACTGTACTATGTAAGGACAGGAGCTGGTCTGAGCAGGTGAGCTCATGTTTAAAGCTCTAGAAATCTCTTTGTAGCTGAAGAAGTGGGAGAGGAAAGTTGCATCTTTCTGTACGTTTGCACATACTAATTTAGCAAATGGGCTCCCGTATCATTCACTGACTAGCGTGGTCATCTTTCATTTCATAAATTACTATGCAGTTTTGTTCACTGTGAGTATAATCTGTATTTAGTGATTGCAAGACGCTTATGCCACTGATTTCTGTTCCATCCAAGCTGACAGAAGAAGTTATTTGATAATGCACATATTGGTATCTTTAATTGCAAAAATGTAAATTTGAAACTTGTATAATGTTCTTGTGCTTTTGAAATAAAATATCTTGTATATGTATATTTAAAAAAGAAATAAAGTGACTTCTCATAGATTATTCAATTTTTATTTGGAGGTGCTTTGACACTTCACAGTTCATTTTACAAGAGCATTATAGCAGTGTCTGTCAGTATGGAAAAGGGGAAGAGTTAGTAAATGGTTGGTCAACAATACCAGTTACCCCTGTAGTCCGTATCATCATTGTAGCAGTTAGTAATGGTGGCACACTTTTTCTTATTTAAAGAAATATTCCACTTGAAACTTGTCCTAGTATTTTACAGATGCAAATTCCTGCAGCGTCTACGTCAATTTGTAAAAGAAATCTTAAGTACAGAATTTAATATTTAGATGTCCTTAAACTGATTAGTTGAGTGATTCTGGTTTTGTAGCTTCTCAAAGAAGAACTGTCTGTACTGTCTGTCAGGTACTCAACCTCTAGAAAGGGAAAGTTTGTGGTGTTGGTCTAATGTGCTGTGTGATACACATTTTTTAAAAAAAAAAAGTGTTTTATTACAGAGGTAAGCGAACAACCAAGAAATCTTCTACATAGAAACGGCCAGTACTTCTTGCTCCTTTCTATGTTACAAGCTGCTGGCTTCGTTGCAGCTTTGGGAACCATTAAGCTTACAGAGTTTGGGTGTTAATGGTGGTGGTCTCTGTGCTTATTCTTACTAAAGCAAATGCATTTTAAGAACCAATTCCTGAAAAGATAAAAGGTAAAGGTAGGTGCATTAAAGTCTACTAGCAAAAATGTTCTGAAGAACACTAGAACAAGAAGCCCATTCATTGGGGGGGGGGGAGGGGGAAGGAAAAAAGCCACAGCATCATTTCTTGCATAGTAAGAATCTCAAGGTGCAATGTACAAATGTACAAAATTATATAGAGGAGGATTTTAGCCATCATATGCTTTGCTTTATGGTTGAAATCCACTTTATTTTCTAGACAATATCGTTGAATAATCTCCACTGTAAACTAGTCAGATTTGTGCTACAACATCTAAGTTTGTTACTTAGATTCTTTTTGACCTATTACTTGACAAGATCTTCAAAGATACTTTCTTCAAAAATTAAAGTTGTTTCATTTCTGTGGCACAATCTTTTTTATTTGTTTTTTTTTCTGTTTTGCAGGTAGGCTAAATTTGGGGTTTGATATGGAAAACAAATGGATAGTAATGAAAATCCACTCTTACACAAGTCTCTCAAACCCAGTTATTTCTAATCCTAGCTACATTTCTCTAAACTTACATTCAGTATGGTCGAAAGCGTACATGGAAGAGAAGCTGTGTAAAGGAAATGTGCATTGAAGGAGAGCGAGCTGAAATTCAAAGGGATTTATATACATTATTTCATGTAATGGTGAGTAAGAGGAGACCAGGTATCAAGTTAAACATGGAACATTAAAACTGGACCTGAGGTTTTTTTATTTCTGTGTGACTACTGTTCATGAGATCAGTACCAAAAGAAGGAGTATAGTTTGTGCTCTTTAATTACAGGTTGTCAAACCACTTAGAAGCCATCAGAATTTTAGGAAGTTTCTAGGCTTCATGCTTGAGTGAATGACCCTCAACGAAATGTTGTGAAGCAGGTAGTGGGGACTATGGGTTTCATGATCATTTCAAGTTCTTGCTATATTTGTGAAGATCTGTGGTTAGTCTTATTCAGCAGACTGCAGAACCTTACGTCTCCTTCCTCTTAATAGTGCCTGAAATGTAGTAGTAGCCTCCTCGGGTACAAGTATTGAGATACAGTCTAGTGCTTGGAGAGAGGTCATCCCAATGTACCAGAGTTTCTGCTTGAAGGTTATCCTGAACATATCATGGCAGCCTGAGGAATAATCCACTCTAGATGATAAAAAGCCTCCAATCTTCTTTATCCCATCTTTCTTTCTGTGAATCATGCTGACCTTTACTAAAAGTGGCAAACCCAATGTATTTCAATCTCATGATACTGCAGATGACCTAGGAATATTTATTTTCCCAGTTCAGACTTACACAGAACTTCATTGAGCAATTCGATTTACATACTCCAGGCAGTCTGCCTCAGTTGATTCGCATACAGGCGCAGGACAAGATCATCTGTTTAGGTGATGGTCCCCTCATAAATAAGGACTCCACCTGTGTTCCGTGAGCTTCACACCTTTATGGTTCTTTGCTGAACTACAGAGTACTGCATGCAAAGCCTAAAGTGCTCCCATAGTGGAGAAACTGATACAAAGCACCTGTGTACCAAATGATTTGTAAGATTTTAAATATCATGAATCTTGTGTTGTAGAGAACTGTATGATGGTATGCAATTGAAAAAAACAGTTTGCAGAAAGGAGGTTTCTAGCTTCTAAGGACATGTGCTGTGTTAATCTTTTTTATGAAACTCTAAATGTGCTGTACTTGTATATTATTAATTATTTTTTCTTTATGATCAATGTCGAGCAAGTGTTTTCAGTGGTAATCAGAAAGCTTTAAAGGAAGAGCATCGTAATTGCAATTTCTACAGGAACTGTCATAGTGCCTTCACCAGAAACTGAACATTAAAATGTTTCAGTTTGGTTTTTTTATGAAGAACTTCATAAAGAAGATAGTTTTATGCAGAGGTGAGTTCCTTACTCTGGAAGTTGCTGTTGCACAATGTATTGTTAGTAGTTCTGACTGGATTAAGCATTAATAACAAACAAGATAAGAAGCATCCCCCAAATCGTATTTATTTCTGTATCTGAGCAGATGCTCCGGCTTAAAGGCTTGGCTTGCTAATGCCATCTTTGTCTTTATAAATTACGGAGAATTAAAGATGGAGTCTGTGCTGCTACCTGAGTTTGTTTTCTTGATCAGTGGCTGTAACGTTAAGTACTCCAGGAAACCCAAACTATTGTGACGGGTGCTGTAAAGCAAGCTAGATAGGTAGGGTGCACTTCCGCCGTCTGAGGAAACTAATACAAAGCAAAGAAGAAAGCATTTATTTAAAAAAGTAACTTTTATCCTGATTACTGTGAAATGAGCTGTCATCTTTTTGTAATAAATCTATACCGATGGGGACTCTGAATACCTATACAGGATAGAAATGAACAATCTAATGACTAAGTAATGACTGGTAATAGTCGAGACGACGACTGTTCCCTGTGAAATGTATGCTGATACTCAGTTAATTTTACAAGTGACCACATCGCTAGCCACTGCTGCAGTTTTTGGCAGTTGGCTGAGAGACAAAGGTTAACTTGCCAAATATTAACTAGTCTTTTATGGTAAACGTGTTCTCTTCGTATGAAAGTAAATGAGGGCCAGGGAAAATGTGTAGCCGGACAGTTATACCTCTGCTCTTCATGCTGATGTGTTACAGCAACCACTGCATGAAATTTCTGTGTCTTTACAGAGACTCTCAGGCTGGATCATCATTTTAGTTCACTGTTCCTTCCAAAGCCATTTTTCAGAGCTGATTCTTGACAAATCCATCATACAGGGACCTCGACTCCAGAGTTATCAAAAGAGTAAGCTCACAGCTCTTGCAACTCTGCAAGCTAAATAGTTGACCTAGAGAGATTTTTAAGTGGTGCAAAATGTCAGGTTTCGTCTACTTCTACAGTTAAATGTATTTTGCCATTAGGAAATATTTCCTAAAATGCAGGGTAAGATTTCCTTCTTTAAAAAAAAAATTTCAAAAAATTATGCTCTTATTTCCTGTTTTACAACCATTTTCATCACACTGAACTATTCCTCACTTTCCTTTTTATGTTTTAAAGCATTTTATTTTTTAAAATTTGCATATTCTTAGTCCTCTTGATTCAATTTTTCCTAATGAAACAAACCTACAGAAATAATTTTTCTGAGTTATTTCTGATTATTTTACACCTTTTGGTTATTGAGTAATCTAGAGCTCTTTTTCCAAATATAGATGGACTAAAATTGTGTTGAAGAAGTGATTGCTATTGACTGATGCATGTGGCACTTTGCATACTCATCTGAAAAAAAAATTGCATTTTTTAAAAATCATATTCTGTTGCAAAGTCTGATTAATTTGTAGTACATGACTGTCTCCATCTCCCAAGGTACTACAGCTTTGTGTTCATTCTTTTCTGGTATGTATCAGCTAATTTTAGTGCTGCTGGTAAGGCTCAGGACACTGTTGTGCTCAGTGTTCTGCAACACCACCACTATAACAGACTGCGATGCAGAAGTAATGTTTTTAGCTCTCAGAAATGGCTGAAGGAATTATGCACCAGTTAAGTTTAATTCCACACTGGACAAAGTGATTGAAGAATAGAAGTAGACGCATAGGTAAATGCAGTGCAAAGGGAAGAGTTAACATAGTTCTTGCAAAGGGAACAAATCTAATTCTTTGAAGGAGTTAATGAGTATGATGAGGATGTTGAGCCAGTCGCTAATAATGCAGATTTCAAAAAACTTTAAATAGTGTCCTCCAACTAACTTATAGAATTAGAAGAACCTGTCATGAGATAAAAAGGAAGATCCAGTTCAGCAACAAAGTAAAAAAAAAAAAAAGTGTATTTTCACAATGGAAGAAGCTTAACAACTGAGATCCAGAGAAATCTGCATGTTTTTTTCAGCGTTTTCAGAAGTGATCTGAAAGAGGGAATTATAAAGTGGCAAATTCTGGCAATGATATGAAGATATTCCGTAAAAAAACTTATTTTGAATGTTTTCAGGAGGCTGTTATGAAACTTAGTGGCTGGATAATAACAGAAGATTCAGTTTTGGTAAATGAAAATTAATGTAGCTATGCAAAAACTAACACTGCAATAGAACAGAATAGACTATTTCACTTGGAAGGCACCTACAATGATCATCTAGACCAACTGCCTGACCAATTCAGGGCTGACCAAGTTAAAGCATGTTATTAAGGACATTATCCAAATGCCTCTTAAACACTGGCAGGCTTGGGCCATCGACCACCTCTCTAGGAAGCCCGTTGCAGTGTTTGACCACCCTCTCGGTAAAGAAATGCTTCCTAATGTCCAGTCTAAACCTCCCCTGGTGCAGCTTTGAACCATTCCCAATGCATCCTATCACTGGATACCAGGGAGAAGAGATCAATCAGCACCTCCCTCTCCACTTCCCCTCCTCAGGAGGCTGCAGAGAGCAATGAGGTCGCCCCTCAGCCTCCTTTTCTCCAAACTAGACAAGCCCAAAGTCCTTAGCCGCCCCTCACAGGACATCCCTTCCAGCCCTTTCACCAGCTTTGTTGCCCTCCTCTGGACGCATTCAAGGACCTTCATGTCCTTCTTAAATTGTGGGGCCCAGAACTGCACACAGTACTCCACGTGAGTCTGCACCAACGCTGAATACAGCGGGATAATCGCTTCTTTTGACTGGCTGGTTATACTGTGTTTGATGCACCCCAGGATGCGGTTTGCCCTCTTGGCTGCCAGGGCACACTGCTGACTCATATTGAGCCTGCTGTTGACCAGCATATATATTCATATCAAAGATTTTCTTAATATTATTATGGATAGTTCTGTGAAAATGTTATCTCAATGCTCAGAAACAGTCAAAAAGACAGGCAATGATAGGAATTCTTAGGGAAAAAAAGGACAGAAGACCTATTTAGTTCATGATAATGAACAGTGTTGTTAATTTAAAAATAATAAATGGAGAAGAGTGATGAAAATTATCAAAGGCGTGAAACAACTTCCATAGAAGAAAAGGTTAAATAGCAATTTCTTCAGCTTGGAAAGATAGGACCCAGAGAGATTATAATAGAGGATTGTAAAATCGGGAATGACATGGAGGGAATAAATAAGGAGTGACCATCAGCTACATCTTACAGCAAAAATTAGGAGATGCCCGACTAAGTTGTCAGGGAGTCGAGAAGCAGTTTTTCAAACTGCAGAATTAAGTTGTGAGAAATTAAAATCTGAAGCTCACTGTCATAAGTGTTTTGGATATCAAAAACATGAATGGGTTTAAAAAAAAACCTATGCAAATTCATAGAAAAAAATGTCCTCTGAGATTTATTAAAACACAGTGATATAAATACCCTCTGTGTCATACCGAGTCCCAAACTGCTGTTTCCTGGAAGTTTAGGAGGCTTTGTCAGGGAAGGAACTATTTTCTTGCTTCTTATGTGCCTTTTGCAAAACACCTGCTACAGGCTACTATTGCAGACAGACGCCATCTGTCCATTTTTATTTTTAACACTTAAGTATAGGCCTAAAATTTTAAGCAGTGAAGCAATTGCTTTTGAAATTATGATCATGCATATAGCCTGCTTGAATTACAGTACAGATTTCTACATCACACACTTTATTTACAATATATTCTTACAGTATAATTCTTGCTTATTCTAGTGTTAGAGAAAATATTGTTTAAACAGGTAAAGGAATTTTTACTGTTATGTTCACAGAGTTTCAAAAGCAGGAATAGCTCTGCTTTGAATATCCCAGTGATATAGCTTCTTTTACTTGATTATACACAAAGAATGCACAAGCTGTCCAAAGTTATATTCAAACAATGTATAATTCATAACCGTAACAAGTAAAATACTTTATTTGGTCTTTTATCCTCTATTCTGTATTGGTACGTTTTTCCCACTTACTATTAATGATGAATTACAGTCATAGGGCATCCTGTAACGACAAGTGTCTTGGGCGTCGGCGGCTTTCACTCCATGCATGCACGAAGTTCCTGAGCACTGTACTAGGAACGCGATGGGAGATCTGTCAGTCTATCTTTGCCTTCACTGGTTCCAAATAATCCCTTATCTTCCAGCCCTTGGATCTATGTAAGTACTTTTGAAATTAGGAGCTTTTAAACATCTAGGATCATCAGTATTTGTTTTGTGGGATGTATTTGCTTGTTTTTAAACTTGTGCTATCACATGCTACTTGGAATTTTAATATCCCGGCATGAGCTGTCAATTAGCTTCCTTGAGCAGAGAACTCCTTTCAGCAGTACCCATTGACTTTCAGGGAGGTATGGCAGCTGGCTTTCTCTAAACTATGGAGGGGGAAAAATGAAGAGATACATCAGACTGTTCTGGGGGAAAAAAAAAGTGAAATACATTATGCTAACTTTCATTGCCTTCAACTCAATTTCACCTAGCTAGTAGGTTATTTTAGAAGGGCTGCAATATATGTATAATTGGACTAAAATTTCCCCTTTCCTAACCTGGACTAACAGTTTTAATTTCACAGTTTTTTCTTTTTTTAAAGAATCTCTTTATCCGGTGTAATAATTTCTTTTCTTTTGGGATTTCCCTGTGTCCTAGTTTCGGCTGGGATAGAGTTAATTTTCTTCCTAGTACAGTGCTGTGTTTTGGATTGAGGGTGAGAATAATGTTTATTATTATTATTATTATTATTATTA